>NC_059356.1:35018579-35377746 GCF_019703515.2 Myxocyprinus asiaticus | reverse complement strand
ATTGCCACTCTTTGCAATTAATTTAATTGCGGTAGCCATCCATTTATTTAAAGTTGCTTTTCCACATTCAAAATAATAGACGGCAGTTACGGAATTAGACCACAATACAAAAAACATATAATTTCTGTGCACAAAGATGTTTTACAGTTGCATTCGAAATTATTCAACCCCCCCAAGACAGTAAGGATTTACAAAGGTAAGCTTTTCTGATGACCCAGAATTTTTAAACTTTAAAAAAAGGATTTTTTAAAAATATAGCCATGTCATAATTATTCAACCCCTATTGCATTTAGCTTTTTCTTAAATATGTAAGGCTACGCAAGTAATTGTTTTAAAACAAAATTAAGTCATCAATCTGCAATGGCACTTATTTAAGTTTTACAATTTAAGTTTAGCGTTATAAGCAAAAATGTATTTCTATGCAAAAAATGCAATTAAAAATAAGCTGTCTCAAAAGCTAATAGAGGAGATTATTTCATTACACAAGAAAGGTCATGGCTAAAAGTACATTTCCAAGGCACTTCAATTTCCAGTAGACAAAGTTGGCAGCACCATTCATACATTTTTTAAATATGGTACAACAGCAACCTTCTTGGGGTGTGAAAGAAAGCAAAACTTCACCAAGGGAAATGTTGACTTGAATATTCAAGAAGTAATTAGGAAAGACCTGTGGAGTCCTGGAAGAATGTTTTATAGACATATGACACTAAACTGAAAATGAGTTTTAGACCCATGGGTCAGCAGTACATCTGGAGTAAGATGACAAGTTGATGACAAGAACGACACCATCCCCACAGTCAAGCATGGAAGTGGGTCAGTCCTGTTATGGGGGTGTTTTGCGGCTGCAGGAAACGGCTATCCTAACTATGTGACTGACACCATGGATTCTTTCAGGTATCAGGCCATTTTGGCATGAAAAATGTGATGCCTTCAGTGTGTAAATTGAAGCTCGTGATCACTGAACTTTCCAGCAAGACAATAACACCAAGGACACATCCAAGTTGTCCAAAATCTGGTTCAGGGATAGGTCGTGGAATGTCCTTGAATGGCCCTTTCAGTCCATCATTAAAATCCCATTGCAAACCTTTGTTGGGATTTCAAGGATGCAGTGGCAGCACAGAAACCAAAGAGCTGGAAGCTTCTGCTCATGAGAAATGTGTAAAAATTCTAGAGAGGTGTCTGAAGCCTGAGAACACTTACCTGAAACATTTATTTGTTGTTATTAAGGATAAAGGATGCTCCACAAATGATTGACTTTGGGGGTTGAATATATTTGACATGACATTTATTATTATTTTTTATTTTAAAATTTGGGTAAACTGAACTATTTGTTCTCAAAATCACTCAAATGTGTATTAAAAACTTACTTTTACTGTTTACTGAGGTTTTAGTTGATGTGTTTTAATTCACATCACCAGAATGTATTGCTTGTCAGGGAGGTTGAATAATTTTGATTGCAACTGTAAATAAAAAAAATAAAAAAATAAAAAATACACAGTGCTTGGAGAAAAGCATCAGTGTGATTTTTTTGGAACACTTAGTTCTATAAAATTATAGTTTTAGCTTACTTTTGAAAAAATGCCGGCAAAATTCCCTGTATTAAAATAAAAAACTACCAAACGAATAAAGCATTACATTGAAAAAATTATATTGTTAGGCCAGTATACTTGCCTTTTCTTGACACAAACTTAAATTAGCCTTACCCTGTTCTGTAGATGAAAAAAGTTTTACACTTTTTTCAAGACTATAAACTATCAGAACTATTTGTCCAATGCTGAGTTCACTTTCAGAAAACGAGCTTTGAACTTTTAAATATTTTAAATCTAACCCTCTTTACCTCGGATTGCATTTGCTAAGCTTCTTCAGAAAATGTAAATTGCATTATGACGCTAAAATTAATTTTAGATGACAATCAAATTCAGATGGTCGTTAAAAGTTGCTGAAAAATATGCAGGATATAATGCAGTTGTGATGGCAATGCTTTAGATTAGATGATTGTTCAAAATAGCCTATTGAATATCAGGAATGTATCATAAACACTGATGTTACACTGCATCAATTTTTCTTTAATATCTGTGCACACATATTATACGAAGACCCAAAGTTTTCCCCATTTCTCGGTGCAGGTTGCCAGCTTGAACAGGGCCATGATGATTCATTTTTGGGTCGGAACCGGTGGCAACCTGCGCTAGACGCAACATCAGGACCAATATTACAGTCCTATCAGAAGGGCAACTGCTCCCTTTTGATTGCAGTTACTCATCTTCTGATTGCATTTATTCGTGAAATTAAAATTACAGTAAGCTGTCTAATTTCAATGAATTGTCTCAATACTCTCTGCATTTTACCAAAACTTTGGGGGGAAAAAAATTGGGGACATTTGGGAGGCGAAAGGTACACAATTAGCAATTTACACACATTTCTGTATGGAAACGGCTAAGGGGCAGATTTCTTTTGCGATAGACCAAAACTTATGCGACAAAGTGATTGTTTTTTTTGTTGAAGCATGATGCCATCACGCACACCATTTTTATCTATAAAAAGCCATTTGAATGGAAACGGGCAGAAGATAAATTTTGCAAACATTTTTTTACACATTTTCATTTTGTCAATAACAAAACAGCACGAAAAGTGGATGGAAACTAGGTTACTGCTTCAGTTTGTAGAGAAATATGTTTTCTTTTTTTCAATCTGCATGTCAAATTTTTGTTCTCATCCATCATGGGCAAAGGGCAGACCAGCTAAAAGGCGCTTTACGCCATTTAGGGCTGTCAATTGGGCAGAGAAACTAAATTAGAATTTTTACCTTAAACATTTTTCTAAATTCAAATTAAAATTGAATTTTAAAATCAGCTGTTTTTTTTAAATTGACGTTATTTCCTTAGTCCACAAGAGAATATGAATAAATATAACCATACAGCACTGTTATATTATTGCAAAGAACATTCCTGTCTGTTAAAAAACATTCAATTTTAAACTAAAGTGCACAAAATAAAAAGATAAAGTTTGTCGGTTCATATTCTCAAATTATAAGTCAAAAGCAAAACAAGGGTGGAAACGCTTCAATAGGCAGTTCTGTGTTAACATGGTGTTACACTTGCACTAGTGCCACAGTATATACCATCACAGACTCAAACTTCATAATAACAGAGATACACTACCGGTAAAATTTTTTGAAACACTTACTCGTTATTTATTTTTATATATATATATATATATATATATATATATATATATATATATATATATATATATATATATATATATATATGATGTGACTAAATATCCAAAATAAATCAAAACTGTGTTATATTTTAGCATCTTCAAAGTAGTCACCCTTTGCCTAGAATTTGCAGACATGTACTCTTGACATTTTCTCAACCAACCTCTTGAGGTATCACCATGGGATGCTTTTTAAACAGTATTGAAGGAGTTCTCATCTATGTTGGGCACTTATTGGCTGCTTTATTATTTGGTCCAAGTCATCCAATTCAAAAACTTTTTTTTATTATTAAAATTTTAGTTTTATAATTAAATAAATTAATATGGTGGCACAATTATATTTATGTTTACAAAACTCATTTCAAACATTTAAACATACACTTTCAGATCAAAAGATTTTGAGGATCATGAGAAACATTTCAGTCAAGTGTTTCAAAAGTTTTGACCAGTAGTGTATACCACAGTGTTTTTCATGAATTACAGCTGTACGTATGTAGGGTAGAATTATTACCAGATAGCAGTGGTATTCGGCTGAACTTGGTGGTAAAGTGGCTCATGATCCCTGGTCAGGGGCTGTTCAAACAGACGGAACACAACAGAAAGGAACAGAACACAGCTTGAACTCCTTTACAGACAAACCCATTGCTTAATCTGAGAAATGCTGATAAGAGAGTAAGACGCAATGGGCAAAGACCTCCACCTACTGTAAGGGGCTGTTCACACCGAACGCTTTTGCAATCATCCAGTTTACTATTTGTTTTTCTATGTAAGCACGCTAGACGAATGTCTTTGTTTCACTTGTGTGATGAGGAGAGGGGCGTGGCCGTGATGACGCACGCCTGGCACTGAGTTGACTAATCAGCAGGAGAGAGATGGGGGGGGGGGGGGGTGGGAGAGGGAGAAAAAGTGGCTCGCCGGTCCCTGGACACGCTATCGCCTGGCTCTCTGCCATCTGGGCAGCGGTCCTCCGCGATGCCAGACGGCAGCAGGCTCCTCCTCCCGGCGGACCGCTCAGTACCACCGCACCATGTCTCCTTGGCATCGCAACCCTCCAGCGGCGAGGGCTCTTCCCTCCTCCCTACTGGGTTTCGGCACCATTGTAACAAGGTTCTTAAGATGGGCAAAGAGGAGGCAGGAACCAGCTGAACAGTCAACATAAAACTTTAATAATAAACTGAGCTCAAACATAACAAACTGCAAAACAAGCAAAGACACACACATAGCTTTGTGCGTCTCTCTCTCTCCCGAACTGGCGTCTCTGGCTCCCTCTTATCACATTCTCGCTGATTAGTCAACTCAGCGCCAGGCATGCGTCATCACGGCTCGGCCACACCCCCTCCTCGTCGCAGCTTTGTTTTTGTTTATTCAGCATCTCGTGCAGGAGCACTGTTTTTTAGATGCCATGTCAAGTTAAAAAGAACTTTAAAATGCATCTCGAGGCACCTGGTTTCTGTTAAACTGTATTTTGCTGCCCTTCATCTAGTTTGCGATCGGTCTGAAGTCATCGCCTGTGCTTGGCACACGTCCAAAATTCTAATGCGCAGTTTTAGCATTCGAATGTGCATATTTTTCTTAAAATCGACGAATATTCAAATTTTTTTATTTTAATTTGACAGCCCTATTGCCATCTACCATACAGGGGTAAAATTGCTTGTTGATTAGCACCATTTATTGAAGAGTCATGAATGTGTTAACGATGACTATTCGCCTATCTTTTAATGTGAAAGGGACATTCAGACGATTCACCTCCCATAATCACGCCGCCTTTGGTGTACAAAGGCCTTTAGGTTAAGAAAACCCTTAGTTATAATTGTAAGTGTGTTTTTGTTAAGGGTTTCTTGCAACCAGCTGCAGGACTACATACAGTGGACAATATTTATTTGTTGAGAATTGAGAATATTTAAGCATATAGTTTTATATTTTGAGCGTTGCTCTTCAGTAGGAACGGGCTTTTACTACTAATGAAGCATACTTCTCAAAAATGCAAATGTATTCATCTCTAAACTATCCATCTGAAATGTTATAATTATTTTGACCTAGAGTATAATTTTAAGATATACATCAGATGTTCTGAATAATAATAAAATAATAATAATTTTTGTACACCACTCTCTGAATTCTGGTGGAATTTTTGTCACTTTTAGTGGTATTTTAAGTGAGCCCTCATTGTTTCTGACCCTGGTGCTCATTTCTTGAACCCACATCTAGTTAGTCAATGCCACCAACAATACATTTCTGATTTGTTTTTTGTAATGTGTCTTTATGTAATGGGGATTATTTTTTCACAGTAAATATGATCTTAACAGTATGTTCCCTGTGCAGCTTTTTACACACCTGGGTGTGAATGTGGCTTTCGTTATCCCTAATTATTCACTAATAAGGAGTTAATCAATAATAACTGGTCAGTGTATTTTTCTCTCTTCCTTTCATTTGCAGTTAAACCCAGATGTGAACGTTTTCCAGAGGAAGTTTGTAAATGAAGTCCGTCGTTGTGAGGAGATGGACCGCAAATTAAGTGAGTTTAGTCAGCATTGCTGATATAATGAAATAGAATCATTGCAGACAGAGGACATTGCATCATTTGTTCAGACTAAATCCAGTGGAAAGAAGTCAGGTCCAACTTTATTTCTGCTTTTTTGCACTTCTATTTAAGGATTTGTTGAGAAGGAAATAAAAAAGGCCAACATACCTGTTGTAGACACAGGGGAGAACCCAGAGGTCCCTTTTCCACGAGACATGATCGACTTGGAGGTATTATAACTGTTTTAACAAAGAATTGGTCTGTAAAAAAAAAGTCAAAATACCCAGCTTGCATCTTGGGTTAAAGTATTTGTTAAATTTGCAATAACTGTAATGTAGTTTGAGAAGTCTTGGGGTGCAGAAAATTACATGTGACCTTTTGATCTTTTGCAGGCCACCTTCGAAAAACTGGAGAATGAGCTGAAGGAGATCAACACCAACCAGGAGGCCCTGAAGAAGAACTTCCTGGAGCTGACGGAGCTCAAGCACATCCTCAGACGAACGCAGCAGTTCTTTGATGAGGTCTACAATACTTAGTCTCTTAAAATAATTTTATCCATTAGAGTTACCTGTGGTGTTACTCAGACACTGGCAAGTGATTATCTGATTTTTTTGTTTATGCAAATGAGTAATCAACAGCAGTCAATAGTCAGATGAATGCACGGACAATAACACAGAGGAACCAAAACATGTTTACCCCATGTTTGTGATCATGTTCACCCTGACAAAGACAGATGCATGTCTAACAGATTGAAAGGCCATTCTCTGAATTCCTGGTCACACCTCAGCCACTGATGATGATGTCAAATTGCCCTTCCCAAGACCAGTTCTGCAAGGTGTTCGACTCCCTATTCACATGTTACTTGTAAATGTAAAAAGATTTTTTTGTCCGTGATAATTAGTTCCTACTGGGGTGTTCCTTTTTCTGTCTTTCAGCCTGTTGGAGATCTTTGACCTTACATTCTGGTGCTTTCTGAACTCTGATCTGAACTTTAACATGTTAACAATGTGATTTTTTTTTTTTTTTTTACATGTTGTAAATGATAATTTGAGAGTAAGCAGTTAAGTTGTTAGCTGTCTTTTTATCATTCACTTAACACTTACACAAGCTTGGGCTCTCACAGAGACTGGTGGTGGATGGGTGGTGGTTGGTGTGAGGGTTGTGTTACTTAAGCCGGCGCCACACTAGCTGATTTTTCTTTTTTCCCAAGGATTTTCAGGTGTGAGCTTCATTAACATTATCGCCGGCCAGTCGGAGGGAGACGAAGCGCACATTAGTGTCTGTCAGCGGGAGGTCATTGATCATTGATCACTTGACTGTCGGGACTCCTTGCAGTTTTGGGATAGTTCACCCAAAAATGAAAATTCTCTTATAACTTACTCTCCCTCATGCCATCCCAGATGTGTGTGACTGTCTCTTCAGCAGAACACAAACAAAGATTTTTGGAAGAGTATTTCAGCTCTGTATGTCTATAAAGTGAAAGTGAATGCATGTACTTTTTTTACATTCTGTATTCTGAAGCAAAACGCTAGGTGTGTGTAAGAAATATATCAATATTTAAAACGTAAAAAAAAAAAATTCGAGGGTCGAATACACGCTGCCTCTCGCTTGACGTAAGCACGTTGGCAAGTTCACGCGAGAACTGACCCATGAAATATTAAAAAATACAAAAGCACAGTGTTGTTTACAACAGAGAAGCATAGATATTCATACATGGATGCTTCATTTGGCTGGTTTGGATACATCAACTGTGGAAGGAGAACTGTTTGAATCGGTTTGAATCACTTGAAGTGAGTGAGTGAAGGAGATGCCTCAGATCACTACATAAGCTGCTTTTGTGTGGAAACAGCATTGCGGTCCATAGTAGTGTTTCACGGTTTACCGCTACTAACAAAGTATCACAATACCAAAAAAATTAAAACGGTATCTTGTTGTTAATTCCGGTACCATATTACAGTATGGTGTCATTAGCAAAATGATATGAGATGTGAAAGTTTTGAGATGAAATCAATGACAATTTGAAAATAAAATAAAAAACCTCTGTGTGACGAGGAGGAGGGATAAGTGCAGCGGAATGAGACAGTTCGAGAGAGAGAGAGAGAGCAACACGCAGCTGCAGTGTGTGCGTTAATGTTTTGTGTCTCTTTTTTCATTAAACATTATTTTGACGGTTCAGCTGGTTCCCGCCTCCTCCTTTCCCAACTTTTAACCTTGTTATACTCTGGATATGGCCAAGTGTGATCATTAAACAGCAGAAGGATGTAATTTAATTAACTATTAATTATTAATATACAGTCACGTGCGCTGTACGCTACAGAATAAACGAGGTGCTGCTCTGCTCTGTCATCTGCTTCACACACAAACGCAGCACACACTACTGGTGCTTAATTTTAATTTTAATACTTAAATGAACTCCTCCAGCAAAGCCCGGAGATTTCAGCTCGAGTGTTCCGACGGGAGTGTCCCAGCATGAATGGAAAGCCTGATATAACTAACACGTCAAAACAGGAAGAACTCAAAGGTCTGTCAAAATAAAAGTCCTGCTTAAATGAAAGATCTATTCAACTGGATGCGTGAAATTGAAGACCGAAAATATAACTGCTGTATAAAAATGTAATATTCAAAAAGTAGCAATAATGCTCATAATAACAATTATATAATATTCAAAGGTTTTTTAATATTATTATTATTATTGTTATTATTATCTGTATGCAATGTCACAAATGCAAGCAGCCTTGTGCCACAGGTAATCAGATTTTTTTTTTACATTAATGTTTTCATTAATACTGTGAAGCATTGTGCAGCATTTTATTTGACCAAAAATAAAATTGAATTTTTTTTGTACAATTTGATTATGTAATTAAAGCTGTATGTATCAATTTGATTAAACACCATTTGATCATAACATGTAATTAAAACATTTAACACGGAATCCAGAAAAATTTAAATGGGAAACACATAATTTGTATCTGTGAGACTTTATGCAGTTCTTTTAATCAAGTCGTTTTCTGTGTAATTTCATAAAAATCTGAGGCTTTTTATTTGTTGATTATAGTATCAATTTAGTATCGATACCGAGGTACCAGGGCCGGAATCGTACCGAAGCCAACATTTTGGTATTGGAGCAACCCTTGTCCATAGGAACAGCTGCTAATAAGGTATCTACGTATGAATATATATGCAGAGGAGGTTTTCGCTCTTACATCATGCAAAAAGGTTTGAGCTGGCAGTTTGAACTCCACCCTAGTCAACAAGCTGGTGGGAAGCAAGCATTTTTAGTAAAAAAAAGCTTTAAATATTGATCTATTTTTTTACACACACTGAGCATTTCGCTTCAGAAGACATGAATTAATCCACTGGAGTCATATGGATTACTTTTATGATGACTATATGTGCTTTTTGGAGCTTCAAAAATCATTCATTCACTTGCACTGTATGGACCTACAGAGCTGAAATATTCTTCTAAAAATCTTAATTTGTGTTCTGCTGAAGAAAGAGAGTCATACGCATCTGGGATGGCATGAGGGTGAGTAAATGATGAGAGAATTTTCATTTTTGGGTGAACTATTCCTTTAAGATCTGACTAGATGTCAAGCTGATCTGAATGTTTTCATCGCACTCAGCTGCATATCGTCACAAACTCTGATTGTAATCCATAGTGATTCTGTCTCCAAGCGTTATTTCTGCCTTTTTTCCTACACTAAAATGACATCAGAAAGCGGATACACAACAGTCTGTTTTTATTGAACTACTTTACCTACTGAAAGCTGCATATATGGACATGCGCTTTCTATGGCAAGCCTCAAGGGGATAAATACACAATCACACACTTTCGTAAAGTAGAGAGCTAAGTGAACGTGAGAACAGGTATTTTTCAATGCAGAAATAATGCAACTAATGACAGATAAAATAACCACAATAGAAATTTTACAACACCTACCCATCCGTGTGTCAGATAATGTTTATTTGCATTGCAACCTCTGATGGTGAAACGCATTCTGTACCATGTGGTGGCATAAACAATTGCATAAACAATACTCAAATATTTGTACCTGTTGACACATTTCTAAAGGTATATCATCTTAACCTGTATATCGATGTATGAGCTAATTCTTCTAAGAAAATGCGACATTGGAACAAATCAAGCCAGCTGCAGGTCTGAAAAGGCCATAAATCACTCTTGCAATTGTTTATGTTCACGTGGTACTCTTGTTTTTATTTTGGTGAGCTCCATGTGACGGAATCATAGAGAGAGAGAGTTGTGGTGAGTTGCTTTGTTTGTCACCACCATTTTGTATCGGCAAGTGTGTCATACCTCCGTCTGAAGAGAGTGAGATCTCAGCAAAACAGTTTGCACGTGTGACACCCTTGAGTTGTTTTGAGTCTGCTAGTGTGCCGCTGTCTTAAAAGATCTGGGCAAGTAACCCAAAGATTGCAGGTATAATCTCCAGAAGCAGTGAATTATGAGCTACCACCCCTGTGCCCTTGAGTAGGGCACTTCACCCAACATATGTTGTGCCTGTAATACGTTGTTTTGAATTAAAGTGTCAGCTAAATAAGTAATAATTATTATTATCTAAGTAGGTTCACTCTTAGATAAATTAGTTTTTATATAGTTATTATAATGAAATATTTTACTTTATCAAGGTCACAGATTAATTAACTAAATGTACAATGTGAACAATGTACAATCCTCTCACCAAGAGGATGTTTTAGTAATTAGAGCATCTACAGTAACTGTGTTAAATTACATAACTTCAAAACCTCATAGGGCACTGTTAATTTGGTTTGGTTAGTTTTAAGGAAATTATTTCTTGAAACCACATCAATAAAACTAGAAACCACCAAGAACTTTGATTAATTCTGCAAACTATTTCCAGTGGGGGAGGTAAATGAGAGAATAAAAATGTTTTATTCTCAGATGGAAGATCCTGCACTTTTGGAAGAGTCGTCAACTTTAATCGACCCAAATGAGGTTGGACGTACACCTCTTAGACTTGGGTGAGTAGTAAATTCTCTGTGTGTTATTGAACAAAGTTATTTGCTAATACACAGGGTGGTTCACACATTTAGATTAAACATTTTTTGGAAAAAAATGCTATTTTCACACAGTTTTACCTCAGAAAGTGCTTCCCATAAAGACACTGTTTACTATTACTGAAACAGGATAGCGAACTTTGAACTTCTCAATGTGTGCACATTGTTAGATGAAGCATAAAATAAAAAAGGTGTGTTGCGTTTTCATCTTAAACATTTTGCTACTGCTGGAGCTCTTTTGTTGGAATTGCTATTTACATAATTATGGATTGCAAATTTTGTAGATGCTGCTTCAGATGTTTTCTGCCGTTGTCATTTGTATATCTTTGCCACAGTCCTAGCAGAATTCAGAACAGGTCTTTTAAACACTATATGCTGTACATAAGTCTGTTATTTAAGTAGGCCTGTCGTGATTATTAAATAACCGTCTGATCGCGGTTATTTGATCTAACACTATTTCTGTGGAGTGATAAAATGATGAAACCAAATCTCAAAGGTTTTGCTTCATGACAAATAAGGGCTTAATCAGAGCATTAAAATAATGTGTGAAAGTGAAGAAATTAGTGAAGAAATGTTTTACTATTGCATAATATAATAAAAATGCAATATAAATATAATATATATATAAACATCCTCTCACTTTCAACTGCTTTTATTTTCAGCAAACTTAAAGGAGTAGTTCACCCAAAAATGAAAATTTGTGATAACTTACTCACCCTCAGGCCGTCCAAGATGTATCTGAGTTTCTTTCTTCATCAAAACAGAATTTAAGACTTTTAGGATTTCATTTCAGGCCTCCTCCTCTAAACAATGCAAGTGAATGTCCTCCATTTTTTGATGGTCCAAAATGCATATTTAGGGTGCATCAAAATAATCCACACGACTCCAGTAGACAAATAAAGTTCTTCTGAACGCAATCGATTGATTATTTTGAGAAACAAAACAATACTTATATACTTTTTAACTACAAATGTTCCCTTCAGTACATCTGTGATGTGCGCTCATGAGAGGGATGACATAAGCTCGTTGGTAAGGTCACGCGTCACGTGTAGGAGTCAGGAAGCACGTCATTGTTTACAAGAGAAACTTGTGCTGTTCACAAACCAAAACAGTCCAAAACATCATTTCCAAATAATAATTTAAATAAAAATGTCAACAGCGACGTGCTTCCTGACGATGACTCCACGTGAAGTGTGACTTTACCAACTTAACAACAGGCCTACAAGCCCTCAGTCCAGCCTCTCTCAGCCTATTGCGGACAGTCTGAGCACTGATGGAGGGATTGTGCGTTCCTGGTGTAACTCGGGCAGTTGTTGTTGCCATCCTGTACCTGTCCCGCAGGTGTGATATTCGGATGTACCGATCCTGTGCAGGTGTTGTTACACGTGATCTGCCACTGCGAGGACGATCAGCTGTCCTTTCTGTCTCCCTGTAGTGCTGTCTTAGGCGTCTCACAGTACAGACATTGCAATTTATTGCCCTTGACATCTGCAGTCCTTATGCCTCCATGCAGCATGCATAAGGCACATTCACACAGATGAGCAGGCACCCTGGGCATCTTTCTTTGGTGTTTTTCAGAGTCAGTAGAAAGGTCTCTTTAGTGTCCTAAGTTTTTATAACTGTTACCTTAATTGCCTACCGTCTGTAAGCTGTTAGTGTCTTAATGACTGTTCCACAGGTGCATGTTCATTAATTGTTTGTGGTTCATTGAACAAGCATGGAAAATATTGTTTAAACCCTTTACAATAAAGATCTGTAAAGTTATTTGGATTTTTACAAAATTATCTTTAAAATACAGTGTCCTGAAAAAGGGACGTTTCTATTTTTGCTGAGTTTAAACAGAAATTTGTTCTACTCATATTTCATAAATTAGGCCAAATGGATACACTGCTCTGACTCTGTTAGTACTCATCAATTCATATGTTCAAAATAAGAATAGATTTTAAATTTGAAGTGCAGCAAAATGTTTTTAGAAAAAGGCCTGCTTCAATATTCTTGACATCAGTTTCATTACACACTCTGATATTAGAGAATACTAATATGAAATTTGATTTCCCTTTGACACTGGTTGCAGGTTTGTTGCAGGCGTGATAGGCAGAGAGAGAATCCCCACCTTTGAGAGGATGCTGTGGAGAGTCTGCCGTGGCAACGTCTTCCTGCGGCAGGCAGACATTGAAGACCCACTTGAGGACCCCACCACAGTAGGTGCACCAATATTTGTCAGATGAAAGAGAGAAAATGTCATGCATTTTACTTTTAAGTATATTAACTTCTATAATACAATGCTAGATTCAAATGTCAGCTCATGTCATGTCATTTTTAATTTGGGGTATTATTTAGCTGAACAGTGCTTTCAAAATAAACTTTCTCTCCCTTATTTTTCAGGGAGACCATGTGCACAAGTCAGTGTTCATCATTTTCTTCCAGGGAGACCAGCTGAAGAACAGAGTGAAGAAGATTTGTGAAGGGTATGAGCTTTTTATTGCCAATCACGCGTCTCAAAACAGATTGACAGATTCATTGAATGTCTGTGGTTACTAAATGTATGCATTCATAAAGCATTCATTCTTTTTTATCAGGGACAGATTGCTCATTTTCCATTATTGATTGTTTTGTTAGGTTTCGGGCATCTCTGTACCCCTGTCCAGAGACCCCTCAAGAGAGGAAAGAAATGGCAGCTGGAGTGAACACTCGCATTGATGACCTCCAGATGGTAAGAGATACGCACCCACACACTCTCTCCCACACAGACTTAATGGTTGAAGTGTACTTCAGTTGTCCGTGTGCCGCTACGTCTTGAGCATGTGACGTAAATTTCATCATCAGCACAGTCTGTGCATGTAGCCCAATTTTACTAGACACGTGGACTCGTCAGAAAACAAAAATGAAGAAAAACAGAAAATCAAAGTATACCTATGGACAAACATTACATATTTCTGTAATATTTGGGTCAAGAAAAAGTCAAGTACACATTATTTTTCAGATGTGACTCTTGCATACCAAGGGAAAGGGCCTCTGCTAAACAGGAGAGCTGATGCACTCATAAATACATGCCATCATTGATATGATATGACAGAATATGATTTAACAGTATATTGATCTCCTTTGCTTTGTAAACTGCAGCTAAGTAGCGTAATGGAATTTTATGGGATGAGAGTGTGATCAAGAGCCCAGTGCTGTAATGAACACAGATTAGATCAGCCTTTCAGTCTTAAAATGCTGTACAGCTGCTGTGTGTGTGTTTGTCTTTGTGCTTTTATCTCTGTATTTCTAACTTCTTATTTTTTTCCTTACTGTAACTTTCATAATCTCATTTTGCAGGTATGTCCTTTTTTATTCACTCTTTTAAGCAGAGGTTGTAAACTAATAGACTGTTAAGTGCAGATTGAATTGACTGAATTTGACAACTGGCTTCAACAATGCACAGTTGCTGTCTGTCGTTTTGTACAGTTGAGGGAATCTCCCTTAGTGAATCAGAGGTATTAGGGGTTGCTACTGGGCATAAAGTGCGACTGATAGTTGGTGGTACAGCACTGGGTCTTTGAGAGAATCTCTCACAGTGCCTTATTCGGGCAGGAAAACTCTGGGTGAGTGTGTCCTCGCACATTTACATAGTGACCATACCTTCCCACCCACACAGATGCCCACTTGCCCACCCAGTTTGGAGCATCACCACATGGCGGGGCAGTTTATCCTCCTACTTCATATTAGATATGTTCAGGGTCTCCCACATTGAAAACATTTCCAGTGTCAGGCAAGGTTGCTGTCCTCACTTAAAGTAAAATACTCATCAAACAAATCAAACAAAAAAATTACAGCAAATCAGAATTTGATGTTTAATATACAGCAATGAGGAGCTGGATTGTAAATGAGACTTCACTCTGGGTGTGGCAAACTCTTCACTACTTGGCAAAAGGTGACAAATATAGAAACCAAGCGAACAACAAAACACATATTGCAATCACGATTGTTTAGAGCAAAAACTAAACATGGATGAGAAGATTCACTTTCGCATTCAGACTTTTAATGTGCCAGTTTCAAATTGTGTATATGTGTGTGTGTATGTATGTATATGTGTGTGTATATATATATATATATATATATATATATATATATATATATATATGTATATGTATGTGTGTGTGTGTGTGTGTGTGTGTGTGTGTGTGTGTATATATATATATATATATATATATATATATATATATATATATATATATATATATATATATATATATATACACGTGTGTGTGTGTGTGTGTATATACACACACACACACATGTACAGGTGCATCTCAATAAATTAGAATGTCATGGAAAAGTTCATTTATTTCAGTAATTCAACTCAAATTGTAAAACTCGTGTATTAAATAAATTCAATGCACACAGACTGAAGTAGTTTAAGTCTTTGGTTCTTTTAATTGTGATGATTTTGGCTCACATTTAACAAAAACCCACCAATTCACTATCTCAACAAATTAGAATATGGTGACATGCCAATCAGCTAATAAACTCAAAACACCTGCAAAGGTTTCCTGAGCCTTCAAAATGGTCTCGCAAGTTTGGTTCACTAGGCTACACAATCATGGGGAAGACTGCTGATCTGACAGTTGTCCAGAAGACAATAACTGACACCCTTCACAAGGAGGGTAAGCCACAAACATTCATTGCCAAAGAAGCTGGTTGTTCACAGAGTGCTGTATCCAAGCATGTTAACAGAAAGTTGAGTGGAAGGAAAAAGTGTGGAAGAAAAAGATGCACAACCAACCGAGAGAACCGCAGCCTTATGAGGATTGTCAGGCAAAATCGATTCAAGAATTTGGGTGAACTTCACAAGGAATGGACTGAGGCTGGGGTCAAGGCATCAAGAGCCACCACACACAGACGTGTCAAGGAATTTGGCTACAGTTGTCGTATTCCTCTTGTTAAGCCACTCCTGAACCACAGACAACGTCAGAGGCGTCTTACCTGGGCTAAGGAGAAGAAGAACTGGACTGTTGCCCAGTGGTCCAAAGTCCTCTTTTCAGATGAGAGCAAGTTTTGTATTTCATTTGGAAACCAAGGTCCTAGAGTCTGGAGGAAGGGTGGAGAAGCTCATAGCCCAAGTTGCTTAAAGTCCAGTGTTAAGTTTCCACAGTCTGTGATGATTTGGGGTGCAATGTCATCTGCTGGTGTTGGTCCATTGTGTTTTTTGAAAACCAAAGTCACTGCACCCGTTTACCAAGAAATTTTGGAGCACTTCATGCTTCCTTCTGCTGACCAGCTTTTTAAAGATGCTGATTTCATTTTCCAGCAGGATTTGGCACCTGCCCACACTGCCAAAAGCACCAAAAGTTGGTTAAATGACCATGGTGTTGGTGTGCTTGACTGGCCAGCAAACTCACCAGACCTGAACCCCATAGAGAATCTATGCGGTATTGTCAAGAGGAAAATGAGAAACAAGAGACCAAAAAATGCAGATGAGCTGAAGGCCACTGTCAAAGAAACCTGGGCTTCCATACCACCTCGGCAGTGCCACAAACTGATCACCTCCATGTCACGCCAAATTGAGGCAGTAATTAAAGCAAAAGGAGCCCCTACCAAGTATTGAGTACATGTATAGTAAATGAACATACTTTCCAGAAGGCCAACAATTCACTAAAAATGTTTTTTTTTTTTTTATTGGTCTTATGATGTATTCTAATTTTTTGAGATAGTGAATTGGTGGGTTTTTGTTAAATGTGAGTCAAAATCATCACAATTAAAAGAACCAAAGACTTAAACTACTTCAGTCTGTGTGCATTGAATTTATTTAATACACGAGTTTCACAATTTGAGTTGAATTACTGAAATAAATGAACTTTTCCACGACATTCTAATTTGAGATGCACCTGTATGTATGTATGTATGTGTATATATGTACACATACGTGTGTGTGTGTGTGTGTGTGTGTGTGTGTATACACACACACATGTATGTGTGTGTGTGTGTGTGTGTGTATATATATATATATATATATATATATATATATATATATATATATATATATATACATACGTGTGTGTGTGTATATATATATACACACACACACACACACACATGTATGTGTGTGTGTGTGTGTGTGTGTGTGTGTGTATATATATATATATACACATACATAAATACATATATACATACATACGTGTGTGTGTATATATACACACACACACACACACACATATATATATATGTACATACATACATACATATATTTATACATATGTATGTATATATATGTGTATGTATGTATATATGTGTGTATGTGTGTGTATATATAGATATATATATATATATATGTATGTGTATATGTGTGTATATATATATATATATATATATATGTGTGTGTGTGTGTATATATATATGTGTTTGTGTGTGTGTGTGTGTGTGTGTGTATATATATATATATATATATATATATATATATATATATATATATATATATATATATATATATATATATATATATATAGTAATTATCATCAGAATTGATTTTAAGGTTGTTGTTTTTTTTTACCTTTATGAGGGCAAATTGTTTTCTAAAATAAAATAGTATATCATCCATTTTTGTCAATCAGTTAAAGTGAAATTAACAGAAAAACCTATAACATAATAGGCATAGAATAGAACATTTTGAAATACATAAAATATTAGATAACAGAATTCACTACAGGTGCATTCACTTTTTGCCCCCACATTTTTAATATTTGAGGCATTTTTTGCACATTTGGTGGCCTATCATTCCTTTACAGCAGAATGGATTCTCAGCGGGTGTCTTCTCCACTCACACACCCTTCCACATTCATAATGAGTGATTATGTCTGTGCATTCCCACATACTGTGGGAGTTTCTTCATGTTTGCCACACTTATTCACTGATCCTCTCTGTCTCACCTTACAACAAAACACACACATATGCAGATCTGAATGCTCGCTGTCTGTTCATCAAAAATAAAGGAACAGATCCAAACAGTACAGACAGGGCAGGGAGAGTGTGTGCACTTGAGTTCCATGTCACTGACTCACTTTAAGCTAGTGAGGACCTGTTTGTCCCTGAGGTGTGATAGATACAGTAATTGTCACTATTTGTGTGTTGTGTGTCTGTGTCAGTCAGTCATAAATAGTTAATGTCCCTGTGCTCCTCTCCTAGCTCTGGAGAAAATGCACATTTAGCAATTTAGGAATGCTACATGTCTTGTGTGTTATTTGGTGTGTTTTTCTGTTACCGTGTGAGTTAGACAAAAGGGATCTCTTGAACATGTTACTAAGGATTACATTAATCCCAGACTGAGTGAGTTTGTCTGCTTGTCAGGGTGGGTGAGACCTCTGTATGTTTCAAGTATGGATGAGTTAGTAGGTTTTTCCAGCGTGGGCGAGTGTGTCTGATTTTAAAGTGGGCTGTTGCGGATGTCCCTCCAGTGTGTGAGAATGTGCACTTGGACTTTAAGGTTGGCACTGTAGCTGTCTGACATGCCAACGAGATACTTGCGCACTTCCCTGTCCACTCCTCCTGAATGTTTGAGAATTCCACCTTACCTAAAAAAAGACACATAAAACATGCACTGTTAACTCGTTCTTATCGACTGATCAGAAGCCTCCCTGAATGGGAGTGGAGGTTGATCAAGCTCTCTAAACCATGATTTATCAGACAGAAGCATACTTTAGGGCAGTGGTGGGCAACTATTTTGGTAAAGGGGCCACATTAGGCTTTACATAGTACATAGGGGGTCACATTGTATTCCTTTTGAGATGCAATGTTCTGCATTGATTTGGTTTTTGTATCTTTTAAGCCCAGAAATAGTTGTGTACTCAATTTTCTGAAGTGTATATGTGACTAATGGGACTATTCTGCAATTGCCTAAAGTATTGGAATGCTCTACAAATGTAGATACTTTTCTATCAGGCATTAAAAAGCTGAATAAAGGTTGAGCTTATTATAAATGATTTATTTTACCATCTCTACTTCCCTGTTAATTTATTATTCAATTTAACACTCTCTACATCAGCGGTCTGTTTAAATAATATATATATATATAACTTTTAATGTTTGTCGCGAAGCGTGCGAGTTTACTTATTTTATTCTCAAAACATTACCCGTTTACATGCTAAAAGGGTCATGATGCGGGTCTCGTCAATGGTTTGACTTTCCATTCAGCACACAACTGAATAAAACAGGCTGCATGACTTTGATAAATGATTACTGCAAGAGTTACAGGTGCGAGGTGACTTCAGCATTTCTAAATTGCAAAAATAAAAAAATACTTGCTCATGTGTCAATGATTACCCCTCCATGTGTCAATGATGCTGATATCTACTTTTAAATTTAATTTCATCACTGAGAAGGTTTACCTGCAAACTTAGTAGCACCAAACATCACAAGCAGCCTCAAGAATGGACACAGAGTGGCCATATAACAGTTTTCCTTAAAAAGAATATTGCACTAGAAATCGCTAAGTTTGTTCAAAGGGGAAAGCGAGAGCTAGAAAGAGTGCACTCGCCTGGCATGGTTGCCAGATTGCACAAAATATTAGGTGGAATATTTCCAATTTGTGCAAGTATAAATCTCAAATTGGGGGTGTTGCATCTCTTATCTGGCAACCCTGAGCATGTTAAACACTTGTGGAGGCGCATTAGGTCCCAATGCGAGAGAACTGAAATATCCAATGAAAAAAAAAACGCTTTTAGAATAAATGAGCCGCGGGCCACATTAAACCATGTGGAGGGCCGGATCTGGCCCACGGGCCGTAAGTTGCCCAGGTCTGCTTTAGGGGCTGTACAGAGCACGTTCTTGCATTATAAAATATGCTAGTCGGCACAACAGAATAGAACAAAAGGCAGGTGTCTCGAAGCACATTTTTAAAAGTTGAAATGTAACACTGTGTCTCCACAATACAGTGCTCATGGTGTAAAACACTTAAAAAGTGTTGGAACAGTGAAATGTATCCATTTAGTGCATTTAGACATTGAAAAACTATTAAAAACATTAATTATCAATAAATATTGATATATAAAATAAATATCTGTTAAATGCATTAAATTCAGACAAGGAATCCACCAGTGCTTTTTAAGCTCTAATTATGACCATATCACTTCAGTTCAGCGATCCACAGCCTTTACAGCACTGTCTACCTTCACCTCCCAGTACAATCTTACTGTTTTGACTGTTCCTCCTACTTTCCAGGTGCTTAATCAGACAGAAGATCACAGGCAGCGAGTGCTGCAGGCGGCTACTAAGACTGTACGTGTGTGGTTCATCAAAGTGAGGAAGATGAAAGCCATTTATCATACTTTGAACCTCTGCAACATCGATGTCACTCAGAAGTGTCTGATCGCTGAGATCTGGTGTCCTGTCTCGGATCTGGACTCTATTCAGTTTGCTCTCCGCCGGGGCACGGTGAGGACACACACATGCATACATTGGTGGCTGTTTCTATTAACATATTAACTTAAAGTTATCATAACTTGAAGTATGTAAAATCCATGGAACTAGCAGAACCAAATGGAATTGCACAAATGATTACCTGTTTTCAGTCAGGTTCCACTTCCTGTATTTGCAATTGATTGGGCAGAGTCATTCCCCAAACTCATGCCATTGGTTGAGGCAATGTTGTTTTGTGGGATGGTTTGATAGTGCCCCAGTGTTTATACTTCTTGGAGAAATCAACTTTCTAATGGCTTGCTTATATTTGTCTTTGCCTAACAAGTTGGTATTGGAGAAAGTATTTCAAGATCGAAGCAATTGCACACATCACCTTCAAGCCATACATATATATATAGCAGAGGCTGTTGTTACACTACCACTCAGTATAAGTGAATCCAGCAACTGCAACTCAACTTCCCCATGGTAATATTACATTACCCTGTAATGAGCACATCATTGATAAAGGGAACTGATAAATTAACTGAATTACCTTTAGATTAAAAACTGCCCATGTCATTTAAATATGATATCAGGGGCCGTATGCATAAGACTTCTCAGAAATTGTCAAGGATGCAGAGACAGGACCCATTCGCAGAGGAAAAAAAAAAAAAAACGGGGAATTTATTTAATACAAAAAAAATAAAAATAAAGGGAAACTCAAACTCCCACAAGGGGGAAAAACAATAAACAAACTACCCCGAAGGGGAAAAAACAAAGGAAATATAATTCAGGCCGGGGCAGGGGAAACTGGACCGAGGTAGGGATGGGAATAAAAAACAGGACCAACAGACCAACAACACAGGACCGACTGGAACATTAAAGACCGACTGGATACAACAACACACAAGATTGGAAACAAGACGAACTGGCACAGGACAGCAAACACAAGGAGACTAAAATAGGGAGAGAAATCAAATGGGTTAACAGGGGACAGGTGAGGCAAATGAACTAATAAGCAAACGAGGCAGGGTATGACATAAGACAGAGAGAGACAAACGGCAATACTGAAACAAAACAAAGCCACATGCTCTGACAAGACAAACACCCGAATGCATTAGAGCGCACATCGCCAAGACAATAAGGCAGTATATGCCCATGCCAACCGACAAACAAGACGAGAGAATGCGTTGCCAAACAAAGCAATGCTACGCATTCTCACACTAAACGAAACCTGAGCATACATTGCGAGGCAAACACCACGATGCATGCAACAGACAACAAAAACAAGACAGGACAACTGTGCGAGAGTTCTGCCATACAAACACACACAACACCTTAGACCAAAGTGACTGAACCCCAGCAAAACATGAAGACATCCCGCGACCCGGGCGCACATCGCGAGAGACAAACTATTGATGCGAGTGCATGCTGCCAAGATGACATAAGTGTGATGCACCCACGGCAATAACACAGACGGACATGGAGCACGAGTGTCCGGATCCCAACACAGACTGAAACCATCCTGCCGTAGCCCATAAAGCTTCTTAACTAGCGCTGTGCGGTGGCAGGCATAAAAAAAGAAAATCTCCGCTCGGTCCATAGAGGCCAGTTCATAATGTCACGGATGCAGAGACAGCCTAAACACAGAGGTAAAAAACAGGGAATTAATTAAATACAATAAAATAAAGGGAAACTCATACTCCCACAAGGGGGAAAAACAATTAACATAAACTACTCCGAAGGGGAGAAAACAAAGGAAATATAATCCAGGCTGGGGCAGAGGAAACAGGACTGACCGGGCCGAGGTAGTGATGGAAGTAGAAAACAGGACCAACAGACCAACAAGATGGGACCAACTGGATACAACAGCACACAAGACTGGAAACGAGATGAACTGGTACTGGACAGCAAACACGAGGAGACTAAAATAGGGAGAGAAATCAAACGGGTTAACGGGACAGGTGAGGCAAATTAACTAATAATAAGCAGGCAAGGAGACTGTGTATGATGTAAGACAGAGAGACATGCGGCACATTCAGAAACAAAACAAAGCCACATGCTCTCACAAGACAAAACAATAAGGCAATATATGCCGATGCCAACCGACAAACAAGACGAGAGAATGCGTAGCAATGCCAAACAAAGCGATGCCACGCATTCTCACACTAAACGAAACCTGAAGCAAATTATGTTGATCATCTCCTAACAAGGCCACAAGGTCTGGGTAGATTAGATGGTTAGCGAACAATCAGTACTCTTAGTCAACATGTTGAATGCAGGAGAAATGGGCATGAGTATAGACCTGTGCGACTTTGACAAGGGCTAAAAAAGTTTTGCCAGACGACTGGGTCAGAGCATCTCTGAAATGGCAAGGCTTGTGGGGTGCTTCCGGTCAGCAGTGGTGAGTACCTTCCGACAGTGGTCCGAGGAGGGACAAACCACAAACCGGCGACAGGGTGTTGGCTGCCCAAGGCTCATCGATGCGTGAGGGCAACGAAGGCTATACCATCTGGTCCGAACCGACAGAAGGGCTACTGTGGCACAAGTCACACAAAATTTTAATGATGGTTATGGGAGGAATGTGTCACAACACACAGTGCATCGCACCCTGCTGCGTATGGGGCTGCGTAGCCACAGACCGGTCAGAGTGGCCATGATGACCCCTGTCCACCATCAAAAGCGCCTACAATGGGTACGCGAGCGTCGGAACTTGACCTTTAAGCAGTGGAAGAAGGTTGCCTGGTCCGACAAGACCCGTTTTCTTTTACATTACATGGACGGCCATGTACGTGTGCGCCGTTTACCTGGGGAAGTGATGGCATCAGGATGCACTGTAGGAAGACGACAAGACGGTGGAGGGAGTGTGATGCTCTGGGCAATGTTCTGCTGGGGAAACCCGGGTCCGGCCATTCATGTGGATGTCAATTTGACATGTGCCACCTACCTAAACATTGTTGCAGACCATGTACACCCCTTCATGGCAATGGTTTTCCCTGATGGCAGTGGCCTCTTTCAGCAGGATAATGCGCCCTGCCACACTGTACATATTGTTCAGGAATGGTTTAAGGAACATGATGAAGAGTTCAATGTGTTGTCCTGCTCTCTAAATTCCCCAGATCTCAATCCAATTGAGCGTCTGTGGGATGTGCTGGACCAACAAGTCCGATCCACGGAGCTCCACCTCGCAATTTACAGGACTTGAAGTATCTGCTGCTAATGTCTTGGTGCCAGATACCACAGGACACCTTCAGGGGTCTTGTAGAGTCCATGCCTCGGCGAGTCGACACAGTTTTGGCGGCACGCAGAGGACCAACAGCATATTAGGCAGCTGGTCATAATGTTTTGGCTCATCAGTGTATACAGAGAATAATACAGGTGGAGTAAAACTTTAGTAAATTGAAGATATTTTAAAGTTTATATGTTATGTGTATTTTGGGGGTATGTATTAGGGGTACACGAGGGCTGTATTAGTCCATATTAGGGTGTTATCGTTGGTTTGTTACTCCACATTTATTACCGCTACACACGTGTTGTCTCTAAGGAGTGTCCGGTTTGTTCTTGTCATAACATATATAACGACTCATACATTGTGAAACATGACTTTAGCTCCCATTATCCCATGGCACTCACACACACATGGAAACAAGAGACGGAGTGTAAGGACGGAATGCCCAGATGCTTATATATTGAGTCATGAGCCCTCTCAGATCAAAGTATGCTTTTCCCTGTGGTCAAGAGCAGATGAAACCCGAACCTCGTCTCTCAGAGTGCCATAAATGCACTATGTCCATCACCTCTGCTCTGCTCTGATGGATAAATGGATGAAAAGATGAATGAGATATAGGAGTGCCCATCCACTCTCTCACTTTTCAGTGTGTTCTAAATAAAGACCACGTATGCCCTTCTGTCAGTAAAATTAGAGAAGATTTTGTGTGTGTGTGCGCGCGCGCGCAATGGATGGGTGCAAGATCCCTTTAGCAATGGATTCTAGCTTCTCATAGTTTACTCATAGCAAAATGTGTGTGCATATTAGGGATGCCTCTGTGAGGTCCATATTCTAACACATTATATAGCAGGACAGTGGGTGCAGAGTGTGTGTAATACCTGCAATCCATGCAGTGAGAGGTTGTAGTGTAAAGGTCAGAGGTCACTGGAATGTAAACCTTGTAATAAACACATCTTAAGGGGATTAGCTACTTGCACAAACCTTCTGTTCATATGTGTCTGTTTTTCTGTCTTTGTAGGGTTAAGTATATACAGTATAAACTGTATATTTGTACAGATGGAGCATATTGAGGACAATTTTAAATCCTTTTAAATGCAACCCTAATGTTAGGCAGTAAAAATTAACTTCCGTCTGTACACACAGTATCTCAGATTCTGCTGTGTTATAGTGTTAAGTCCATGTAGGCAGTGTGTTGAAATGTGAGGGATTTTGCTTGTGTGCTAGTTCAAAGCCTATACTTACTCATGGTATTCTTCCTCATGCCTTATTTAACTAGAAGCTATTAATACCAGCTGTCTTACACATTACCTCCACACACTCTTAAGCACACTGTAGAGTTTGACTCTTCAGTTCATGATACAGTTGAAGTCAGAAGTTTAGATACACTTAGGTTGAAGTTATTAAAACTAATTTTTTTTTAACCACTCCACAGATTTCATATTAGCACACTATAGTTTTGGCAAGTCGTTTAGGACATCTACTTTGTGCATGACACGAGTAATTTTTCCAACAATTGTTTACAGAGAGATTGTTTCACTTCTAATTGACTTTATCACAGTTCCAGTGGGTCAGAAGTTTAAATACACTAAGTTTACTGTGCCTTTAGGCAGTTTGGAAAATTTAAGAAAATGATGTCAAGCCTTTAGACAATTAGCCAATTAGCTTTTGATAGGTGGTTTACTGAATTGGAGGTGTACCTGTGGATGTATATTAAGGCCTACTTTCAAACTCGGTGCCTCTTTGCTTAACATTATGGGAAAATCAAAACAAATCAGCCAAGACCTCAGAAAAATAATTGTGGACCTCCACAAGTCTGGTTCATCCTTGGGAGCAATTTCCAAACTCCTGAACATACCACTTTCATCTGTACAAACAATAGTACGCAAGCATAAACACCATGGGACCATGCAGCCATCATACAGCTCAGGAAGGAGACTCATTCTGTCTCCTAGAGATGATCATAGTTTGGTGTGAAAAGTGCAAATCAATCCTAGAACAACAGCAAAGGACCTTGTGAAGATGCTGGAAGAAACAGGTAGACAAGTATCTATATCCATAGTAAAACGAGTCCTGTATCGAAATAACATGAAAGGCTGCTCAGCAAGGAAATGGCCACTGCTCCAAAACCACCATAAAAATGCCAGACTCCAGTTTGCAAGTGTACATGGGGACAAAGATCTTACTTTTTAGAGAAATGTCCTCTGGTCTGATGAAACAAATATTGAGCTTTTTGGCCATAATGACCATCGTTATGTTTGGAGGAAAAAGGGTGAGGCTTGGAAGCTGAAGAACACCATCCCAACCATGAAGCATGGGGGTGGCAGCATCATGTTGTGGGGGTGCTTCGCTGCAGGAGGGACTGGTGTACTTCACAAAATAGATGGCATCATGAGGTAGGAAAATTATGTGGATATATTGAAGCAACATCTCAAGACATCAGCCATGAAGTTAAAGCTCTTTGCAAATGGGTCTTCCAAATGGACAATGACCCCAAGCATACCTCCAAAGTTGTGGCAAAACGGCTTAAGGACAACAAAGTCAAGGTATTGGAGTGGCCATCACAAAGCCCTGACCTCAATCCGATAGAAAATTTGTGGGCAGAACTGAAAAAGCATGTGCAAACAAAGGAGGCCTATAAACCTGACTCAGTTACACCAGTTCTGTCTGGAGGAATGGGCCAAAATTCCAGCATCTTATTGTGAGAATGTTGTGGAAGGCTACCCAAAACATTTGACCTAAGTTAAACAATTTAAAGGCAATGCTACCAAATGCTAACAAAGTGTATGTAAACTTCTGACCCACTGGGAATGTGATGAAAGAAATAAAATCTTAAATAAATAATTCTCTGTACTATTATTCTGACATTAAACATTCTTAAAATAAAGTAGTGATCCTAACTGGCCTAAGACAGGGAATGTTTTCTATGATTAAATGTCAGGAATTATGAAAACTGAGGTGTATTTAAATTCTGACTTCAGGTGTATATACGGACTCACTAAAGACTCCCTACATAAAACAGAAGCTATTGCAAGAATCAAGCTGAATTTACAGTGACCTAAAAGAGAACCATTATTTGAGAAGATAGAAAAATGTTTGCATAAATGAATTGTAGAGTTGCATGTACTGGAACATGTATTTTCATGCATAACAAATTCCACTCTGTTTCATGCAGGAGAGAAGTGGATCCAATGTTCCCTCCATCCTGAACAGAATGCAGACCAAACAGACCCCACCCACTTACAACAAAACCAATAAATTCACCTCTGGCTTTCAAAGCATCGTTGATGCCTATGGCATTGGCAACTACCGGGAAATCAACCCAGGTAATCTTGATCTTTAGCCTTAAAACTCAGAGCAAGACTCCAAGACCTGTGAAATGACTAAAATGAGCTCTAGAATAGAATGGGTGTTGAGAGTTCTCGTGTTGCATACATGTTTTCATGGGTATCACAACATATTGTTTGCTCCATTTACATTACATTCAGTAGAAAGAATGAACAAGAATGGAGGTGTAGTGGACTAAAACACTAAACTGGTAAGCAGAAAGTTGTTGGTTCGATCCCCACAGCCACCACCATTGTGTCCTTGAGCAAGGCACTTAACTCCAGGTTGCTCCAGGGGGACTGTCCCTGTAATAAGGGCACTTTAAGTCGCTTTGGATAAAAGCGTCTGCCAAATGCATAAATGTAAATGTAACAAACGAATGCTCATTCTCCTTGTTTGTGCTCAGCTCCATACACCATCATCACCTTCCCCTTTCTGTTTGCGGTCATGTTTGGGGATCTGGGTCATGGTGTCCTCATGACCTGTGCTGCACTTTATCTGGTCCTGCGAGAGAGACGATTAATTTCCCAGAAAAATGACAATGAGGTATTCATCCATCTATCCATCCATTCCTTTTCCCTTCAAATTGGTGCCATAGCATTAAACATAGAAGGAATTATATATAAAGTATAGTTATGTTCTTCCATTAAGATTATTGGAGCTTTTTGCTCTGGTTTAGTATATGATAAATGACCTGATTGTGGACCATCACAAGTTAAAGTATCTCTCTCTCTCTCTCTCTCTTTCTCTCTCTCTCTGTGTCTCTTTTTCTCTAGATGTTTACCATGGTGTTTGCAGGCCGTTATATTATTCTCCTGATGGGAGTATTTTCGGTGTATACTGGAATAATATATAACGATTGTTTCTCCAAATCTCTCAATGTCTTCGGCTCGGGCTGGAGTGTCAGACCCATGTTTAGAGATGGAGGAGCCAACTGGACGTGAGTTGATCATTCTGACCCATTTGTTTTACATTAAGCCAGACACATCTCACTCAGCTCTAAAGGTTCTCTTTTTTACTTCATTAGGGCCAAGCACTGAAAGTGCGAATTGTTTCTTCTAAGGATTATTATTAGGGCCCTAGCACTGAAAGTTGGAGGCCCTATTGTTCTTCTAAGGATTATTGTTAGGGCTCAATCACTGAAAGTGTGGAGGCAATATTATTCTTCTGAGGATTATTATTTTTCATTCTTTATTTATTAATTTTTTTATCCTCTTTTCTAACAATTTGGAATGCCCACTTCCCACTACTTAGTAGGTCCTCGTGGTGGCACACTTACTCACCTCAATCCAGGTGTCGGAGGACAAGTCTCAGTTGCCTCCACTTCTGAGACAGTCAATCCGCACATCTTATCACGTGGCTCATTGTGCATGACTGCGGAGACTGCCAGCATGTAGAGGCTCATGCTACACTCCTCAATCTACGCACAACTTACCACGCGCCCCATTGAGAGCGAGAACCCCTAATCGCAACCATGAGGTGGTTACCCCATGTGACTCTACCCTCCCTAGCAACCGGGCCAATTTGGTTGCTTAAGAGACCTGGCTGGAGTCACTCAGCACGCCCTGCATTTGAACTCACGACTCCAGGGTTGGTAGTCTGCATCAATATTCGCTGAGCTACCCAGGCCCCCAGGATTATTATTATTATTATTATTGTTCTTCTAAGGTTTATTATTATTATTATTTTTATCAGGGCCCGAGCACTGAATGTGCGGAGACCCTATTGTTCTTCTAAGGATTAAATTATTATTATTATAATTTTCAATGTTTTCGGTACTTTTGGGGTACTTAACGTGTGAAAACATCAGAGTTGTTGGCCATTAGGGCTGGGCAAAGTTTCAGGGGGTGCTCTGTAGTGCCCCCTTGAAAATGGGCATGTAAGGGGGGGCTCTGTAGCACCCCCATTTTCACCTAGTCACCAAAATTGGTACAAATATAGTTCTCATCAAGGGGCAACTTTCATAAATATAGTCATTAGCTTCGCCCAACAGGAAGTTGGCCATTTTGGATTTTCTGAAAATCACAGGCTCTGAACTTTTAAATACTTGGCCATGGCGAAGCAATAAATTTATGGATAAAAATGTGAAACCGTAAGTTCCATATATCTTCTGTGTGCATTGTATGATTTTGATGAAAATTCAGCCTAATTTTTGGTAATGGGGGCTGATCACATTTATGCAGCTATTATGGGTCACGGTCATAGCGCCACCAACTGGCAGCAGGAAGTAAGGCAATTTTAACAGACTTTGAAATAGCCATCTTATGTTTACATGAATTGCTTCAAAATTCTTTAGAATAATGTCAAGACACTGCTGGTGTTTAATGTGCAAGTGAAAGCAGTTTTTAAAGTGAAATAAAAAAAAAAAAACCTATAGAAGTTTAAGTTTATTGTAATGAAAATGTACTGCACAAGAATTCTTGCAAATTCAACCAATCTCCGCATTATTTGCGGTAGCTTGCAATTTTTTATAATTCCTGCATATTCTTAGCAAAAAACGTAAATCTGAGGGAATCCCATCGCTTTCCTTCATATTTGACAGCAGCAAAACAAATGCTTGAAAAGCTTGAAGCAGTCACAACATCCAAATGCACAGCTGCCATTGTAACATCTCCATAGTAACATTGTAAGCGTCTCCGCCTCGTCTCCACCTCGTCTCCTCCACATTATGTGTTCACTATCAAATCCTTGTCTAAACTTTTGCGGGACCGCAGACAGCACGCATACATCACAGCAAGTGTTTAATTGTCACCCTGAGTGCTGCGAATGAGACACAAAAACCCATGTTTAGACAAAGAATCCCTAACATTCACTTAAAATCCTCATTAGTTGTGTAATAAAATGTAATTTGAATTTGAAGTGCTTAATACAGTAGGCTACAAATCTGAAAATGGCAATTTATGCTGAACACATGCTGAAAGTAAATGTTATTTTTTTTTTATTGGTATAAAAAGGTAACTTATATGCAATATACTGTATATGTAAAAATGACAAAAAATTTCATATATATAACATTTTTTTAAACATTTGTGGAATTTAGTACATACATAAATGCGCAAATATATGAACTCTAATTGTATTTGTTTGTATATGGCCATATACCAGATTTAAATATCAGATAATGTAAAAATGGCAACAGGCCTAATTATTGAATCCTCATTTGTATTTTTAGTTTACAGATTTATTGTACGACTGTTTTAACCTTAAGATATGTTTTCTTGCATTACCTAACTGCACCGTAATTTGCTGACCAAGCTTTTGTTGTGGCAATGGCCCACAATTTTTTTTCTGAGGTCTTGGCTGATTTCTTTTGATTTTCCCATGATGTAAAGCAAAGAGGCACTGAGTTTGAAAGGAGGCCTTAAAATACATCCACAGGTACACCTCCAATTCAGTACACCTCCTTTCAGAAGCTAATTGGCTAATTGTCTAAAGGCATGACATAATTTTCTGGAATTTGCTTAAAGGCACAGTTAACTTAGTGTATGTAAATTTCTGACCAACTGGGATTGTGATATAGTCAATTAAAAGTGAAACAATCTGTCTGTAAACAGTTGTTGAAAAAATGACTTGTGTCATGCACAAAGTAGATGTCCTAAACGACTTGCCAAAACTGTAGTTTGCTAATATTAAATCTGTGGAGTGGTTAAAAAAATTAGTTTTAATTACTTCAACCTAAATAAACTTCTGACTTCAACTATGTGTGTGTATATATGTATATATGTATGTATGTATGTATGTATGTATATTTCCAAAATCTTAAAAAGATAATGGTAAATGGTCTACCACTTATATAGCGCTTTTTTAACCTTAGTGGTTTTCAAAGCACTTTACACTGTGACGCATTCACCCATTCACACACACACACACACACCGATGACGGCAGAGCTGCCATGCAAGGCGCTAGCCTGCCGATGGGAGCAACTTGGGGTTTAGTGTCTTGCCCAAGGACACTTCGGCATGTGGAGTCATGTGGGCCAGGAATCGAACCGCCAACCCTGTGATTAATGGCCAACCCGCTCTACCACCTGAGCCACAGCCACTCATAATCCCATTCTATCATATCAAACGCCTTTTCGCTGTCAAGTGAGTTGGCAGCGACCGGAATGTGATCATTCGCCACTGACCACATGATATTGATGAAAGAGCTGCAGCCCCGAATAAACCCCACCTGATCTATATGTATAAGAGATGTCATAACTTAATCAGTTAGCCAGAATATTTGACAATATTTTTACATCTAGCTGGATCAGGGAAATTGGACGGTAACTACCCTCGCTTGGATCTTTGTCCTTTTTAATAATCAGACTGATCTGGGCTTGTGTCATGGTTGGCGGAAGCTTTCCATTCTTTAATGATTCCGTATAAACTTCTTCACAAAAGTGGAGCCAGTTCTGTAGCATAAGATCTAAAAAATTCACTGGCAAAGCCATCTATCCCCGGAGCTTGCCTGTAGGCAGGGCCTTAAATACCTTGTCAATCTCCTCCAAGGTTGTCTCAGAATCGTCAATTAAGGGAGTTCTAGAGGTTCCACAAAGTTTCTAATCTCTTCATCAGTAGACAAAGACATGAAACTATAAAGATCAAGATTGAACTCTTTAAAAGAATTATTAATATCAATGGCTGAGGTAAATATTTCACCACTAGCAGATTTCACTGAGGGAATAGTAGAAAAAGACTCTCTCTGCTTTATATATCTAGCCAAAGGTTTTCCTCCTTTGTCCCCTGACTCAAAATATGACTGTCTTGACCTGAATAACCCATACTCCACTTTCCGCGACAAAATAGTATTATATCTGTATTTCAATCGAGTCAATTCTCTGAGGCCATCAGACGACATTCGGCGCTTCAGCTCTGCTTCGGCACTTTTAATGTTCCCTTCTAATTCCACGAGTTCTCGTGCTTTGGATTTTTTAATGAATGAGGCATATTGTATGATCCGGCCCCTAAGAACCACTTTAAATGTCTCCCAAGCCATGCCCACAGAGGATAATGAGGACCAGTTGGCCAGTTGGTCTCCATATAAACATTGATTTCAGCCTTTAACATTTGTTGGAATTCAGGATTTTGCAAAAGGGATACATTAAAGCGGCAACTATATGATTTTTTTTCTCCATATGTGGCAACACCTCAAAATTCACCAGGGCGTGATCTGAGACTAAGATATTTCCAATTGAGCAATCAGCGACAGATGAAATGAGGGACTATCTATTATCTATTCTAGAATAAATCTTATGAACTGATGAAAAAATGTATAGTTCCTTCCAGTTGGGTTCAAAAGTCTCCAAATATCTGTAAGACCAAGATCTTTACACATCCTGTGAAGCATCAATGTTGCTCTAGGGGGCTTACACACTTTTGCTTCATTATGATCAAGGACTGAGTCCATCAATAAATGAAAGTCTCCTCCCAATATTATATCATGAGGGGTGCCAGTGGCTTGCAATATCCCTTCAAGATCTATAAAAAAGCCCTGATCATCAGCGTTAGGTGCGTAAATATTAGCCAAAATCAACCTTTGCCCCTGAATTTCTGCTAAAACAATAATGACTCTTCCTAATTTCTTTAATCTGTTTGAGATATTTGAATTGTAGATGTTTACTTAACAATGTAATGACTCCCCTGCTCTTACTAGAGCCAGCACTAAAGAAAACATGTCCACCCCATATCTTCCCAAATTTTTTAGCTTCTTGAAGAAACACTATATCATATTTCTTACGTTTAACAAAAGAAATAACCTACCTTCTTTTATGGGGTCCCCCAACCCATTCACATTCCACGTGGAGAGAGACAATCCACTCATATTAACATTTTACATTTTGACATATTAAAAAAATTTGATTGTGTCAAAAATAAAATTATAAAGACCCCATTCCACATTGGTGCAACAATCAACCCCAGAACGAAAAAACAAAACAGAAAAATGACAAACGTGCGCATTAACCCCGCACACGACAGCGCCAACCGGCATCCATCTCTCTAAACTCAAGTCCATGTATGCCTACGAGAGTCCCCATGACAACTTTGCCATCGGATTGCTCAAGTCCGGTGTTTCTATACAAAAATTTGTAAGACAGAATTACACAACAGAAGATAATCTATAAAACAAACTCCAGCCCATAAGCAGAATAAACGTGTAGATTCATCCACTAAACTCGAAGGTGTGTTCCTCCACAAAACAAGCTCCAGCCTCTAGCGAAACCAGCACAAAAAAAAAAAAAAACGGGCCGTCAAACTCACTCCTGCAAGAAATATTGCACAAAACCAGCTCCAGCCAACAGGAGGCATAAGCGCCCAAAACGAGCAGATTCATCAAGAAGCTGTCCCGAAGAAATGATATTACACAAAACAAACTCCAGCTGCTAGATGAAACCAGCACAAAGTGAAACGAAAAAGGCGCTCAGTTTCCTCAGACAGTCAAGTGTATGTTCAGTGAGTCAGGTCCATTAGGCGGCAACATGAAAATCACCAAATGGCTTACTAATTCCAATGTCTTTATCTAGGACAATGCTTGCTGTGGGCATGTAAATTCTCTACGGCCATCCTTAGTATCTATTCTCAGTTTGGCCGGAAACATCAGAGCAAAAGCGACCTTCCGTTGATGTAAGAGTTTCTTGCATTCCTTGAATCGTTCACATGTCTCTCTTGTCGAATTCGCAAAGTCTGGGAACAAGAAAATGCTGTAGTTCTTCCAAGAAAGCTTTCCTTTACTCCTCGCCTTGCATAACACGAGATCTTTATCGGATGATCTCAGAAATTTGGCCAGAATTGATCGGGGCCTGTCTACCTCCGTGGATCTCTGAGCCGGGACTCTGTGAGCTCGCTCGATTTCCAGTTTATGGCCTGTTATGTCGAGCAGACTCTGGAAGAGCCTGTCTAGGAATTTTACCATATCTCTGGCTTCCTCATGCTCAGGTATTCCAACAATTTGGACGTTGTTTTGTCGATTACGATTCTCAAAATCCTCACATTTTTCTCAGACGTGTTCCAAATCTCCCTTGGCAGATTAGCAGCTAATTCCCTCTCCGATGACTCTAGGTAATATATCTGCTTCTCGACGTCCGACAATCTTGTAACCAACTCAGAGAATTTTGTCTCCATGGAAGTGATCGATCGACATATTACAGCAAGATCCTCCAAGTCTGCAATGACCTTCGACACATTCATCAATTCACGCCGGATTTCTTTAAGTTCACCGTCCGAATTGAGTCTGGGGCTTTCGGCCTGCTGCTGAGGGGAATCAGCTTGAGCACTGAGCATTCTTTGTCTTTTAAGATCTCCAGAGCCTGAGGATTTTGAATTCTTTGACAAATTGTCTTCCTAGAACAGTTAAGAATCAGGGCGTATTGAATCTCACCGGTTTATGACACAAATAGTAATAACTAGCAAAGTGCGCAGAGCTCGCTGATCACGCGTCCGCTCCTCGCATGGCGTCACGTCTTTTTTTTTTTTTCAGTTTTTCATGTTATTAATGTCCTGACGATATATTGTTATCAGTTGAATGCCACTTTGGTGAATAAAAGTGCCCATTTCTTTCCATAAGAGCAAAATCTGTACATTATTCCAATACTGTATATATATACTGTATATATATATATATACTGTGTGTGTGTGTGTGTATATATATATATATATATATATATATATATATATATATATATATATATATATATATCTCACTCTGTCTTTGTATATTTATTTGTTTGATCTGTAAAGCACTTTGGGTCAACTTCTTTTGTTTTTAAATGTGCTCTATAAATAAAGATTGACTTGACACTATCCAATTTCTTCTAACAAGTACTGTTGCAATATTTTATGTAAGAATATAGGCAAAATTTGTAACAGTACTGAAACAGTAAACATACACAGCTTTACAGCTTTAACAAGGCATGGCAGCCCCTTAGTACACTAGAGCAGTAGGGAAAAAAGCATTTCCTTACCGTTTATTTGCTGAAACTTCACTTGGCGCAGAACAATCTGGAATAAAATGAAACTATACAACAGTCCCCTCTTGGTGCAGAACAATCTGGAATAAAATGAAACAATGCAACAGTCCCCTCTTGGTGCAGAACAATCTGGAATAAAATGAAACAATGCAACAGTCCCCTCTTGGTGCAGAACAATCTGGAATAATATGAAACAATGCAACAATCCCCTCTATGCAGCCTGAACTTGTTTATAATGTTGAATCTTTGTGACAACTGTGCTGAAAACAATATAACAGAGCACAGGTGTCTCAACTTGCGTTTTTGAAAATGTTAAGTTCTTTTTAACTTGAGACTGTTTTTAAACTGTGCCGGTCCTGTGCAAGATGCTGAAGAAAAATAGAGACGCAGTACAAATGTCAAAGACATTTGTCCAGCATGTTTACATAGAGAAACAATGGGAAAACAGAACAGACTTGTGCAAAAACACGTTCGGAGTTAATGGCCCCTAACTCGTGCATCTGTGAGTGAGAGTGTATGCACGAAACAAGTTCGGTTAGCCTGTTTATTTTTTCATTCACACAAACCCGACCCGACCCAAACCCAAAGTCCTACTTGGAAAAACTGACCCGAACCCAGCCCATCGGCTTCTCTGGTCCCGTAAGGCCTGGGTCGGGTTGCAGACCTCAAATAGATAGATAGATAGATTCACATTTAAATTATATTATGTATACATTTATTTTTACAAATAGCATCAAACATATTTACATACATAAAAGCTTATCCTGTATAATACACTTCCGTTATAAATATTTGGCATAATGTTAGCGGACATTTCAGATGATTAAAGCTGCCAAATAATCACAGATGCAAAAATAGCGCTATCTTGAAAATGGGTATGTAAGGGGGAATCTGTAGCACCCCCATTTTCATCTACAGTCACCAAAATTGGTACGTATATACACTATATTGCCAAAAGTATTCGCTCATCTGCCTTTAGACGCATATGAACTTAAGTGACATCCCATTCTTAATCCATAGGGTTTAATATGACGTCGGCCCACCCTTTGCAGCTATAACAGCTTCAACTCTTCTGGGAAGGCTTTCCACAAGGTTTAGGAGTGTGTTTATGGGAATTTTTGACCATTCTTCCAGAAGCGCATTTGTGAGGTCAGACACTGATGTTGGACGAGAAGGCCTGGCTCGCAGTCTTCGCTCTAATTCATCCCAAAGGTGCTCTATCGGGTTGAGGTCAGGACTCTGCAGGCCAGTCAAGTTCTTCCACACCAAACTCGCTCATCCATGTCTTTATGGACCTTGCTTTGTGCACTGGTGCGCAGTCATGTTGGAACAGGAAGGGGCCATCCCCAAACTGTTCCCACAAAGTTGGGAGCGTGGAATTGTCCAAAATCTCTTGGTATGCTGAAGCATTCAGAGTTCCTTTCACTGGAACTAAGGGGCCAAGCCCAGCTCCTGAAAAACAACCCCACACCATAATCCCCCCTCCACCAAACTTCACAGTTGGCACAATGCAGTCAGACAAGTACCGTTCTCCTGGCAACCACCAAACCCAGACTCGTCCATCAGATTGCCAGATGGAGAAGCGTGATTCGTCACTCCAGAGAACGCGTCTCCACTGCTCTAGAGTCCAGTGGCGGCGTGCTTTACACCACTGCATCCAACGCTTTGCATTGCACTTGGTGATGTATGGCTTGGATGCAGCTGCTCGGCCATGGAAACCCATTCCATGAAGCTCTCTATGCACTGTTCTTGAGCTAATCTGAAGGCCACATGAACTTTGGAGGTCTGTAGCGATTGACTCTGCAGAAAGTTGGCGACCTCTGCGCACTATGCGCCTCAGCATCCGCTGACCCCGCTCTGTCATTTTACGTGGCCTACCACTTCGTGGCTGAGTTGCTGTCATTCCCAATCGCTTCCACTTTGTTATAATACCACTGACAGTTGACTGTGGAATATTTAGTAGTGAGGAAATTTCACAACTGGACTTGTTGCACAGGTGGCATCCTATCACAGTACCACGCTTGAATTCACTGAGCTCCTGAGAGCGGCCCATTCTTTCATAAATGTTTGTAGAAGCAGTCTGCATGCCTAGGTGCTTCATTTTATACACCTGTGGCCATGGAAGTGATTGGAACACCTGAATTCAATTATTTGGATAGGTGAGCGAATACTTTTGGCAATATAGTGTAGTTCTCATCAAGCCAAACAACATTCATACTCATAATCATTAGCTCCGCCCATCAGGAAGTTGGCCATTGTGGATTTTCTGAAAACCGCAGGCTCTGAACTTTTAAATACTCCTCCTAGGGGATTCATGTGACTGGCACCAAATTTGTGCAACATCATGCCAAGATATTGTAGATGCTAAATTGCGAACATATTTTTTATATTTTGAACAGAGTCGCCAATGTGAAGCAATAAAATTATGGCGAAAAATGGTAAAAAGGAAGTGCCTTATATCTTCTGTGTGCATTGTGTGATTTTTATGAAAATTCAGCTGTATGTTTGGTAATGAGGTCAGATCACATTGATATGGCTATTATGGGTCACGTTCATAGTGCCACCAACTGGCAGCAGGAAGTATGGCACTTTTAACAGACTTTGAAATAGCCTTAAGTTTACATGAATTGCTTCAAAATTCTTTAAAATAATGTCAAGACACTGCTGATGTAAATTTTTAAAGGGATATTTGTTATCTTAAATACTGTTGCCATGGCAACACATTAATTGTTATTATTCCTTCTTATATTTGGGTGTATTTGAGGCACTTAGCATGCTTAAAATTTCCTGAAATTTTGCACACACATCAGAGTTGTTGGCCATTAGGTCTGGGCAAAAGTTCACGGATGGATGTGTAGGGGGGCTCTGTAGCACCCCCTTTAAAATGGGTGTGTAAGACGGCCTCTGTAGCACCCCCATTTTCACCTACAGTCACCAAAATCTGTACATCTATATTTCTCATCAAGCTGGACAACTTTCATAATTATAGTCATTAGGTGCGCCCAACAGGAAGTTGGACATTTTGGATTTTTTGAATATTGCAGTCTCTGTACTTTAAAATACTTCTCCTAGGTGATTCATGAGACTGTCACCACATTTAGACAACATTATGCCAAAACAAGATACTAAATTGCAAACATATTGATATATATTGAACGGTGTTGCCATGGCGAGACATTAAATTAATGGCAGAAAATGAGAATCAGGAAGTGTCTCATATCTTCTGTGTGCAATGTGTGATTTAGATCAAAATTGAGATGTATGTTTAGTCTTGGGGCTAATCACATGGATTTGACTATTTTGGGTCATTGTCATAGTGCCACCACCTGGCAGCAGGAAGTGTGGCTCTTACAACAGACTTTAAAATAGTCCTCTTTTATTTACTCAAATTGCTTCAAAATGCCAAATGCAATTGTCCACCTTGCAATGTTTTCCGAAAGCCACCAGGTGGAAATGGACCAGTTGTGCTTGGGCCCAACATTGCTGCTTGCAGCTATATTTTTGTTTGATTGCTTATTAATTAGCCACTTGTTTAAATGGCTCAGTTAATTCATTCAGATTGGACAACTGTTCGATCTATATGCATGACCATTAAGTTAAGGGCATTTTTTTATTTGAAAAATCCTATTTCATTGAATTTTCTTTAATTTATTCAGGTTTAAGACTTTGGAAGATAACAGGATTTTACAGTTGGACCCTGCTGAGCCGGGAGTGTTTGGTGGACCTTATCCCATTGGCATTGACCCAGTAAGCACCTCATTTCTCATTTCTGTGGCAAAGAATAATCTTCCAAGCAACTTCAATACATTTAGAGCAATATGAAATAATTCAAAAATATATATTTCCCTCACTCACAGATCTGGAATATTGCCACCAACAAGCTGACATTTCTGAACTCCTTCAAGATGAAAATGTCAATAATACTTGGAGTTATCCACATGCTGTTTGGAGTCATGCTCAGTCTCTTCAATCACCTGTACGCACTTGTCCATTCTCTTGTTTTACTCTTAATAGAGTACACCACTTGCAAACTCATCAAAGTCACTGTGTTCATTCTTGAAGAAGTACCAAAACCTTTGTATTGTGTGTATGGAGACTAGATTCATAACTTTAGACTGCCACCTGTACCCCATAAATGCGTCCTTCAGTATTAAGTACATTAAATGGTAGATCACCCCCTTGTGGTCTTCCAAAGCTAATACACCAGATTACATTATACAGAAGGCCAACCGACAGTGAAATTGGAAAGCACACAAATGATGCTTCTAATTTAAATGTCGGCTAATGTTAATATATCAGTGCCTCTAAAAACGTATCAAGAAAATAACGTGCCGATCAGTAACTGATGTATCAGTATTTTCTGAAATTACTAATTACCATTAAAGGAATAGTTCACCCAAAAATAAAAATTCTCATCGTTTACTCACTCTTATGCCATCCCAGATTTGTATGACTTTGTTCATCTGCTGAACTCAAATGAAGATTTTTAGAAGAATTTTTCAATTGTTTTGGTCCATAAAATGCAAGTGAATGGGTGCCAAAATTTTTAAGCTCCAAAAATCACAAGTCAGCATAAAATTAATCCAGAAAACTCCAGTGATTAAATCCATATCTTCAGAAGCAATACAATAGGTGTGGGTGAGAAACAGATCAATATTTAAGTCATTTTTTTACTACAAATTCTCATCCCTTAACTTTCCACTTTAACTTTTACTTTCACATTCTTCTTGTGTTTTTGGTGATTCACATTCTTGCATATCGCCCCCTACTGGGCAAGGAGAAAAATTTCTAGCAAAAAAGGACCCCCACACCTATCCTATTGCATCTGAAGACATGGTTTTAACCACTGGAGTCATATGGATTACTTTTATGCTGCCTTTGTGCTTTTTGGAGCATCAAAATTTTGGCCCCCATTCACTTGCATTGTACGGACCTACAGAGCTGAAATATTCTTCTAAAAATCATAATTTGTGTTTTGCAGAAGAAAGTCATAAACATCTAGGATGGCACGAGGGACTGTAAATGATGAGAGAATTTTCATTTTGGGGTGAACTATCCCTTTTAAGGGTCCGTTCATCCAAAAATGACTGACAGCCTCAGTGAAAATTGAACTACATTGAAAGATGCAATGAAAGTGAAAGGTCACTGAGGTTTTCAATCCTGCAACCTTCTGCCTATCATCTCATTTTGTGTTCCATGAAAGAAAGAAAGTTTTACGGATTTGCAGAAACATTAGTCTGTACATGATTTCCTTATTTGGATGAACTATTTTAATGTTTTGTCATTCCATTTGTATTCATATTAATGCCAGGTATTACGGTTTCTGATTGTCTGTGTGTGAAGGTACTTCAAGAAGCCTCTGAACATCTTCCTGGGTTTTATTCCTGAGATTGTTTTCATGAGCAGTCTGTTTGGCTACCTGGTTTTGCTTGTCTTCTATAAATGGATGGCCTATGATGCCAAGACCTCTAAAGATGCACCCAGTCTTCTTATAGCCTTCATTAACATGTTCCTCTTCAACTACAATGATCCGACCAACAAGCCATTATACAGAGGACAGGTACCCACAAATACTACAGTGTGATGTTATCAAAATGTTTTTGCAAGTGAGAAAATTATGCTGACATTCCTCTCCACCTCTCTCTGTTTGTGTAGATGGGAATTCAGTGTTTGTTAGTTGTTGTAGCTATCGCCTGTGTGCCATGTATGCTTATAATAAAGACGCTAGTAATGCGCAGGCAGTACCTCTGGAGAAAGCATCTGGTAAGGAGTAAAAAAAAAATATATATACACTCTTTACACCAGTAAGATTCAAACTATAAGGCAAACTGCCCGGTTGGGGCATGCAGGAAGAGAAGCATGACAATTTAATGACTTTGTATTTGTTGAAATACTGTTTTTTGTAATATCATGTAATTACTCGAAAATATGTAGAATGTGGTTTGGTAAGCTTGTGGCCAAACATTCATTGGTACATTGGTATATGAGGTCTTAAATTGATAGTTCACACAAAAAGTTACTATTTTTCAGCTTAGTACGTTCCTTACAATGTAAGTAAATGGTAACCAGAACTTTGAAGCTCCAAAAAGCACATAAAGGCATCATAGAATTAATCCATACAACTCCAGTGGTTAAATCCATGTCTTCAGAAGTGATATGATATGTATGGGTGAGAAACAGATCAATATTTAAGTCCTTTTTTACTATATATCCCCACTTTCACTTCAATATTCCTCTTATATTTTTTGGTGATTCACATTCTTCGTACATCTCGCCACCTACTGGTCAGGGCTGGTCAAAGGTGGAGATTTATAGTGAAGGGCTTAAATATTGATCTGTTTCTCACCCACACTTATCATATTGCTTCTGAATATATGGATTTAAACTCTGGTGTCATATGGATTACTTTAATGCTGCCTTTATTTGTTTTTTGGAGCTTCAGAGTTCTGGCCACGATTCACTTGCATTGTATGGATCTACAGAGCTGAGATATTTTTCTAAAAAACTTTGTGTTCAGCAGATGAAAGAAAGTCATACACATCTGTAATGGCATAAGGGTAAATGATGAGAGATTTTTCATTTTTGGGTGGACTATCCCTTTAAGAATATGTATGAATATTTACACAAAGGTTTCAATCCCCAAACAATTTCTTTTCAACAAAACAAAAACAATATGCTAGATTATATTATTGTTATTTAGGTAAATGAGTTGAACTCCTACCTACACATGACCATGATCTCTCCTGTAGGGAACACAAAACTTTGGGGGAATTCGTGTGGGTAACGGCCCCACAGAGGATGAAACTGAGATCATTCAACATGATCAGCTTGCAGAAAACTTTGAAGAAGAGCCTGAGGTAAGGGAACAATCTTTTTTTTGTTTTTTAGTGTCCTCAAATCATGTATTGTCACTATGAAGCAATATATATATATATATATATATATATATACACACACACACACACACACACACACACACACACACACACACACACACAAAAAACAGTTAGTGCCGGTCCTCGAATCTGAATGGATGAGAGACGTTCCATGAGTGCTGATGGTCTCACACCATCAACACTCAGACACTTCACTGTGTATCACTCCGCTTGTGTTCGTGCCATTCTAAATTAAAGTGTAAGAGCAGTGCAGATGTGTTTAGAGATATGTCTCTTTACATTTAATTTTGTGACATTACATATTTTAGCCAGCAGGTGGAGGCAAAAGACCATTTTTGTGTGTAATTTGAGCCAGTTGGTGATGTGAAGTGTGTCAGCGTCACTCAGTGTTTACACTCAACAGCACTGCGTGATCGCTCGTATTACTACTACACTACTAAAGCTAGGAAATAGCTTTAAACTAACAACTACGAGCATTAAGGCTCATCAAAGCTGAGAGACACAACAGCCTGATTAATTACACAAACTCAAGGCGCTTACCTCTTACCGGACTTTCCACATTGGAGAGGACAAAATGGTGGAGGACATTGCGGTTTCTGTAGTGAAAGACTCTTGCGCACCGGCTACCGCGAAATAGAGAGGAATACCCCCGCTTGAACGGCTATTTTTCCAGTGAGAAAATAGGATGAATTTCACCAAAATGACATTATCTTCAGAAAGCTTACTAACAGACTACAGCATCATCAACAGATGATTGCACACGCTCCATCTCTCTCTCTCTCTCTCTCTCTCTCTCTCTCTCTCTCTCTCTCTCTCTCTCACTCTCACTCACTCACTCACTCACTCACTCACTCACTCACTCACTCTCACACACACACACACACACACACACACACACACACACACACACATCCTTGTTTCTCCAATAACATGTTAGTAACAGTCCAAGCTGTGATACTAGAAGTTCTGAGGCTTGGACTCATCATTTGGTTTGAACTAGCAACGGCAGATTCTGATCCGTCGCGTAAGAAAGTAGTTCCATGCACAAATGTGTTTTTTGTGACTGTACTCAGTTTTTCCTAATTTTCTAATCATATAGAATTCATTTGTATTTTAAAATTGAGTTTCCATGTAGCATTAGTTTATACACTCTAACAAAAGTCTGTCAAGAGCGTATTAGATGAGATATTTGTCTGACACTCCATGTGATGACATTTGTTACTCCTGATGACTACTTTTGATCTTTATTATGATAATAATTAATGTGGATATCATAATAGTATATGCGCAGCTTGTTACCACCCACCTTGTTACCAAAATCTGCAAGCGAAAATAGTCACAGTTGGCAGTGGGGTTAGCAGCCTTCAGTGGGCATTCCATTCTGTGACTCACTGGATCTGTGATCTGCATACCATTGCTGATCTAAACTGGGTCAGCCCTCTTTAACAGCACTATCTCTTCCCCCAGACACTTTATCCCAGGGCAACCAGCCTCAAAACACTAAACAAACACCCACCCAATAATTGTGAGGCTCATGTCTGGAAATAAAATAGAGACAGATAATAAAGTATTTATAAAATTACCTGCAATATTTTGAGATGTCTGGGTTGCTGTGATCATTTCAGTGCGTTAGTGCCAAAGGGTGTTCCTCTATCTGCTCCAAACAGTCCTGCCAGTAAAACACAGTCAGCCATTAAAGTAAATTTACTGGAGACAAGCACAAAATCTCTGGAATTGTTTCTCTCTCTCATTTGCCGTTTACGGTGGGCCCCACAAAGTATTTGTTCATATAAGCTGCACTTAAAAATATATGAAATTTTAAACCAGTGGCATCTACAAACAAATGATGCCAGAGCTTTTCTCAGAACTAGTGTCACTTTTTTTTTCTTCTTCTTCTTTTTTTTTTTTTTTTTTTTTTTTTGCCATTTTTACAATTACTTTAACCAACTGTCCTGAAGTAATTTTTAGTAGTAGATGTATGAAGTTAGTTCCCCTCAAGCTCACACAGGTGGGCATGTTCTGACCAGAAAAGTGTTTTAATACTTTGTATCTTAATTTTGTACAGTTTATATATTGTTTTCTAATTTATAACCTTGAAAGAAGCTTGACATTTGTATGTGTGTCCAGATACTTTTTGGGAGCACTGTATTTTTCTGTGAGTGTGACCAAAAAATGTGTTCTGTAGACTTATTTTTCCCTCACTCTCCTCTTCAGATTCTAACTCTGCCATTAACTCTATTTTAACCCTACGTGTATGTCTGTCTGTGCGTGTGTCCGATTACCTTTCAAGCAATCCGAGGAGGAAGTGGTAAGAGCAGACTGCCTTCTTGCTCTCTGTGTGGATGTGTGTTTCTAATTTTTTATTGGTGTGTGTGTGCGTGCCGTAACCCGTACAAAGCTTCTTGCACTGCTGTCATGTTTGTGTGTGTGTGTGTGTGTGTGTGTGTGTGTGTGTGTGTGTGTGTTACGTATGTGTGTGTGTGTGTGTGTGTTCCTGCAGGCTTCCTTTGTCTGTTAGTCTCATGTAGTGGGTGATCGGTGATGGTTCTCTTCTCTAGATTCTAGATAACATTCCTTAGATCCTTTTTTAGACTTTTAATTCCCTTTGTTTTAGCATCCATCATTAAACGAGGACAATCCAGTGAGCCGAGATGTAGCGTGATTCTGATGTTATCACACCTAATGATGTGTTCTTGTGCCGGCTGATGATCTGAAAGGATCTGGGCAGTGATTCTGTTCTCAGGCCTGTGATATTCAGGACCAGTAATCATGCTGTGATTGAGCTGGGAGTGGGATTAAACCTGCCGTTTGTTCATTTATTATCATTAGTCTGAACTGCTTGTCTTGCTCTCTCTCTCTCTCTATCTCTCTCTCTGTCTGTCTCTCTCTCTAGTTTAATTTTGCTGATGTAGCAGTGCATCAAGCCATTCACACTATAGAATATTGCTTGGGCTGCATCTCAAACACTGCATCTTATCTACGGCTTTGGGCGCTGAGCCTGGCCCATGCGCGTAAGTAATAAACACACACACATTTACTGTACTCATTCCAATAAATTGCATATATGTTTTCTTCACAAGACTTGAAATGATTTTACCTGCTTTTTTCTTACAGAGCTCTCTGAAGTCTTATGGACAATGGTGATGCACATTGGCCTGGCCTCTAGAAATTTTGGTGGATTCTTTGGTCTGTCAATCATCTTTGCCGTCTTTGCTACACTGACTGTGTTTATTCTATTGATCATGGAAGGACTGTCTGCCTTCCTGCATGCTCTTAGATTGCACTGGTAAATGACATACACACCGTAATTAACTCCGCTTACCTTTTCAAATGGCCCCTTTTGTTAATATTGTGCTGTAGGTATGCAACTGAACCATATAAGAGACAAATGACTCTCTGTCTCTCTCTATCAATGAATATAGAAATAGACAGACAGTGCGCTATAGTGTCACATACCTTAAATGTGCGTGGAATCTGCATCCACTGAACTTCAGGGAATGCTCTGCAGACTTCCATAGAATTGGAAGAAATATAATTTACAAGGTTCTACACATCCCCCACTCCTTGTGTGTTCATTTATTATTATTTTTATTTTTTTTATTATTTGATTTTACTTTCATTTACTAATAAGAGTGTAGTACTTTCAGGTCCATGTAATACATTTACCATTAACCATTATGCAGAAATCAGTAGATTTTTCAGCAGAAAATGTAACAAAGTCTGCACATTCCTCAAGGCCTTGCCTATAGGGGTAAAATAAATTGTTAATGATTAGAAGAAAAAAAATGAAAGATGTCTCTTCATTCATTTAAAAAACAAGCTTGACAGTATAAATTATTTTTCGGCATACAATAATTTAGTTTTAATTATTGACCTTGATTCCCACTTCATTTCTGTAGGGTTGAGTTCCAGAATAAATTCTACACTGGACAGGGCTTCAAATTCATGCCTTTCACTTTCGACAGCATTCTGGAGGGCAAGTCCGAAGACTAAACCACACCCACTTTCTCTCAACTGCCACACCTTCAGACTAAAGGAGCCAATCAGAATAAGTGTCAGATTTTATGTTTTGTGCAAACACAGTGATAAAAATCTACATTGACTTTGTAAGGCTTTAAATTTCTCAGGTGTTCTACATAGGGACATAAATAGAATACATTTACAAATAAATTAGATGTGTATTGTAGAAGCTGAGTTAAAAAATAATTTAAGCAACAATTGCATAACATATTCACAATGATTTCATAACTCTTAAATTATTTAAGAGAGACATGTTTTCATACATAATCAAGTGATGTACCATAGAGCACACAGGAGTACAAACAGCATTATATGTGTATTGCTATAAGTTATGAAGAAGATGCAGATCTCATAGATGTCTCAAATTTGTACAAACCCTTAAATTAAGGCTTGACAAAAATATAGTTACATTTATCACTGTTTCCTACCCATCATAGCATTGGTGGAGTTTTTGTCTGTTTCTGATATTTTTTCCAGTGTCTTAAATTATTAGTTCTGTTTTTTATGTATCTTTTATCCTTTATGTTGTACCTGAACACTTCTGTAAAAACAGATCTCATACAAAGGGACCTCATTTCAAATGCTGCAAAGCAAGCTTCAGAACATTTGACATATGCTTAATGAGAAAGCTTATAACCTATCTAAATAAATCCTACAGATAATCCCACAGAGTTACCTGATTTATCACAGATCTATAATCTTGTTTCATTCCGTCACAAACGTAATATAAGAGTAAATTTTTAGTTGGGCTTGAACTGTATTGCTGTTTTATTGTTGTATTTTGCTGTTGTGTTTGGATAATGCAAGTCAAATCTATATCTGGATGCTTTTCTAATCTTCATATTAATCTGTTCGTTGCATTGCTCAGTTTCTTATTTATTTGTTTGATTTACATCATTCCCATGCATTTCCTCTGGGAAAAAAAAATGTGTTGGTTTGTTAGTTATCACCGGCAGTCCCTTTAGTCTTTGAGAAATTAAGTATACCAAGTAAAGGCAGTCAGTGAAACTTAGTAAATATAGCTGTTTTGTTTGGCAATAAAAGGAAGGAGTTGATCTGATCATATGGTTTTGATTTCCTTTTTCACATATGTGAGAAGAGAGCTGTGAATAATGTCTAATACAATATTATGTTAAGATTATTGTTGATATAATAATTTTATTATATTTATAAAATATTGTGCATAACAAATAAATATTAATTTTTTATGTGGCTCAATGATCATATCCTGGTGATATAAACTGCTAAAATGCTAAAACTTCAATGACTTTTATTCAGGTTCAAACAAACAAACCACGACTTAAATGGTAAACACATACTTTTCATCCTGTTCTTCACGCAATGCTATTTTAAGACAAAACAGTTTACCTATAGCGCACGACCAGACCTACAAGGAGATACATTGTAATTGCATTACATAACGAACTACATATGTAAGGTTGTTTGACCGCGATCAAATTGCATGGTAGTTCAACTGACAGAGCGTGATGCAAAGGGCCGGGGTCAACAAGTGGCATTTGCTTTTAATGATACTATCTGTTTGGTTTAGGGTAGGGAAGTAGTTTTTGTTCATTTAAAACTCCACAGAGCATTCACCTTAAAAATCTGTTTGGGTGAACATTTTAATTATAGCGCCACACGGTGGACATTTTGCCTCAGAACTACCACAATATGTGTAAGGATTTAAATAAGCCGCTTTTCCATGGCCAATAGCCTCGGACCAAAATAGCTCTGCATTCCCACCATCTGGCCAAAAGCCCCATGGCGTTGCCCTAAAACCCGCCTTTAATACGCTGCCCTGGTGCAAATGTCACACACCCCGCCCATTTTACAAGCCAAAACAAACATGCATGTTATCTAGAATATCAAGTTTTTATTGTATGGAAATGTTAGCTAGCTAGCAAGATAATTTAATGCTGACAACTCACCGACTTCAACTGCCATAGTGTCCCAAGTGGTCTCTCCACTTACAGCAGGACAATGTCCCAGCACACCATCCATGATCTCAAGCCATGGAAATGTGGTGAACCATCGGACCAGATGACATTCCATGAGCCAGTTTATGACAGAGCCCCTCTCTAACTGTCAAGGCAAAGAAGAGTGTCTCCATTTTGATTAGATCATGGCAGGACCAACACAAACAAATGCCAAGCACAGCCATTAGATAAGCTGCTTTGACAACTAGCAGGTCCTTCAGAAAGTAAGGCCCCAGACCTTCCAACACGTTGGAAAAGACTCATTGGTCCATGAGTGTTTTCTTAGCAACATCTTAAATCCCCCATCCTAAGGTTTGACCTAAGTCCAGAGTTGAGATAAAGATGTGGCAAATCTTTACACACAAACTTTTACTCCTAACATGGACACCAACTGCAACACATACACTTGATGTTTGTTCACAGAACTGTTTATGTAAATTGCAGTTGTTCGCACAAACTGAACTATGGTGTTATAAATTAATGCATGCATAATATTTAATCGTTCAATATCATGTTTGTTCTTTGTATTTTCAGAAAAGCGCCAAGAGTATTTTGGAAAAGGAACAATGCATAGATAAGACTTTAAAGACATTCTTCTAACTATGTACTTTAAAATATTCAAATGTTCCACAGAGAAGGGAGGGTGAGCCATACTGTGTGGGCCCCCTCCAATCTCAGCAGCCAGTCATAACCCTGAAACAAGCAGCACCAAACTGAAATCTCCTCATCAGGAAGGCATAAAACTATCCTTTGGATGATCACACCTTTGTTATAAGTTCCCGGCTGTTTGAGTTTGGGAGCAATAACAGAATAATAATCAACATCCTGAGTCCCTGTCCAGAGGGTCATTAACAGGACACACTTCTAAAACACCTTTGTCCTGAGTCTCAGAAGAAGAGGATAACAGAAAAACACCTTTGTTCTGGTCTCACTCTACGAGAGAGAAGCAATAGCTGAATAATAATGAACATTCTGAATCTCTGGCCTGAGTGGTAGGAGATGTAACAGAATACAAACCATCCAACATGCTAAGTCTCACTCCATGAGAGAGGATAAGAGATCTTCCAACGTTCTTGGTCTCCATCCGAGAGACAGAAAAAGATCGACTAAGTACCAAGTCTCACCACAAGAGACTATTGCAATGGCAAGTTTGGAATCCCTATGCCAGGGAGATAACTACAGCGACAAGGTTTAGCTCTGATGAGCAAACCCTCTCTTCAAGTTTCTTGCATCTACATGTTCCAGATGATGAATTTTGCATGAACGTAAGGGCTGTATATCTGCATGTTCCAGATTGCAAGAACCCTCTCTGTGCTTCCAGGGGATCAGCATTCCTCTGCTCCTTTGTGTCCAAGGCTGTTGAAATGGAATCCAGCTCCTTCCCCACTGTAATGTGGCCCTGAGCCCCAGTGGAAGATATCGTCATCACCGAATTCATCGATCGATCAAGGAGAACATAAATATCACTACTAAACCTCTTACCAGAGACCTTGGCATTAGTGTATACTATCAATTTATGATTTTCTAATGTTCTTTAGATTACATAACCTGTGTATCAAATGTCTTGCAAATAATCTATGAGTTATTTGTTTAAATAGAAATAAGGTTTTCACTTTAATTAACAAAGATACAGTAATTTATCTTTCAATAAGATAATAGTCATACTTTGCCATTACTACATTATCAACCACTTGCATTTTTCCATCCTATGCACTTTTATTTACCTATTTGTTTATTTTATCTTTTTGCATATTAGTACCATTTTGTAGTTTTTGTCATTTATTCTTATTTATCTTTTTGTAAATAAAACTCATTTTATTACAAATGTGTGTTCCTTGTGTTTATGATACAGAAACTCATGAATCGTTCAGATTAATCAGATGACCAGCTCCTTCCAATTTACATATTTCTAATTTATTGAATGGTCCATTTGGATCATTCTTTTACTGTTAAGGTGAAACTCCTTAGCTGGTGCTCCGAGGATGAAGGGAGGGGCTGTCTGATATTAATAATCACACACACATACACCTTAAATGAAGTGTGATTAAAAAAAAAAAAAAAATCACCACATATTTTGGTGTCTTGTGTGAGGCCCTGTTCATTTCAATTGGTGCCAGCCTGCCAGGGTGATTCTCACTACAGAAAGTTCTTCCTTTGGGCACCGCTTTGTCCACTGTGTATCTTAACGAATTTGTAATGTGTCCGAAAAAAAATTCGCTAAGATGAAGGTGCATGACGTCACAGAAATATGTCAGCATCCAGAGATGTAAAAAGTTAGTGATACACCTGTAGCACAAATGCTAGCATAGCAACACAGTCAAACCCCTGTTATGCTAAAGGAAGTGTTGCAGTTTTGGTTGTTTAAACGTCATTTTCCAAGCATCTGGCAATGGAATTCCTTTATGGTCGGAGTTCTGAGAATTCAAGTAGGAATATCCCACATCCGACTCGAATGAAACGCAGAATGAGTGTCTTGCTAAATTCCGTCTTTGACTTTGGCCGCACTTCAATCCCCAATTGGCCTTCTTTGGCCCAAGGGTAATTGGTAGGCCACTGGCCATTGGCCCTGAATAAGCCTCGAGGAGGCACGATTAAGCCCCGAAAGTGACAGTGGGAATGCAAATGGCCTTGGCATGCACTAGCACGCTTTTATTTGCCCTGACAGTGGAAACACGCCTACTGATGGTGAAACGATCAACGTTGCCCCCTAAACATACAAGTGCCCCACCAAAGATCACATCCTGGTTCTGGCCCTGCTAGAAGCACTGGTTTGGGCTGAGCTTCAGATTAATTCTTTTTAATTGTTGTGGTGCTTGCATCCAACACACATCTGTGTCTGAGACGAACACATGTCTTTGTGTTCATAATTTCAGGCTCATAATTACACTTTCATGACTCATGAATCAAATGGGGTTGTGTGTCTCAAACCCTTGCGTATGTAAGTGAGTGGGTGTGTGTCCATGTGTCTCTTTTCCTGGCACTGGGGAGGGTGGAGATGCCGCTTAAAGGGTCAGTGTGGGCGTGACCTTACAATAAGTGATCTCAGTAGGGGGCTGGACTGAGGGGAGAAGGGAAGACCTGCAGGCGGGCTTCACAGGGAGCTGTGTCATTTACTCTTGGTCACACACACAAATACACACTCGCGCACACACCTTGTTACTGAGAGAATCTGCTTCTGCTGACTGGCCAACGTCCCAGAGTAGACTTGCTTAGAGAAAGGGAACAAGACAGAGAGGAAAGTTTTAGGCATTATTGCCAACCTAGAGAATAGTACGTAGTGGTAGTAGATACAGGTGCGAGAGGTCAAATACATTCATTGATTGGTAGAGAAATAGTAGCTAAGAGAAGTTTAGAAGAGTTGCTGTAAATTGTTGCTTGCAAGTTGGAGTTGCTCTGCTCTAGTTGTTGGGTGTTTGCTGTCATTGAGGTCTTTTTTTAGTACTTTATTTTTACACTGGGACTGTGTTCTTGCACATCGGGTCACTTGTGTGCTCTTCAGCTCTCCATCTGCAAGTAAGTGTGTGTGTGTACTCATCAGTGTGTACTTGAAACCTGGCCATGGCCGACACAGACTTCAAACTGGAGCGTGCAGTCTTTGCAGAAGTCTCTGATGACGATGAGGAGGTCGCCTTAGTAACGGCTGCAGCCAAAACTTCCAAAACAGCCAAAGTATTAACCTCAAGACATGGCAACAACAATGATGATGATGATGATGATGATGATGACCCAGGGAAGGAGGTCGACCTGGTGTTGGGGCCAGGACTTGATGGAGGTGGCAGTGGTGGAGTTGAGAAGTCAGAGGCCCAGGCTACTGGCGTGATGGTTTTGGCTCTCCTAGATAAAATCATAGGTGTGGTGGACCAAATCCAGCAAACTCAGACAGGTCTAGAGGCCAAGCAGGAGACAATAGAGAAGAACATGAGCACCATCCAGACTGAGCTGGCCAAGCTGGCGAAGAGTCATGTAGGAACAGACGGGACAGTCAACAAGCTGCTGGATAAGGTGCGGAAGGTCAACGTCAACGTGAAAAGTGTGCGTTCAGACCTGGAAAAGCAGGTGGGACAAATAAAAAAACTGGAGAACAATGAGCGTGAGCTCCTAAAGCGGAGGAACTTCAAAGTGCTCATCTACCAGGTGAGTAAGGGTTGCCTTAAAACTCTCTGATATCCAGACCTGACGTTTGATCTCATCTCACATATCTTAACTATCCACTACTAATTAGTCTATTTGGCTGACACTGTAACCCAAAGCAATTTACAGTACACTTGTTACAGAACAGTTCCCCTGGAGCGTTCTGGGGTTAAGGGCCTTGCACAATGGTGATAGAGCATGGATCACTTGAAGGTTTTGAACCTACAACCCAGATTTTTAAACAATAAGGCTATTCTGTAAAAATAAAACAAGATACTAGAGGCACTATTTGAGGTTCCTCAGCTGCCACACCAGCAAAATCCTCTGGAGATCTTCCAGACCGCATTTTAAATGAGCCTCAAATATCATATTTATGTACTCAAGGAACTTCAAAAGACATGTGACCTGCTCCATCATTTTGAATCGCAATGACCCAGAATCACATTTTGAGATTCATGTACTAAAGTTAAAAGAAAGGTTTCAGCTTTCTAAGTTTAAGTTTTCTTTCAGTTTAAGGGACACTACTTATTAATTCATTCAATGTCCATAAAACATCAATGCGGGCTTACATCTGAGCTATTTGAGTTTGCGCATCCACACAGAGATTGCACATCCACAAGTGCGCTAAAATACTCAGAAATGAGTTGTAAACATCTGTTGTCTCTTGACAGTGATGATATTTAAAATTTTAGCAATACGCTCTTCTCTAGAGTACATTTTTTCAAGCTAAATAGCTATGGACCTTGGATAACTTTCCTGAGGTAAATGAAGCCTACTGTTATATCATTGACGTTTTCCCATGGTTAAAACATTGATTTGCAGATTACATTAGAGATGATCATTTCAGATGACTGGATTGTGTCTTTCATCATCTCATCTGATGTTTATTCGTGTTTTGTTTTTTTACTTGCTATAATTTGCTGTAAAGAGGAACACTGATTGGAGGAGACAGACCAGCATACTAAACAATAAATAACATCACATACATTTTAGCCATTCTCTTTAACTAGTGTTTGCTGTGTGTGTATTTGTAATCTTTCTTACCAGGCTGCTTTTGGAGTACACAGGAATTCCTTTGCAGACCGTGGGCCTGAATTCCCCACTCAGTATCATAAAGTGTCAATCCACACCTATGTGAACCTTTAAAGGTTGCCATCTAACCTCACAGCTATCTCTAAACAATGCTGGCTCAGTACATTCCACAAATAAACAGTATAATACTGCATGAAATCATATGCATGTCGCAAACTACAATAACAAGGGTTGTGCAGTTGATTGAAGACACTCCGAAAATGGTCTTAAAAGAAATATACTGTGTGTGCTTTTGAAGTAATCGAACATGTTTCCAACTCACAGAACCTTGTGTAACACACCCTATGTGTGTCCTATCTTGCAATGCAATAGGATATTAGTTTTTTTATTATTTAATTTATTTAATTTTATTTAGTAGCTTATATAATTTAGTAGAGTTTTGAACTTGCAGTCTGAATTATACTGACAAGAGAGTGGGAGACTAGGCACTTTCAATTGCTTTATCCTTGCTGGCTGCACACAACAAAAGACATACAGCGTAACCAGTGATATCTGATTCGCGAATGAAATAGCTCTTTTTTTAATGTATTTTTTTATTTTTATGAATGGGTCTGGATCTGAATATGTCTTAATCGAATTAACAAGTTGTTGGTTTGAATTTATCTAACATCTGTCTCACACATTGATTTTTTTATTTTTTATTTGTTATTTTTTTATGAATCTGTCAAATCATTTCTCTGTCTTTGTCTTAATCGAACTCACAAGTCAGTTTCAATTGGTTTAACAGCTGTCTCACTCAATGAACTGCATGTCATCACTTGTATAATTGACAGTATACTGTACTTACAGATGGGTTGTGCATGTAACATAGTGTATTTAAAGATACACATTTGCAAACGTTTTGTCGTCAGTGCACCTTAAAAAACAATTATTCCATATTGAAAATTGTGGTTGGTTATTTTTTATTTTTTTTTTATCCCCTTTTCTCCCAATTTGGAATGCCCATTTCCCACTACTTAGTAGGTCCTTGTGGTGGCGCAGTTACTCACCTCAATCTGGGTGGCGGAGGACAAGTCTCAGTTGCCTCCGCTTCTGAGGCAGTCAGTCTGCGCATCTTATCACGTGGCTCATTGTACATGACACTGCGGAGACTCCGCATGTGGAGGCTCATGCTACTCTCCGCAATCCATGCACAACTTGCCACGCACCCCATTGAGAGCGAGAACCACTAATCACGACCACGAGGAGGTTACCCCATGTGACTCTACCCTCCCCAGCAACCGGGCCAGTGTGGTTGCTTATGAGTCACTCAGCACAACCTGGATTCAAACTCGGGACTCCAGGGGTGGTAGTCAGTATCAATACTCGCTGAGCTACCCAGGCCCTCCTGTGGTTGGTTATTCTAAAACATGTTGTTAGGGACAATTTAGGGGGTCGCAACTATAGCTTACTGATAAGTTACTAAGTTCTTTATTTGGAAATGCCTAAGTGATATTAGTTCACTGAGACCATTTCAAATTGAATGAAGTTAAAACCCTGTGAGCACACTTAGGTCGAAATTTCGGGCACGTTTCCTCTACTCTCAAATTAAAATGTTTTTTTGTCAGAATGGAGTAGTTTTCTGTGTACAGGCAGGTGCAACTTTGTTGGTTGTGGACTTGTTGATCTGCAAGTTCTCAGATGGTGAAGCACATTTTATTTCCCTCATCAGGTGTTAAGAGGTTTAGGCTGTGGCAGATAGTTGGCTGGTGTTTAGGAGTATAAGATGAAGACATTTAAATTCGTACCAAAATCTGCTGTATAACTGCTACACAAGCGTCTAAAGATTGTAATCCTGTCTGGTAAAGTCTGTTAAATTAGATCAGCTGATTACGGCACATTCCAGTGTCCTCATAAAGCCCAGCAGGAAATATTAAAGATATTTTGATACTATGTACTGTTGTATATGGCTAGATCACAATGTCTTTCGTAAACAATACTTTCTTAAATAGTGTATGAAGGTGTTGACATCTGTGCTTTTGAATGAATTACTTTAATAATAGTCCCAAAATGCCTTCACAAGCTCAAAAGTGGGTTCTCAGTGTCAATATGCAAGTGTTTTGTTAAAATGCTAGATCAACGCGTGGAGTAGCATTTTGCTGCTAAGAAAGATCTCAGTTGTTTAGAGAGACTGGATCAAATTAAATGTGTTCAGAGTGTGCTGGATTGCAGGCTGGACACAGGCTCACTCTGAGACCCCATAAACTCTCCTCTCTTTCAGTTTATTTATAGTGCAGAATGCGGTAATGTCTGCAGCGCTAGTCTAACGACACCGTCAGTGAGAGGGAAAGAGAGTGTTTCAGTTTTAGAAATACAACTTGGCTTTTGCATAATGATCTTAGGAAGCTTTGTCAGGGATCTTAAAATAACCTTTTATTCGGTTGTTATTACAATTTACATCATTACACATTGTTCAATATTGTGATTGTACAAAATTAAAAACAATGCATTAACCACTCATATTAGCACCTATTACCTACTGTACACGGTAATAACAGTAATAGCTGTACTAATGCAGTATTAAATATTGTACATATAAGCATGTCATGTATGTAATTGTGGCTAACAAAACTTTGCCTTTACTATTTTTTTTAACCCACAAACATCTTAATGTGCCAATTACCCTGTTATTACATTGTAATTATGAAAGTAGAAGCAGCTGGTGTGAATGTAACATGTAGACAGGATGAGGTAGGCATGTTGGGTCAGTGTGTTCCAGCACTTTGCTGTTGTTTACCCTGCACCAGTATTACTGCATTTAGCCCCACTAACAAGTTATTTCCTCTCAGCGCTGCTCTAAGATGCTGGGGAGAGGGTATATGGGTAATGTAATTGGTCTCTTATTTTTTTAATGCAGGTGGTACTGAATGATGTGAGAGGGCAGTAGTGTGTGAGGTCATTTATTTATTTGTAAAGTGTTGTTCTGTCAGCTTGCTTAGGCACCTATTTCTCATCATTTCTTCAGGCAGCTGTGGTGTAATGAGGATTATTATGGTCTGTTAGGGATAATAAGAGAAGATGCACCTGAGGGATCGCATACAAATAACACTTTCCATGCATTAACAAATTCAGAAATGTACATGTGCACTCTTCTTTTTATGTTTATATATGTCTATGTACTTAAAGCCAGGTGCACTCAGTAACTTTTTGAATTGTCATGTTGGACTTACAGTGACACCTAGTGGTGTTGATGCAGCTTCATTCAAAATACAGTAGTTTTCAGTTATCAGTGCCATTGTAGAAATTCACTATTCAGTTATTAATTTAATCCATGAGTTGAATTGTCCAATAACAGGGCAGTTCCTTAGATTAAGCGAGTAGTATTCAGCTGGTCATATCTTTCTAACATGGCAGCCACCATGAGGGCGCCCCTGACCCATGTAGAATAAAACAGCTTTTATAAGGTTACTGATATGACTAGGGTCTTCATTTCATGTGAGTTCTCATGATTTTATACACGTTTCAAAATTACTATTCATTTCTTGAGGAGGAAAACTTTTTTAATGAGTAAAACATTTCTGAGTGTACCTTTAAAATGAAACCTATATTTGGACCTTTTTTAATTTAATTTATTTTATTTTTTTCCATTGTGACATTATTTTCATGACAATTCAGCACATTTTACTCCAAAATTCTTAATAACATAATGCAAAAAAACAAACAAAAAAAAAACAAAAAAAACTTTAATTCCTGTAATTCATAAAAACATTGATATATTATGTAAATTTGGTATTTAAACACTATGATAGTATTTATTGTACTACCTTTACCACTTTACAGTAAGGTTATATTTGTAAACATTAGTTACGTATCATGAACTAACAATGAACAATTATTTTGTTATAGCATTTATTAGTCTTGGTTAATGTTCATTTATCAAAATAATACTGTTTAATATTTGTTCATGTTAGTTCATAATTTATTATCTAATGTTAACATATAATTTTAATATAAACTATCTATTAGTATATGTAGAAATTAACATTAACCAAGATTAATAAATGCTGTATAAAGTATTGTTAATTGTTAGTATTCATTTATACTCATGTAAATACAAAATAATGTATAACAGATGTGTATTTCTTTAATGCAGTATTGAGAATCAACATTGAGAAAAAAAATAAGAATAAAAATAAAAAAGTCACAATAAAAATATTAGTCTTAAAATAAGCTTCATTTTTTATGTCTTTTTTATTTATTTATTTTTATAAAAATTAAGATATGCTGGCAGACAAATGTACCTTTCTCTATGTACATATAAGATAAATACATACAGTATATGCATTTGTGTACATATTTAATTGCTCATGAAGTCTCAGTTTCAGACTTCTCATGTGGAATGTCCACTGAGGCTGCAGGTTACACTAATGGCATTTATCAGATATCTAATATCACGCCCCTGAGACCTACATAAATTATGCTGTAAAACTGGACTCCTAAAGATTTTACTCCATAAATCTTTTTTTATATTCAGTGTATATTTATAACATTATTTTTGTGTTATATTACCCTGGCATTATTAAAAAATAAAAATAAATAAATAAATAAAACATCTATCACAACTGCTGCAATGGGGTTTCAAATACAGCTGCTGAGGGAGTGACAGTAAATTTGGTGTCTTAATCCACAGTTAAAAAAATTTTTTCCCCCATCTTTTGGGAAGTCATGGCAATGTAATTTTATTTTTTTTTTCTTTTGCCTATGAGCAAATGAGAATGCAAAAATAATTTTAGCTGTGGTCGCCCATTGACTTCTATAAAAATTACCCCACTAAGTTCAAACCTGGAAATGTGGAAAGGCTCCATCATTTCTCTTTCAAGACATTACAAAAATTAATTACTGACCAACACTTCCGGATATGAGGACAGTGAATCAACCTGTCTCAGTCTTATGAAGTGTGTGGTATCATTAGGCATAATAATACTTGAATGTAGAAAACAAGACAGAAGCATTACTTGGTGTAATGGCATCCTTTGTCAGTTTTCTCTGCTATAACTGTCCACTTTCCCCTTTTCTCTTTAAATTGTTCATCCATGATTCTTTCTTTCCAATTTCAAATCCAGTTCAGTGAAGTGAAGCGCACTGTGTGTAAGCACTGCAAAGTCATGACAATACTATCCTAGCATTAGACGGGAGTCCCGTCTCGGGACACTGTTGTTCATATAATAGCAGAATCTGTAGCAGCCCAGAAACTCTTGTCATCCAACTTCTCAGTTACACACACAGATGTGAATCCATGCAGACAACAGACGTACATATCATGTATACTGCACAATGTACTGTAGGTTACCATCCATCTATGACATTGAGATTTAGTTACCATAATAATGCTGACTCAGCAAACATTAATTTATGTATGGACCACCCAAACAGATGAGATAAGATTAGTATATGATATAAAAGTAAGGATGCGACACTTCATTAGTATTTCTGCCAAGCCCAAAATGGTTTCCTTATGTGATTTGATTATTTCACTAATTAGCTGTTCTTGTTGGATATGTTCGTCGCATTTATATGAGAAAAGAGAGACTGCGGAGTGATACAAGAGACATTAAAATTTCACAGATATGTTGCGTAGGATAGCGGCCAAATATACAGCTTAAGTTGGGAGTCACCAAGTAGGATTTCGCTTAGGGCACCCATATGCTCAGAAACGGCCCGATAAAGTATATCCTGAAAAGAAAAGCCTACCCCTTACAGTCTCAAACAGAATGTATTTATGTGGAAATACTTAATGTTTGAAAAAGCATATTTGGCAGGTCAAGGGCATCATGGTAGCAGGAGATGCAGTGGTTCCAATAGAAACCAAGCCTTCTGTTTGTAAATGTGTGTGAATGAGGAAATTATTAAGTCAACAGATATGCATGACTGAAATACAGCCTTCACTTTCAACTGGAACGATACAAAAATAATTTCTTTTGAATGTCAGAGCATGTAGTGTGTCATGGTCAGCTTGTGTGTGCATATACATGTGTTTATGCAAACATGCATTTTCAGCTAGAGTGCTCCTCATTACTCAGGTGTTTCTTTAAAGGCCAAAGGAAGCCACTGCATTCTTTACTGACAGAAACAAAAGACTCAGGGGCGTACTGCACCAACAATAGAGAGCTACCCCATTTCACCGCTCAGATTTCTTTCATCTTAATAAATCTATGTTTATCTTTCAAATATATTTATTTAGTCACAGGAAGACACACTTGTGCGAGAGGTGCACGACTGAAATGCACCTCAGCTCTTTGCAAATGGCGCACAGACGCTAAAGTTAAACATCTGTGGATGCTAGAAAACTGAAAAACGTATGATCCATCCATATTTGTAGTTTTTGTCATATTTATGCCTGTGCAGTCTAAATAGCAGACTATTGCATGTAGCAATTCAAAAACTAAATAAACCTGTTGTCTTCAAGAGATATACTATAGAGATCCACAGGATGGAGTGCAAAACTAGTGTTCGGAACCACTTACAAAAAGATAACTTAGAATCAAGAGAACCAGGTTGCTCTTCTTTGGTTTTGCCTTCCCTCTCTGTAACAGATAACGGTTAGTTTGAATATTTACAGATTTTAGAGTCTGAATTATCTGTTTTATAAGCATGCATTTGTAGCATTTTTATTGTATTGAATGTGTGTAAATAAGAGTTCATGGATGTGGCTTTTTGAATCATTCACCAATGCCAATCTTGCTTCACAAAAAACACATGCATCTGTGTGTTTTCTGTACTGAGAATGTGTGTATCTGTGTGTGCGCTGTTCTGCACCTTTCCCGGGGCTCATTTTTAATTCATAGGCTTAACTGACCTGATGTCTTGACAGACTGCGCACAGATCTTGTCTCTTGTGCAAATAGTCTAGTTGTAATGTCTGTCATAAATCTCTAATAAACTAGTGATTAAAGTTGTTGGAGGTTTGATTTTTTTGTGTGGAGGAGGAGTTCTGGACCCAACAGAACACAACAGCTGCTCCATGCCTCAACCTTAACATGCCTTTCAACATTATGCCTCTAACACACACACACAGCTGTTATCAACTCATCACTATTGCTGATTTTGTTCAGCTGTGTATGCCTTACAAACTACTGCACCAACTGTTTTTATCGTTGTCTTGGTAATGGTTGTCATGGTGCCATGGTTCACGGGTAGCTGTTAATCTGTGTAATTGTTTTCTTCTTTCAGGTGGCAAGTGTTTTGATACTTCTACATATATACTTTGTGGGCTGTTTTTTGTTTTGCACAAAGCTTTTGAGCACGCTTTTTAGTGTTTTATACAGCACCAGACACACTGGCAGCAAAGTTGATGTGGTGTTTATGCTTACTGTATTTGTACTGGTGTTGTTGCCAGCGCTACATAGTTGCAACCCTAGACTTATTGACTCATCTCTGCATTTGACTAGCAATGCAAAAATGTCAGAACTGTGATGGCGATTGTTGAAGTGTTGTTTAATTTGTGCTTTAGATTAGTTCTTGGCACTTCAGGTGTAGCCAAAAATATGCTTGGCCACTATCCTTGATAATATTTTGGTAATGGCCACAATATGTGCACTTACTTGTTTTCCTCTTTGTTAAGAAATCATTTACCAAAAATGAATAATGTAAATGTTTATGCTTGAATAATTTTTTTTTATAACGTTAAAAGGTGCTACACATATGACCATATAGCCTATATAATATATCTGGGGCTGGTTGTACGAAACATTCTTCACAATAAAATTCTTCAGGTTATCTACTTTTTTATTCTAATTTTAAGTTAAAGTGGTCATGACATTGAGGAATAAAAATTTTCTTGATCTTTTAAAATATAAGAGGTCATTGTATTATAAAAACATACTGTAAGTTCCAGAACTCAAAACTTCCACCTCACAGCAAAAAGAGCATTTGTTGAAACCAAGCTGCTAAAACAACTTGTTCTCTACTTCCTCCAGATTGTGATATCACCAGTAGCGCAAACCATGCAATTGCGTGGGGCCCCGGACGTCGGGGGCCCCCGGCCCAAGTAGGAAATCTCTGCAAAAACCGCTTGAGGGGTGACATGTTGTTCTGGGTACACACGCGAATGCACTGTTGTCTGCTGTCTCAGAGCGGTTCACGAAGCCGCCGGGTTCGGGTCAGTAGGACTTTGGGTTCGGGTTTATAATTTATGAAAAAATATACAGGCCTTCCAAACTTGTTTCACCCACGCGCGCTCACTCACACAGATACGCACAAACGGATGAGGGCCCGTTCACACTGAACGTGTTTTTGCGTGCTTCTACTCTGTTTTTCCATTGTTTTTCTATGTAAAGGCACGCTGGACTAACGTCCTTGACTGCTGTACTGCGTCTCGCTGTTTCTTCAGTGTCTCATGAAGGACCGGCACATTTTTGGACACTTGTCAAGTTAAAAATAGCTTCAATTTCAAAAACGCATGTCGAGACACCTGCGTTCTGTTTCATTCGTTGTGCTGCGTCTAGACTGTTTTTAGCGCCGGTGTCACAAAGATTTAACGTTCTGAACAAGTTCAGGTTGCAAAGAGGAGACTGTTACAATTTTTAACATTATTCCAGATTATTCTGCACCAAGCAAAGTTTCAGCGTTTGATAAACAGCAATGGTTTTTTTTTTCTTCTGCTCTAGTGTGCTGAGGGGCCGCCGTGGCTTGTATGTTTACTGTTACAATACTGTAACGAATGTTGCCTACGATGCTTAGCCTACATAAATTACAGCCTTTTGCAACATGATGAACAATACATTGTAGCATTGGAATATAACTCCAGGTGAAAGTAAATAAGATAGAACTATATTACTATTGTATACAGAGAATCCTCAAAGCAATAATAATAATACTGTATCATATTATAATGACAATCTGGACAACAATAAATAATTGTTGGGATATAATATTAATATATTCTGTAACAACTGAATTTCAAAATGTTACGGGGTGAAGTAGTGTTTTGCACACCCTGTTCATACATGCAAACACACACACACACACACACACACACACACACACACACACACACAAAGTGTTTTGTAAACAGATATGTAGGTAAATATTACTTTTTTATCACTGTATTGTGGAAAAACTGGAAAACATGCATTAATTATCTAGATTAACTAGATTTTTATTTCATTAAACATTTTGAATGTAGTTGGCTACAACGGCTGATAGGAAGAATTTAAAATGATGATTGAAAATAAATGTCATTTTTTTTGCAAAAATTTTCGAAATGGGGCCCCGGGTTGGTTGGTTGCTTGGGGCCTCAGAAATTGTAAACCCGCCCCTGGATGTCACACTGTGGTAGATATTTGCATCTTACCGGCTCCACAACAAAATTTCAATGCCTACTTTACATTATCAGTTCCGTAGCTCCGTTTACTGTCAAGACTTGAAGGATGTATGCTGAGCAATGTATTTTTGGCTGCTTTTCCTTCAACTATCTTGTTCAACTATTCCATTAAAAAAAGTAATTAAGTAAAATTTTTGTTTTGTAAGGAAATTCAGAACTAAACCCAATTCATTTTTGTCTGCAAAACTAAATTCAAGCATTTAAGCATAAGCCTTTAGATCAAAAGGAACATGAATTCAATCAAGCGAATCCAGACTTTTGACTGGTAGTGTAAATGTGTAATAAGTCTTACAATTATGTAATATCCTAACATCTGAACTACAGTACAAACACAGACACAGAAGTTAGCTTGAGTGGATTGTTTTTATCCTTTTTTAGTAGAGTGTCCTCTAGAGGGAGTACTCCAGTTATCTCTGTATCATTTCTGTATAATAGCTTGCATTTAAAACTAATTGCATTGACATTTCTCATCGTTGTTGCATAAAAATCAGCTCATTATCTTACTACAAAGCTCCTCCACCCAGGTTATTATTAAGATAATCTTTCCCGGTGCTCAGGCGAGTTGTAGCATGTCCTGAATTCCAAATGTCAGTCTGTCTACATGAGACTTGACCAGCAGGTTAAGAACGGGTTTGGGGTGACAATATAGAGTGATTATAAATCTCAAGTCAAGCTGGTTATGAAGTCAGAATAAGAATATTAAGCACCTGATTACTCTCTCATCAGAAATTAATTGAGTTAGTCAGGATAGTTCTGGCAGGAATAACAGTTGATGTAAGATTCTGCCATTTGTTTAAAGGTGCACTCATACATTTTTGAAGTATGTCGAAGTAACTTACATTGGCTTGCAGTGACACCTAGTGATCTGGAAGCTGCATCATTCAAACAGTAGTTTTCAGTTACCAATGCCATTGTAGAATTTCACTTTGCACAGTAAACCAGTATTAATTTAATTCATGAATGAAAGTGTCCAATAACAGGGAGGTTACTGAGATTGAGTAGTATTCAACCATGTGGTGCTAAAATGGCTGCCCCCATGAGGCGCCCCTGCTCCATTTAGAATAAAAGAGCTTTTATAAGGTTACTGATATGACTGAAGTCTTCATCTCACATGAGTGGTCATGATTGCATACAAATGTTTCAAAATTACTATTCGTTTCTTTAGAAGTAAAACTTTTTAAATGAGGAAAAAAATTACTGAGTGCACCTTTAAGGTAAATTATTATGGACAGGGACAAAGTCTGCTAAGTACATTAATATGAAATTTGTGTGTGTGTGTGTGTGTGTGTGTGTGTGTGTGTGTGTGTGTGTGTGTGTGTGTGTGTGTATATATATATATATATATATATATACACTGTGTGTATACTGTATAAAACTTTGTAACTTTAACCCGTGAACCTAAACATATTGTAATTTGTATATGCTGTTAATGAAACTTGACAAGCTTATACGCTTGACGGGGGACTTTAAATATGATTTTATATTTGAAAACATGTCCTCTTTAAACAGACCTGTAGGCCTGTACATTTCATAAAATATAAAAACAATGGTCAGATACTGTAACCTCAAATGAGCTTCATGAGGTACACTGTAAAAATGAAATTAGCATTTTATAAGGTTTTGAGTCACAGATACTAAGAAATTTGAATTTGTATCTGCATAAAAACACATGTTAGACCAACAATATTCCCCCAAATGTTGTCCCAACTAGTCTAACACAGTTTCATATTGAACAATGTTGCTGTTGTGTGAGTTCCCAGTATGCACTGCAGCATGAATAAATTATGTAGTTAGTGTTATAGGCTTATTATTTGCTGTTTGCTGACTTTATTTATGCTATTACTGTTGTTTTTTGTTGCCGCTGTTAGTCAGTTGTTGTGTGGTGATGTTAGGTGCTCAACAAGAATTCACACTGACTAAACAAAGCAATGTTGCTGAGGATAATTATTAAGACAATGGTTGAGAGAACTCAAAAATCTTACTGCATCATTTTATTTACTCAACTCTATTTCTACAGTGTAACAAACAAATATAATTAATTTCAAAATATATATAAAAAATAATAATAATTAAAAAAAATGTTGTTTAAAAGGACTGAATCAATCTGACTTAATTATGTTACAGCAACACATTTTTATTTATTTGTCAATTCAGGAAGAAAAAGCTCTTTTAGTTTACAGCTGCCCAGTTTCACTTTTTACAGAGTAAGATACCATCTGTTAATTCACCATCTGCAGTACATGCATGCTTAGTATGCTGTAAACATGCCACAATGATCATACTTTGAATTAGATCTCAAAGATCAAGAAACATCTAATCTGTGTAGTCTTAAATAATCTTAATGCCTTTGTTCCTTCTTTCCTTTTCTCCCTCCATCTTTCTCTCTCTCTCTCAGGACAAAAAACCTGTGAAGGTCTCTAAGAAGCCAGTGGATGTAGGAGAAGGTGAGCAGGTGCTGAGTGAAGGTGGAGAGGAAGAGCATGGCTCTGAAGAGGAAGTGGAGGTGGAGGAGATCATAGAGGAATCTCGTGCTGAGCGCATCAAACGCAGCGGCAAGCAGAAGGTGGACGAGCTAAAGAAGGCCTTCAGCAAGGAGCAGATGGAGAAGACCAGACAGAAAACCAAGGAGAACCTGGAAAAAACCCGACAGAGAACTAAAGAGAACCTGGAGAAGACACGTCAAAGAACCCGAGAGAACCTTGAGAAGACTAAGAAGAGCCTGGGCAAGAAGATGGGTAAGTTGGGAACAAAGATGACGCCTAACACCGAGCGCAGAGAGAAAATTCGCAGTTCAAGAGAGAAGATGAAGAAGTCGCTGACACCTGACCACACTGTCTATGCCCGCTCCAAATCGACCACCTATCGTGTACCACCCTTCACGTTCCACGTGAAGAAGATCCGTGAAGGAGAGACTGAGCCCACACCAGAGCCTAAACCAGATGAGGAACAGGAGGAGCAGGATGAGGAGGTCCAGGAGGGTCTTGTGGTGCAGGAAGGAGTAGGCCTAGTGTCACAGGTGGAGGAGGGTGAACTAGTCAGTCTTGACAGCGCAGAGATGGAGGCCTTGCTAGAAGCGGCTGATCACTCACGGTTGGTGTTTCAGGATATGGTGAGGCCAAGGGAGAAGGCCGGCCAGTAAGTCCAACCAGTGTGCCGAGCCTGGGGAAAAGCTCAACACGGATAAGTCGCGTGGAGGTCTGGAGATGAATAAGGATAAACGGATGTAGGGAATTCCGACTTGCCTGAGGATTGATTAAAAAAGAAAAGAAAAGAAATGTGACATAGACTGGACCTTTGGCTGAACATTTTTTTTTTTTTGTTTGTTTGATTGTTCCTCTTATCTATTGAAACCCAAGGTTGAGATTTTTATTTTCAATGGTCAGTTTCTAAAATTGACTAATGGTCCCTTTTATTTTCATTTTGAAGAATTGTACATGATCTTTAGACATGCTTTGGCATGATCTTAAAAAACATGACTGTTATGTAGTATTTTCACAAAAGGTGGATTATTTTCACTAACAATTAATTTAAATACCCTTATGATTTAGATCCTATTTGATGGCATATAGTATTAACTTAATTATCATTCATTTGTAATCAAGGCAACCTGGTGGCAACCAGATAGTCTCTATATAAATAACCCTAACCATATATATATATATATATATATATATATATATATATATATATATATATATATATATATATATATATATATATATATATCACACACACACACACACACACACACACACATAACTGGTTTTGTTCAATACAAAAAAATTAATTAACATCTCTGAATAAACCTGAATACATTAGGTGATACCGACAAAACTAGTTTTTAGGTTACCACTTTTTTCAGTGTATATTTAATGAACCCCCAGTGTCTTTGTACTATCATCTGATGTGCACAGCTGCTAATTTCAACAGTTTAAATTAATAGCAAGCCCCATGCATCTAGCAGAAGCGCTGGGATTAGTACAAAGAATGAACTGTTGATATCATATGAAAGTGAATGGTGCTACAGAGTATGTTGTCTGACAGAAGCATTGTCGTGAGGGAAAAATAATATATTTTAAGTGATGCAAAAAAAAAAAAAAAAAAAACTACAAAAAAAATATATGTATAATAATTAAAAATTACTACTGATGTGATGACTAACAAACTTGCTCTTTTGAGACAAAAGGTTTTATTAATCACAAGGATACAACATGTTGTTATGCAGTATATTTGATGATGTGAATGTGATCTGAAATCAAATACACAATGTTTTAAATGCTTAACTCTGTGACTCAGACTGTGTAAGTGTCTTTGATGTTGTAAATGCTGCATTTTACATCTTGCGATTGCTTAATATGATCTTTGAGGCTAAAAATTTAAACATGAATCAAAGATGCCTCTAAGATCAAACAGAATATCAGTCTTTGAAAAGCTGATTTTCCCTGTTCAGTTGTATTAATTCAAAAGTTGAATTCAGTTCTTGGGTGTTTACCCTGTTTGTTCATATACAGTTTTACTCACTCAGGTAAACAGGGGCCTATGGAAAAGTATTGCTACATTTAAGTGAAATCTGTCACAATATACAGTACACTGTAAAAAATGTCTGTAATTTTAATGATAAAAGACTAAAAATGCTACAGGATTCTTTTTTAATTGATTAACGAATATTAACTGTAAAATATACAGTAAATGTTTTAAATATATTTTAAAAGACAATACAGTAGTTTTTACAATAAAATGTTGTAAAAATTAAATTTTTTAGATGTAAAAAGTATGATTTTCCTGTATAATTAATGGTAAAAATGTACATTGTTTAACAAGAGAGTACATGTACATTTTACAGTAAATTATTGTTAAAATTACAGTAAAAAAACAATAATCAGGCGTTCCCACAATTCCCTGCATGACCCATCATATTTCATTATATTTTATGGGAATAGTTATGTTTCTTCTTATTTTTAATATCAGTTACGTACATTGAGGTGTTGTGTTTTATATTTAATGTAGTTTAGTTAATGTTTACTGTATTATTTAAATTTCACATGTGTTACCCTGATGATGTTTAGTGTTTGTGTGAGTGACACTGAGCACTGTCTCTACATGTTTATTGGTCATTGCTCCTGGAAGAGCCACTACTGGTGAACTTCATGTCATCATGTGCTCTTCTGTAATTTTTACGATAAAGTAAAAAGCAGATTTTTTTACAGTTTCAGAAGGTTAATATCAAGTTTATTACTTTTTTTTAATGTATATTGAACAGATTTTTTTTTTTTTTTTTTACAGTGCCAGCGTGGTCATGTAAATTACAACAGTTTTAAACTGTAAAATTTACAGGTTGTTTTGTTAAGTTGTTCACATTTTTACTGTATTTTCTACATAATTATTCTGGCAACCACAGCTGCCAGTTGTTTTGTTTTTTTACAGTGTACTGTGCAAAAGTTTTAGCACTTGTGAAAAATGTTACATACTGAGGATATCTTCAAAACTAATGCCATTAATAGTATTAATCGATCACTTAACATCATACAAAGTCCAGTAAACATATAAAAAACCTAAATCAATGTTTGGTGTGACCACCTTTTCCTTTAAAACAGCACCAATTATCCCAGGTACACCTGGACACAGTTTTTCTTGGTTGTAAGAAGATAGGAAGTTGAAGTTCCAAGCTTCTTGGAGAATTTGCCACAGTTCTTCCATCTATTTAGGCTGTCTCAATTGATTCTGTCTCTTCATGTAATCCCAAACTGACTCGATGTTCAGTGTGTGGGGGTGCCATCTGTTGCAGGGCTCCCTGTTCTTCTACTGTATTCTATTCTATGATTGTTTGTGATTCTAAAATGTATATTTCCTATTGACACACTAAAGGTGAAGAATTAAATAACCATCTTAAGACAAATCCTTTTGTAAAACACATACATCTTATGTGCTTAAGACTTTTGCACAGTACTGTAAAATATATGTGCAGTCCATCTCACTCAAGAGAAATACATCATATTTCTGTGTACCTTCATGTCAAATAATTAACCCACACCATCAGCTTTGCAAATTTTTTACAAACAGTACAGTTACTGGAAACAAGGTTTGTTTTTTATCATGCAATTGAGAATCAGATATCAAGAAGATATGTAGATATTGCAATGTTCACAGTGCTTATGAATGATAGTTTCCTATGTGTGAGAGTCTGAGTGAAGCTGATCTAAATGGGTCCAGATCCAAATGACTCATCAGGGCTCTGAGACTCATGATTGTTGCTTCTGTGACATTTGAGATTGTGTAAATGGATTAGGTGTAGGTTGCTTCTAATAACCAAATAAAAGTGTTCACTTAGTATCAACATTTGTGCTGTGAGACCTGAGGCTTGATTATCGGTGCATCACCCTTCAACTCCAATAACTGCTTAAAAACATCTTAAAACAGCATTATTAGATTGGGTGACACTTTTAAACTAGTAATGGTGTCTTTGGCTGTTTCTAAGCAAAATGGCATCCCACGATCAGGACAGAACAAAACTAGACAAAAGACCAGACAACGGGAAGGGAGGGTGGGAGAAACAGGTGGACGGCACTACATGAACACAGGCCAGACAAAAATTCATCCTGTTTTCTCAGTGGAAGAATTTGCCTTCCAAGAGGGGGTATTCCTCCTTATTTCACGGTAGCCGATGCGCAAGAGTCTTTCACTATAGAAACCGCAATCTCCTCCGACATTTTGTCCTCTCCAATGGGGAAAGTCCGGTAAGAGGTAAGCGCCTTGAGTTTGTGTAATTAATCAGTCTGTTGTGTCTCTCAGCTGTGATGAGCCTTAATGCTGAAGTTGTTAGTTTAAAGCTACTCCCTAGCTTTAGTAGCGTAGTAGTAATATGAGCGATCACGTAGTGCTGTTGTATATAAATACTGACTGATGCTGACACACTTCACGTCACCAACTGGCTCAAATTACACACAAAAATGGTCTTTTGCCTCCACCTGCTGGCTAAAATATGTAATGTCACAAAATTAAATGTAAAGAGACATATCTCTAAACACATCTGCACTGCTCTTACACTTTAATTTAGAATGGCACGAACACAAGCGGAGTGATACACACAGTGAAGTGTCCGAGTGATGATGGTGTGAGACCATCAGCACTCATGGAACGTTTCTCATCCAATCAGATTCGAGGACCGGAACTAACTGTTTATATATATATATATATATATATATTATATATATACCACCGGTCTGTTGAATGCTTGATTCTGATTGGTTCACGGATGTTCTAAGATGCGTAATTATTTTTCAAGTAAACACGGCCATTTGGTAGTTCCAGGTCTTGGCCGCATATCGGTTCCAAATCACTTTGCCAAATTATTTCAGTTATTTCAAAGAGCCCTACAGGCTACCAAAACAAAATAACCATATAAACAAAGTCATTGGTTAAAGTAAATCGGTTAAGAACGTCAAACAATGTCTAAAATATCCTACATATATTTCAATTTCAGTTAAAAAGAGCCCTCGCGCTCCCTCGTCATCCCCGCACTTACACACGCTCACACACGCACACACACACATGCGCACACTGAGACTCCAGTCGCAACCTACAAATAGAGCCGCACCTCCACGACTTGATCAATACAACAATTTATATTATCCGAAATAACTTTTAATGTTTCAATATATTTCGCCCTAATCAGCCTCACATAGCTGTAGTGGAAAGTGGAAATATATATATATTATATATATATATATATATAATGTTTTAATCTCTTTAAATAAACACTTAGTATTACATATAATACTTTATGTTCATTGAAATACATTATAATGTCTGCACCACACAAACATATATCATTAGTGCACCAACACACATCAGTTTTTTCCATAAGTATCTTAGGAGAACATATGGTTGTTTGTCTGCAGAGAGCTGTAGCACAGGCACAAACACAAGTAGAAACAGATAGAACTCAATGAGCTGATGTTTGTCCTATTCTTTTTCCCACAAGATGAATGTGAACTTTCTACCTGGACAAATCTGTAGGCAGAAACATGTGATGCTTTAAGTGACAGGGAGTCGAGCTTGAAATCATGATCGTGCCTAGAGACTGCAATGACAAGTTGTACAGTGAAAGAGGAGTTACATTTTGATCTGTTCTCACCCAAAACTGACTGAATCACTTCAGAAGACATCTATTAAACCACTGGAGTCTTATGGATTTCCTTTTTGCTGACTTTATCTCCTTTTTGGAGCTTTAAAGTTTTGGTCACTACTCGCTTGCATTGTATGGACCTACAGAGCTAAAATATTCTTCTAAAATCTTAATTTGTATTCAGCAGAAGAAAGAAAGTCATACACAACTAGGATGGCATGAGGGTAAATGGTGAGAGAATTTCATTTTTGGGTGAACTATCCCTTCAATAATTAATACAAAGTACTTAATTATGTAAATTCTTGTTGTTGCATTGTACTTACATTTAAAGTACCTGAACTTAATTACAGTTGTAGGTACACTGTTAACCTTACCCAAACCCTAAACCTAACCTTACTCCTCCTAAACCTATAGTATGTGAATCTTGAGAATTTTGCAGAACAACATGTAGTTAAACACACACATACACACACATAAAAACATTGTATTGTATGTATTTTAATGTTAGTACATAGTAGTTAAACACAACTTATATTAAGTAGGACTGTATTTTGTTATGATACTGAAACGCATAAATCTTAAAAATAGGCTAAAATATTTGTGTGTGTGTGTTTGCACTTAATGTAGCATCAGCAGCAATATATATATATATATATATATATATATATATATATATATATATATATATATATATATATATAAACAGAGATTCATTCAAAAGACTATATCTTCAAAACATTAGTTCAGTCAAGATGTACAAGGGCATTTAATACTGTCTTAAAATGAGATGCTCCTAATTAGGACCTCAGCACATTAAAATAATTTGTCATTATTATCATTCTTTCATCATATCGTTATTCAGATTTATATATTTATATATTTTGAAAGAATGCAATTAACATGGAAAGACTTTGATGTCGTTTAAATATTTTCTCGTTAGACACCTCTTAGTGGCGCTTTGCGTAATATTTCTCAGCGTCAAACTTAAATAATAAACTCGTATATCGTGTTGGCGAAAGTATTATATAATTGATTAGGGGCAAACGTCACAACAGTACACCGTCCACATCCACTTAATTAAAACTGAGGTGACGTAAGCACTGCCAGTAATTCAGATGACTTCCAGCCGCGCTGTTCTAGGAACTCGCTCTCCGACCCCCGCCGTGTTCGGTTTCAGAACATAGCGTTCCGAGGGAGGAAAGATCAGTCGGAACAGCCAAAGCGAACCAGGGCCATAAACACAGGCGCTCTCGAGCTCGCTTGGTCTTTGACCCGCCTCCTTAGCCTTCTTCGCGATCAGCGAATGGACAAAAACCTGATCTCGCTCACGAGAGCGTCAAAGGCCTGTCAATCACAGAGAAGCTGGAAATGTGCAGCCCATTATCGCGCAGATCGCTGTAGCTTTCGTGCTCGTAGTGGAAGAAAAGTTGGAAAAGAGTGTTTTAGAATAGCGTGAAATCTCTTAAACGGTTGTTAGTGTAATATCCTTAAGTTCAATAAAGTTTTGACTACGCTTTTTTTTCGGCGCGTGACAGATCAACACATTTTCTCAGAAACCTCGAGCGACACACGAAGGGGTAAGTTGTCCAGCCTTGTCTCTTTTTTTTAAAGGCAGTGAAGACCTTGACGCAATTCTGTGGATGTTTTCCCGTGAAAATTGTTCGTCAGTTTCTGTGCCAGAATAGATTTTGCTGCTTTAACTCAAGTTGTGTGCTGATATTCAGCCGCTAGATGGATTTCTGAGAACGCGATGCTGTGGTGACGGAAATAAATGTACACTTTGTTTCATGTGGGCCGTTACATGAAGCTGAAAGAATGTTTCATTGCGCCAGGACAATAGTAGTTACATAATAGTTACATACATAACTATTTTCACCTGTTTTATTCTATTACCCAGTCTACATAAAAGAATAGCATAGAGTCACGTTTTCTTGAACATAACATGTAAACAATATATTTTATCTCCTGTTATACTTTCTTTCTTTATAGCTTTATTGAAACCACCTGGTTATATAAGAGTATGCTATATGTGTACGCGCCATGTTGTCGTTTCTTGTCATATTTAGAAGCCATCTCTCTTTCCCCTCGTCGTTCTTTCTCTTTCTCCCCATCTCTCTCACTCTCGATCGCCCTGCTCATCATTGTTGCATTCAGTGGAACACGCCCACCTCTTCAGGACACAGTCAGTAGCCTGTTATTCTGATCTGGCAGCTTTCCTGCACATGGATTTCTTTCAGTGTAATTTCTATCAGTTATAGCTGGTGGAAGATTCTGTTTTATTCTCTAACGCGCCGTCTCCAGGGGTATTCCCCACCTCTCCCCCATGACGTCATGTCTTCCAGTATATGGCCGAGGGAATCCTCGTGTGCGACAGAGAGCGGCGGCATCTCGTCCTCTGCCTCTTGTTTGTTACCCGCATTTTTGGTTCTGCTTGTAATGCCGTTTCAGGGAGTTTTGCTTACATGCCAAACGAGACCAAATTTGAAAACGTTATCAACTACACACTGAAATCTTCTTGCATGGACCCTAATTGACTTTGTGTGACTGTTGAATTTAGATTTTTCTAGTTATACATAAGTTATTGCACGTATAGCCTATAACAACGTGACACAATGTCCCTAATTATAAATGACTGATTATGAGACTTGTTTTTAGAAAATAATATTATATTGTTTTTACATTTTCTATTTCAGTTAATGTTCACATCAACCATCAGAATGGGGGAAAATGTGATCTCAGTGATTTAGACCGTGGCATAATTGTTTACATTTACATTTATGCATCTGGCAGACACTTTTATCCAAAGCGACTTACAGTGCCCTTATTACAGGGACAATCCCCCTGGAGCAACCTGGAGTTAAGTGCCTTGCTCAAGGACATAATGGTGGTGGCTGTGGGGGTTGAACCAACAACCTTCTGCTTAACAGTTCAGTGCTTTAGTCCAGTACGCCACCACCACTCCACGTGGTTGGTGCCAGATGGGCTGGTTTGAGTATTTCTGTAACTGCTGATCTCCTGGGATTTTCACGTGCAACAGTCGTGGAGTGTATAGAGAATGGTGCGAAAAAACATTAGACAGACAGTGAGCGGCAGTTCTGCGGGCGAAAACGCCTTGTTGATGAGAGAGGTCAATGGAGAATGGCCAGACTGGTTCGAGCTGACAGAAAGGCTACGGTAACTCAGATAACCTCTCTGTACAATTGTGGTGAGAAGAACAGCATCTCTGTATGCACAACACATCGAACCTTGGGCTACAACAGCAGAAGACCCTGTTGGGCACTTTAATAGGACCATAGTGTTCATAAAGTGCTTGGTGAGTGTATATGCAGTGTATATATATTGCAGAAAGCACCATGGTAAGTACCATGTTTCTTAAGACATGCTATCATGGAGTACCATGCAAGTACCTTGGTGCATGAATATGGTAATCATTCAGCACCAGTATATGCCGTAATAGTTAAAGTTTGGACAGACATCAAAACTATTAAATAAAGCACACAGAATTAAGCAGTGACCAAAAATATTAAATAAATCAAGACGATCTTGTATTTCAGATTTTAAAAATAGCCACCATGTGCCTTGATTCCCATATACAACTTTTGGCTTCTTTTCCTTCAAGCTGAAGTGTGTAATTTCTGTGACACTAGCATTTTTGCAAAAATAAACATTGTTTTCCGAATAGACCCTCTGTCTACCAGATTGGTTGAACAAACAGATAGTCCTGCCCCAAACTCACACCATTGGTTGAGCCAATTTTGCTGTGTTGGGCTGGCACTCCAACAAACAGACCAAAGAGGCACAGAGCCACAGTGTTTACACTTTTTGGGGAAAATCAACCTGCGAATGGCTTACTTATAGCTGTCTCTGCATATTAAGCTAGAATAGGAGAAAGTATTTTAAGTTAACATAAAAAAATGCACACATAAGCTTTCACTTTGCAGTCCAGCTCATCCATTTCAAATCTATACTTATGAAGAACTTATGTTTAACTTGCAATCTAAATGCAAGCATTCAATTATAAGCATTTAGATCAAAAGGTCTTTAAGATCACTAAATCATATGTTCAGTCAGATGCGTCCAAACTTTTTCTGGTACTGTATCAATGTTTTAAGGTAGTGCCATCTGATACCATCACTGTACCATTGTACCTTACAGTGCTTTTTTTTATAAGGGAAGGAGTATTATGATATATGTCTATTTCAAAATTACATTTAATTGGCACTCCATTCCATTAGTCATCCTTTGTGTCTTTTGTTACATGCAAGTAGTGCCGCATCTGAAAAGCTTCCTCTTTTGTTTTCCATTTCATTTAGTTCTATACCAAGAATCACAATTATTTACTCAATGTAAAATAACTTATTTTTTACAAGTATTGTTTTTTAGCAAGCAACACTTTGTACATATTTCTGTACTGTAGAGACCTCTAAATTATCACCTATGTGTAAGAAGTGGTGTAAAAGACTGTATCAAGAAAACATAACCGTTCAAATGAGTCAAGTAGATAATATCGCCCGTGGTGGTGTCAGGCAATGTGTTCCTCTATCTCTTCTCTCCTATAATGCACTTCAGAGAAGGGCGTAGTGTTCTTTTTCCAGGGACTCAGACCACAGCATTAGACAACAAGTAGTTTTTCTTGGTTCTTCATGACTCACACCATTATAACTAGCCCCTTTCACAAATGCTACTTGGTAAATTGAAGTAAAATGGTTGGATTGCGTTTACTGGTACATAGGGGTGTGACAATTTGTGGCACGATAGAACAAGGTTAAAAAATGTGAAAATGCGCATCGTGGAGATTGAACTTTAAAACAAAAAAATATTTTAGGAGCTCTAAAAGATGATTGCACACTAGCAGCCACAGGTATTGTACAATGAGGTCAGCTGAAACTGTGAAAATTTATTTTTAACAAGTCAGTTCACTTGGTGGCCATTGTTGGAATGCTCCCAGGCAGCTATGTTTCTATGTAAACAAGTGGCATACAAGTGCAACTCCTATCTGCTTGAATGGGGAAAGACTGAAATCTCCAAAAATGGTTGGTCAAGATTACAATCAAAGGACATATTTCAAATCAGCAGTAAAATCGGACAACACTGGTATCATAAATTGTGCTTCTTTACCTCAGATTACACTAAAAACGAAATTTTCCTGGCTTGTATAGCTAATGCGCATGCACGTTCTCAAGTTGATTGACAGGCGTTGTCTGTATCTAAAAGGTGGGACTTTCTACACTTTTAAATTCTGAACAGAATCCAACACTACTAGGTATTGCACACTTACCAACTATGTAAGGTAGCGCTGCAACAACTAATCGATAAAATCGTTAATTATCGATAATGAAAATCATCGACAATGAATTTAATTATTGATTAGTTGGATTAGTTGTCAGCGACATCATTTAACAGAATGAAAAATTTACATGTTTCCATTGATCATGGTATAAATACTGGGGGTGTTGTACTTGCTTGTTTTTATTATTTGGGAGGGGGGTTATAATATTAGAAGTTTTAAAATAGTACTTTAAAGTACTTGAAGTGAGTGGTCGACTGATATATCGCCGAGACGATATTCTGACTTTTTTAATTATCCTTAACGGTTCCCTGTAACTTTTAACTGTCTTGTAAAAAGGCAAATATCAGTCATACTTTATATCATATATACCATCTGCTAATATGCACACATCACATTTAAACAGATGTAATAAACCAACTTCACAACTTGAGCAGATCCAGTATCCTGTGGATCACTCATTTATTTACCTATAAAGCACATATTCTATCAGCCTCTCCTCTGCAGTTCCCTGTAACTTTTAACTTTCTTTACCAATGATAAAAGGCAAATATCAATAAAACTTCTATTATATACCATTTGCAAATATGCAGATATCTTGTTTAAACAGATGTAATTCATGAACCTCATGAAAATCCAGCGTTTTCTCCCTGTCGAGTGCTCATCCAATATCTTCCTCTGAAGCGTGTATTCTATCAGCCAGAATCAACAACTTCAGGATCAAAAGTTCCTCTCATTCACAAATTATGATGGTCTGACCTGTGACAGTCCAAGCAGGCGATCCAGGCCGTTTAAACTGTCAGGAGATTGAGGCTTGTGGTGGATCCGCACGAGCGCATGAGAGCAACTTCAAAGCTGCGTCCGAAACCAGGAAAACGCTGCCTCCAGAGGCTGTATATGGAGGTAGGATGAAAATAAAGTGCTTTTCAAACTGTTCGGAGACCAATCCTTAGGAGTTCCATTCATTCAAAACAGATGCCTTTAACTGATTAGTCAGCAAGGTAGCAAGTCAGCTGCCAACATTTTTGGATGCAGCCCAAGGTAAAAGCGCTTCACGTGTGCTATAAGTAAATGTCTTATGTACAATTGGTTTGATTCGGTATTTTTTGAGAAAATGCTATTGCTTATGTGGACATGCCATCCATGGTTGCTGGACTACCGTGTGTACTGTTATTTACTTATTCTTATATATTAGCCATTTCTTCATGTGCAAATAAATTACAAAAATTTGATGACTTAGCAGTTTCTTCAGATTTCTGTTATCTACCATTTAAAATACAATATTATAATTTGTTTATTTTGTGTGAAGTTGAGTTAGTATTTTTTTATTTTTTTTTTAGCAATTTTATGTTTGTTATTTACTATATTAAATTGTGTGATATATCAGCATTGTATCAGCCACCCTGCTCTCTGGATATCGGCATCGCCCATTAAAAAACCCTTATTGGTCGACCACTACATAAAATATGTATTTTTAAGTTGCGTAGAATTATTAATATTTCTATTCTGGTGTCTCCATTGCCTTCTGCTGAGGTGATATTTTTTTTTTAAAGTAATAATAGTAATAAAAAAATTACAACGTAACTTTTCATGATTCAGGCTTTGTTCAAAGTTTTGTGAGAGCATAGAATTGTGGATACAGTACAGTAAACCAAACCAAATCCTTATGCCTTTTATAATTTCTATTTAAAAAAAGAAAAGAATCACATTTTAATAAAATACTGGAAATAACATTTTGTTATTTATTCGATTAATCAATTTATCAAAGAAATAACCAAAGATTAATCGATTATCAAAATAATAATTAGCTGCAGCCCTAATGTATGGGCTACAGACAAAAACTGGACCTCACACTAAATGACCATGGATCACTCTGGCTATCAAGTCGATCCGATCACAAACTCATGTGGAAACGCATGCCCCCGTTCTAGGAGACGCATGACAGATGTAAACAAACATGGAACAAACATTTGAGAGCATCACCGTTGATGTTGCTGCTTCTCTGTCCGAATCTCAAAAGAAAAGGGACGAGTGCATTTGTGTGCGGTCTTGGGTGAAAAGACTTTGGAGACTGCGATGTGAGTTCGAGGAGAGTTGTGGTAATTGTTTCACATCTCCATTTCTTCTTGGTCCAGTGTTACGAAAGCATGTGGTCAATTGCCATTGGATGCTCAGCAGATGACTTCAGGTTTGAGTAGTGGAGCATCATATACACTACGAAATTACCTCTATAGTCAGCTCTAAATTATCAAATAATTTTTATGTCCTCAGACTAAATTGAATAATAATAATTTGTCCAATTTGGTGAAAGTTTTTTCCAGAGTTACTGAATCATCTCCATCTTGCATTGCATGTCCTCACACTGTTAATCTTAGGACTGTGTTCACACATAGCATCAAAACTTATCAGGTAATGTTACAACTTCTCATTCAGGGAAATAGCCAGTGCTAAATTTACCAGTATTTTCTAACGGGTTGTGTTCACCGATGACCTCTCAACTGAAAATTGCAGTAAATTTTCTGGAAAAGGCTGTATGTGTAAAAGCGACTCCGGATTGAAATCTTATGAAGAACATTTTGACTTCTTGCTATACTGCATCCAGCATTTAAATTTCATTGCCATATGTACGTTGTATTCCTGTGAAATGATACAAGGATGTGCATCCTCTGAGCTGCTACATATCAGCATAAAATATTCTACATGCATTCAAGGATTAGTTCACCCTAAAAGGAAAAGGTGTTCAGTCATCCTCAAGCCATTCCAAACCTCAATGACCTTCTATGAATGTACTGGTCTCTCTTTTCCATGCAATTGCAATGAATAGGGACCGTAGATTTCAAGCTTCAAAAGCACCATAAAAGTGTTCAGGAGAAATTGTGTGCCATATTCCAAACTTCGGGTGAGCTGTTTTGGGTGCCATTACTTTAGATTCCTTGTCTTTGATCCCAGTAAGAGGATCCAGACAGGGCACAGTTACAGTAGGGCTGAAACGATTAGTCGACGTTATCGACAAAGTTGACAGTAAAAAATTGACACATTTTTTTGTTGTCAAATAGTCGTTTTATCTCATTTAATGTAACATGAGATCACGTCAAACTCTACTGATGATGCGCGAGAGGAGCACCGCAGTCTGCACCTGATTGAGGAGAGGAAGAAGACACAGCTCAGTCTAGATGCACTCCAAACTTTCCAAATAGTGTGATGTAAGGTGATGTAGATTGCAAAGTAGGAGTATATACAAAAGAAATAAATACAGAAGCACTCTAATGAAATAAAGCGTAGCCGGAGCTGCCATTCCGCTTAAGCAAAACTTTCATGTCAAACAACTTTAAAGGAAAGACCCCGGCATTATATCTTTAACGTTATAACGTTAATATCTTTATTAAAGTTCAAATAATAAGGAAGCAGGTCATGTAAATAAGTACAAACTCAGAAACTGGCATTTCTCTGTGCAGTCAGCAGGGTAGAGTCACATGGGGTAACCTCCTCGTGGTTGTGATTAGTGGTTCTCACTCACAATGGGGCGCGTGGTAAGTTGTGCGTGGATCGCGGAGAGTAGCATGAGCCTCCGCATGCGGAGTCTCTGTGGTGTCATGTACATTGAGACACGTGATAAAATGCGCAGATTGACTGCCTCCGAAGCGGAGGCAACTGAGACTTGTCCTCCGACACCTGGATTGAAGTGAGTAACCGTGCCACTACGAGGATCTACTAAGTAGTGGGAATTTGGCATTCCAAATTGTGTGTGTGTGTGTGTGTGTGTGTATATATATATATATATATATATATATATATATATAAAAACATAAATGAACTCAAATCAACTTAGACACACACACAGTGGCCGCTTGTGGCTCTCTCTCTCGAACTGACACCTCCGGCTCGTCTTTAAACCCGTTCTGGCTGATTAGCCAGATTCAGGGCCGGGCATGTGTCCTCACGGCCCAGCCCCGCCCTTCTCCTCGTTACAGTAGTCTTACCCCATTAAGCACTGCAACAAAATACGTTTTTGATGTGTTGTTGTTTTGGCTTGTTTTCCAATATAAAAATCTAAAATTCCTTTAAAACAACGTACATTTATGTTAGGAGCTATATTGCTGAAGAATTTTTATTTTTTTATCTGATAATGTTGAATATAATTTTAAATATTTAAATATTTTAAAATACCTAAACATCTTCAAAGCAAGATACATTCACCTGAGAAGCAGCATATAAGATATTTAGACTTGCTTTCAGAAAATAGATCTTGAATGTAAGTATATATTGTCTTTATTCCACTGGCAGAGGTATAAACAAGTGAAAAAATACACTTATATACAAAATACACTTACATTCTCTGAAAGCAAGTCTAAATATCTTTTATGTTGCTTCTCAAGGAAATGCTTCTTGTTTCAGTGATTTTTAGATAGGCTATTTATAAATGGAAAACAAGACAAAACACTGATAACGATGTTTTTTTTTTAATTAAACGCTCTCGCACTTGGTTTCACTAACTACAACTTGTGTGGGTTGAATTGCTGACAGTCATATAGCCTATATATTTCTGCTAAAGAAAAGGCACAAGTAGATAACACAACAGCATTGCTCCAAAATAAAGGATGGTTATTTACTAAAGTAATGTTTTTTTTATTATTATTTGGAAATTATTTTGAAAAAATATTGTTTTGGACTGTTTTGGTTTGTGAATGGCGCTTGGTCTGTGGTCTGTGCAAGTTTCTCTTGTAAACAATGATGCACTTCCTGCCTCCTCCTCCACGTGACGTGTGACCTTACCAACGAGCTTACGTCATCACTCTCATGAGCGCACGTCACAGAGATGTACGGAAGTGAACATTTGTTATTAAAAAGTATATAAGTATTGTTTTGTTTCTAAAGATAATCAACCGTTTGGGTTCAGAAGAACTTTATTTGTCCTTGAGTCGTGTGGATTATTTTGATGCACCCTAAATATGCATTTTGGACCGTCAAAAAATGGAGGACATTCACTTGCATTGTTTAAAGGAGGAGGCCTGAAATGAAATCCTAAAAATCTTAAATTCTGTTTTGATGAAGAAAGAAACTTGGATACATCTTGGATGGCCTGAGGCTGAGTAAATTATCAACAAATTTTCATTTTTTGGTGAACTATTCCTTTAATAAAGTATTTTTTCCTTTAATTCAGTGAATGTCATTTAGAGGTATTTTTAAAAAATTTTGTCCTCTTTATTGTTAGTAAGCATGTTTAATACAACCTTTTAAGTCGGGGCACAAGCTGAATAATTGGTTAAGAGCTAATGATTAATCGTTGCAATCTCCAGATAGTCGAATAATTGTTCTAATAATCGTTACATTAATCGAATATCAAAATAATCATTTGTTGCAGCCCTACTTGGTTTAGTAATGCTCCACTTTGACTTCACATATGTCTTTGGGTGTGTATGCCTTTGTTTTGTTGTTGTCTTATCAAAACCAATATTTGGCTTATCTCTTATCTTCTATATTTTCATTGTTTGAATGCGATAAGCCATGTCTTCTGCAGTGGTTCAGGTTGCTGCATAACATTGACATGATGGATGCTCTCCCAGCCTAATACTTTTGCTCAAAGCCTAGGGATTAGCACTGTGATGTTAACTGTGTTTTACTGAGCTGTGCTGATGAGTGTTAAAGGTCACTGTGGTTAGAGATTGTTAGAATCGTTTTAAGAATTTTGTTCATAACCTGAGAAATTTTTAGCCCATGAAGCATCATCTTGGATCATATTGTCAGGAACTGGAAGTCGAAAAAGTAATCAGCAAGTAATTCTAGCACATGGCTGTCCATCTGTCCTTTTAAAGCTTTGGTTAGTTTGTGCTGAGCTAGAAAATAAACAATCCCTGTTAATTTCTCTGTGGAGAACCATTGACTACTACATGAAGACTGTGTGGAAATTGCTACCACTGTTGCTGTTTTTCACTGAAAATTAAGGGTTAGTTCACCCAATAATGAAAACAGTCACCATTCACAAAAGCAGGGGTGCACTGACCAATTGACCACTTATCTAAATCGGCCGTTTTTCGCCTTAATTCCGTGATCGGCCCGATCATGCCTATATTCAAGGCCAATCTTTTTATGCAGCAAGCAATGAATCACACATACACTGCTACTCTAATGAATGAGCGCTTGCTCAGCCCTTGAAGCATACAGTGTGGCCACTGGAGGGTGAGTTGTTGGCAATTCTAAGCATTCACGAATTTAAACTTTCAAACATGCTGTAATTTAGATGAATATGCCGGTTTGTTTTAAAACGTTTAAGAATTACACGTGTATGAATATTAAATTGCCCATTTTCAATTTTCAGAGTCAATACGGAAGTTTTTCTGATTCGCTGCACAGTGAGCACGGAGAAGATAAAGAGACCACAAATGGGCATAAAAACGAATTAAACAACAAGTAAACATTCGAACACAAATCTGAGTATACGTGATGTAACGTGAGTTGTGACAATCAGACAGCGTGTGGAGCGATAGAGACTGTTTGAGTTATTATGAGCACTATTAGCTTCTCCCACTTCAACATGAGCGCTCTCTGTGTCAATCAAACAAGCACGCTCTCCAGGTGCTCTCAATATCTCAGCAGTCACTCATCTCAGCACTATTCTGTGAGGATCCCAATTTAAATCAGATTAATGCTGGTCACAACACCACTAATAACAGATATAACTGTTTAACCTTAAAAAACGGCACTGCGTCTTCAAGCATTTGCTTAATAATTTGTGATTTTTATCGCAATAAAATGCCAAAGGCGGTAAATAAATCATAAATACTATTGATTCCTCACAGGAGCAGTTTTGGAGCTAGTAATAGACAACTTTCTTATTTTTGAACAAATCTCTGCTGTGTGTGATACCCTCATGGTTTTTACTGGTTGCCAGTATGTCACAATGACCTTTGATATTGACAACAGAACTATTCATAACTGTTTTCAATACAAATAAATGTTAGTGTGGCTAAGGGCACTTTTTTTAAAAATCGAGACCGGCCGATCTTAGTGTAAAAAAATCGGTGATCGATATTAGCCTCAAATTTCCTGATCTCTGCACCACTACAAAAAAGATGCAAGCGAATGGTGACTGAGGCTAACATCTCCTTTTGTGTTCCATGGAAATTTTCAACTGCCGGGAAGTGTGACTAAAGATTTGCAGGTTTTAATATTTTGCAAGGATAGCACTGACTATGACCCCGTTTCCAAATGGTATTAAGATGCGTTTTTGGTGATCGGATCATATGTGGTCAGCGCTAAATATAGGTCTAAACGAGGTCTGAAACGTTTTGTGATCAGATCAGAAGAAATACATAACGAATGTGGTCAAAATGCATCTGATCACACTTGATGTGCAAACACTAATCCGTCCTGTATGTGTCCCGGCACAGTGAAGCGCCTCCCCTCACCTGTCAATAAGCTGCTGCGCGAAAACAAGAGTGCCAGTTGCGAGCGGTTTAAAAGGAAAAAAACGCCCGATCAGAAAAATTAAAAAAGCTAATATGTACACAAGCATAAGAACTTAACAGATATTTTTCAGTGTGTCTGATATCAACATACAGGGACACTTATTAGAAGCACAAACATCTGCAGCTCAGGTTAATACAACTAATTCACGAAAATAACGGACAGTTCTGCTCGAATTGTTGATTTTGTTCATAGATGACATTTTTTTCACGCTTTGTCTTTTCTGACTTTGTTGCGGTTTATTATCATGCAGGAACACACTGACAGAGTGATTGATGCATGTCGTCATGAAACCGAGTCCCTCCCCTCCAAATCCAAACACAAGTGGTCACAGAAGACATATTTAAACAACCAGGTGTAAACAGTGATTTATCTCACCTAACCACATGTGATCGGATCAGCCGAGACACATCTTAATACCATGTGGAATGGGGAATATACATGTTGAATTCAAACAGATTAGGATTTTGGTTCTCAAGGTTTGGTTCAAGGTAGCTTGGTTGATGTTTAAGGAGACAGTAAAGATGTATGCATCATTGAATGAAAGAGGCTTAGAGGTCAAGGTCAGCCATTATGGTTTTGACTTTGAAGTGAATATATGACATGGTTTTGCCACTTTGAAACCATACAATCTGTTTGACATACTTTCTTTTCAATGTGATCATCATGAAGACTCCAGATATCAGCACTTTTGATAACTTGCACAGGTTTGGCGTGTTACACATCGATGTGAAACCTCTGTTAGTTTCATTGAAACACATGCAGCAGCTGTTTCTGATATTACTTACAGTATTCATGTCCTGAGCAATGCAAGTGAATGGTGATCAGACCTTTTGAAGCTCCTTTTGAAGCTGCAGTGGGTCCTGAGGTGTTGTGATTGCGCAGTCACTATTGATTTAGTCGAGCTGCGATATTGGCTTTACATGGCATTTTACATTTACATTGCATTTAACAATGTCAACTCTCACTTTGATTAAACTTCTCCGCGGACTGTTTTCACAACATTTTCCGTTTTTCAACATGGCCTAGACCAGTGTAACGCGCCTGTTAGAAGGTAAATGTTGCAATACTCGAGAGCTTGTCAATTAAAATGAGAGAACTTGTACAATAAATATTTATATACGTAAATCAATACATATTATGCAAGTAAAAGTTTCATTTGGCTTTGTTCTGTGTATTTTGTTCCAAAAACAAGATCCACACACTCCGTTTTAATTTCATGTCTCGTTTAATTTCCTTTCTGTTATGTACAGTCAGTTGGTGATCAAAAAGTAAAAAAAAAAATAAACATTACAGGTGCATCTCAATAAATTAGAATGTCGTGGAAAAGTTCATTTATTTCAGTAATTCAACTCAAATTGTGAAACTCGTGTATTAAATAAATTCAGTGCACACAGACTGAAGTAGTTTAAGTCTTTGGTTCTTTTAATTGTGATGATTTTGGCTCACATTTAACAAAAACCCACCAATTCACTATCTCAAAAAATTAGAATACATCATAAGACCAATAAAAAAAAAACATTTTTAGTGAATTGTCGGCCTTCTGGAAAGTATGTTCATTTACTGTATATGTACTCAATACTTGGTAGGGGCTCCTTTTGCTTTAATTACTGCCTCAATTCGGCGTGGCATGGAGGTGATCAGTTTGTGGCACTGCTGAGGTGGTATGGAAGCCCAGGTTTCTTTGACAGTGGCCTTCAGCTCATCTGCATTTTTTTGCATTCTCTATGGGGTTCAGGTCTGGTGAGTTTGCTGGCCAGTCAAGCACACCAACACCATGGTCATTTAACCAACTTTTGGTGCTTTTGGCAGTGTGGGCAGGTGCCCAATCCTGCTGGAAAATGAAATCAGCATCTTTAAAAAGCTGGTCAGCAGAAGGAAGCATGAAGTGCTCCAAAGTTTCTTGGTAAACGGGTGCAGTGACTTTGGTTTTCAAAAAACACAATGGACCAACACCAGCAGATGACATTGCACCCCAAATCATCACAGACTGTGGAAACTTAACACTGGACTTCAAGCAACTTGGGCTATGAGCTTCTCCACCCTTCCTCCAGATTCTAGGACCTTGGTTTCCAAATGAAATACAAAACTTGCTCTCATCTGAAAAGAGGACTTTGGACCACTGGGCAACAGTCCAGTTCTTCTTCTCCTTAGCCCAGGCAAGACACCTCTGACGTTGTCTGTGGTTCAGGAGTGGCTTAACAAGAGGAATACGACAACTGTAGCCAAATTCCTTGATACATCTGTGTGTGGTGGCTCTTGATGCCTTGACCCCAGCCTCAGTCCATTCCTTGTGAAGTTCACCCAAATTCTTGAATCGATTTTGCTTGACAATCCTCATAAGGCTGCGGTTCTCTCGGTTGGTTGTGCATCTTTTTCTTCCACACTTTTTCCTTCCACTCAACTCTCTGTTAACATGCTTGGATACAGCACTCTGTGAACAGCCAGCTTCTTTGGCAATGAATGAATGTTTGTGGCTTACCCTCCTGTGAAGGGTGTCAGTGATTGTCTTTTGGACAACTGTCAGATCAGCAGTCTTCCCCATGATTGTGTAGCCTAGTGAACCAAACTGAGAGACCATTTTGAAGGCTCAGGAAACCTTTGCAGGTGTTTTGAGTTGATTAGCTGATTGGCATGTCACCATATTCTAATTTGTTGAGATAGTGAATTGGTGGGTTTTTGTTAAATGTGAGCCAAAATCATCACAATTAAAAGAACCAAAGACTTAAACTACTTCAGTCTGTGTGCATTGAATTTATTTAATACATGAGTTTCACAATTTGAGTTGAATTACTGAAATAAATGAACTTTTCCACAACATTCTAATTTATTGAGATGCACCTGTAATTCTAGTCATACATTGCACAGATGAGGGATAAACTACCATGCAATTCTCTCTGGTTATTGTGTGCTCATTCAACCATAAACATTTGCTCAGAACTGCTACCAGTTCTCTTTAAGAGACGGTACTATTTTAGTGCTTGTTATACATATCAATATAAATCATACCAATGCATATAAACAAACATGTAACAGAATGTAGTAATATAGTAAGTGTAAGAAATGTGTAAATATAAAGATTTAAAGGGGCAATCATAAATTATGAAATATTTTAACTTCAACAAACACTAAAAAATATAGATGCAAGCAGCGATTAATGGGGTTCAAGCCTTCAAGGTCCTTTAAGTACACATGTAACACATATCAAGTGTTAATTAGATGGTCTGTTAACACCTAAAACAATGATAAAGTGCCTTAATTTTCAGAAACATCAGGTTAGGTAGCACAGAGATATGGACTGTTATAGCGCCACCAAGAGGCATAGGTATGCAATTCTTTTTATGTGTCCTCAAATTGACCTCCTACATAAGTGTTTTAAATTTGGTGATAATATCTCATTCCTTTCAAGAGTTTTAACCATTTAAGAAACAGTGGCCACGGCCACTTTGTATGTTTTGGTGTACTGTTGTAACAGTGTAACGAAAGTTCACATTTATTGATATTGGGACTCCAGAGATCCTTTCTGCACTGGTTTGGTTCCGATAAGGCGAACGGCCTAGGACTAGTTCAGATCGCTGCTAATAGTTGATTGGTCGATGGTGGCCATATTTTTCAAGATATGCGACTGTCCTCGTAGACCTTGATGGCAACTTGGACAAAGACACTGCATGAAAAATTTCATTCAGAATTTGTGTGTACTTAGAATGACCCCATACATACAATTGATGTCAGAAGTTTACATACACCTTAGCCAAATGTATTTAAACTCGCAATTTTTAATTTAAAAATTAAATTAACATTTAATCATAGAAAACATTCCCTGTATTAAGTCAGTTAGGACCACTACTTTATTTTAAGAATGTGAAATGTCAGAATAATAGTAGAATGATTTATTTCAGCTTTTATTCCTTTCATCACATTTGCAGTGGGTCAGAAGTTTACATAAACTTTGTTAGTATTTGGTAGCATTGCCTTTAAATTAGAGTCCGACCGATATGGGATTTTTTAAGACCGATAAGATTCAGATTCATTTAAATAAAGAATAAATAAAAATAAAATAAAGCAAAATCAATGAAGCAAAAAAATTCACAGACCCTCTGTAATTAAAACTTACTCGCACATCCAGTGTAAATTCAAGAAGGGTCTTCCATTCATCCTGATGGCATGAATGTTCCTTATATTACTTTAATCTTGCATCGAGATGTACTGCTAACGGTACGAGCCCACTGGTATTTTCTACTATTAGCTTTCAGTACACGAGCAATGATATCATCTTAAATATGCGCAATTACAATTGGAAACATGCCAACTTCATTTTCAAATGTCCAAAGAATACAAACAGTGTTGATTTATTAATGTTTGCTTGCCCAGCTACAGAACTGTCACAAAGAATGTGCGCAGTCATCATTTGAAGTCTGGATTAAAAGCACTGAATCCACCTTCGCTGACCACAAGTCAGAGAAACGGTGTATGAGACTATTGAGGGACTAAGAGCTATTAAGAGCTGTTTTATGTAAACACCTGTGTTACTGACTGTACTGTTGGCTTACAGAACCCCCTTGAGCAGAAAACTAGAATGTGTTTAAATTTAATTTACAAGCTGACATAAGCTGACAGAAAGTAAAAAGCACCCGCCAGAGTGGCCTGTGACGCTGCAAAATTCACTGGCAAAACAGAAAATGTACTCGCATTTGGCGCTTGGCAGGTGTTAGTTTCACAACCTGTGCCCAGGCCTTCTGTTGATGCTGAAAAAGCTGAGAATGTTGTGAAAACAGTCCGTGGAAAAGTTTAATCAAAGTCAGAGTTGACCTCGTTAAATGCAGTGTAACTTTAACAATGGCATATTTACTTCAGAGTGCTCATAATGTATAGGGCTGAGATTACAGGGTTTACCCACATTATGTCGCCATGATAACAAATTATATCGGATATAACTTTATGCAGTTAAGGTTGGAAAAGCCACTAACACGTATAATATTTACATCTACTTTTGAAACATTGTCTAAGTGTCTTTTTATCCTTTTTTTTTTTTTTTTTTTAATAAGAGATGTCAAAATTGTTTGTGGTAGTCAACATTGTCACAAATGCTGTCGATTGAGCTTAACTTATGTAATGATGCAGGCACTGGCAGTGATGATGACGAAGACGTTGACATAGTGTAGAGAACACAAGTGCAGTTTATTTACAAAGTGAGAACCAATAACCCTGACTACAAACCTGGACGTGACGTGACGTGACGTGACGTGACGTGACGTGACGTGACGTGACGTGACGTGACGTGACGTGACGTGACGTGACGTGACGTGACGTGACGTGACGTGAAACACATCCACATACATTCAATACTTGACAATGGACAATGGCAAACATGAGGGCTTAAATACTAGACATGGGAAACATCAACCAATGAACAGACAGAACTGATAACAAGATAATTAAACAATAAACCAATGAAAACATGACACATGAACATGGAGGGAAAACAGGAATCACATGACAAGGGAAACAGGAGCTAAACATTTCAAAATAAAAGACATGAATCAACAAAATACACATGACAGGAAAGTTGGGTGTTTGTTTATTAATCACAATGGCTTACCACCATTGAATCTTAAATAAACCTGGCTTTGAAACGCTCTCATATCCAGTTTATCCTGTGTGGTGTTATGGTAAATGCAGATGGGAATTTTTCTGAATGACAGAAATCGGTGTCAAACACTAAGATCGTTAAAAATACCATGTAATCACTGAACTAGGTATATTCATCCCTTCACAGATACTCCTTAAATATGAGTGAGTGTGCCGTAGGAGGTGAGAGGTGAAGCGGAACTACATCTTTCCAGGAATGGAAAGGAGGCGAAGGTCACAGCTAGGTCTGAGTACGTGTCTGCATTTGTTTGTTTTTTTAAGACCGATTGTAGGGCTGTTCCATGAGTGACACTTCCTCTGAGGTCCAAAATGTTGTTAACCCATAAGCTAGTGGCTACTCTGTTCAGCGGAGGAGGGCAAATTTCCATAAAGGTAGTTTGTGTCAGCCAAGTTAGAATTTCACCTTCCTTCATCCTGTGCAAGAGTTGTTGATCAGTAGGTTGCTTAACATAACAGGAAGTTGTTTTCCATAGATAAGAAAATGGCATGTTATTTCACATCATAAACACCTACACCACAAGCTAATAATGCCAAAGGTTGGATTTGAGTGCATTGTTCAGTTTTACAAGACTCTTATTTGTCCCACTGTTTGCATATAAACCTCCAAGCTTTAATTGACTCCCTCTCGTCTTTTAGCCCATTGTACCCCTCCGTGTTGGGGGTAACTAACTAAAAATAGATAATATTCACAGCAGCACCATCTTTGATTTTACATAGGAATGACAATGAAGCTGTGAGGGATAGACTTATCATCTCTTCAATAGCACGCAGGGTATAAAGCTGTATAAAGCTCCTAGATCACATCTGATTTCTCCAATTCATATTGTCTGGAGTTTTGAGTGTTCTTGAAAAGATATTTTTTTCAATGTTTTGTCCACGGAATGATCCAAAAACTATTTAAACTGCAGTACAGCCCATTGAAGAGACTGTACATATATCCCTTACAGCCTCGTTTTCATTCCTGTTAAAAATAAAGATGCCGCTGCTGTGAATATGGTAGTAGCGTGACAGTACTATTTTAGGTATTTTTTTAAATAGTGCAGCTTTTCCAGTAACAAGCCTTTTTAAAAAAAAAAAAAAATACAATTCTCTCATTATTCACTTACCCTGATGCCATCCCAGATGTGTGTGACTGTCTTTCTTCAGCAGATTTTTAAGAAACATTTTGTAGCTCTTTAGGTCCTTATAATGTAAGTAAATGGGTGCCATCAGGCTGCTGGCTATTTGACGGTCCAAAAGTCATATAGTATTTAGTATTTTTAGCATAAAAGTAATCCGCACGACTCCAGTCGATCAATTAATGTCTTCTGAAGCAAATCAATAGGTTGTAAGAAACAAATCGATAATCAAAACTTTATTAAGTTTAAAAAAATCAATTCGTGCCTTTATTTTTTAAAGTTTTTTTTTACATGAAATTTTAAATCATCAGGTTTCTCTCTGCTTAAATGTCAAAACGTAAACAAGCAAGTGTACAACATATGCACACATTGGATAAGCCAGTAAGAATGCCAGTAAAGGTGTTTTTGCTTAAAACATGTATGACCTTAACTCGAAAAACATGCTTATTAAGCAAAATCGGTGTAAGAGTGTGCATGCTAACGCACTTATTGATTCACCATGTGCACAGTTTAGCTATCTTTATTTATAGTTAAATGTTTAGTTAATGGCTGGTGTTCACAATGTTTATTTACTAAACTATATAAAATTTACATTTATCTGTTTGTTTATTATGCTGTCATCGAAAGATCACTCATTCAAAATCCTCACTGTTTAAGTGCTAGAAAATTACAACATTGATTGAATTATAAATGATATGATCTTATAGTTACTGACACTTTGAAGTATTTAATGTAGTAAGATACTAATTGTTAGTATCTTCTTTAAATTGTGAGTGGCTTGTTGCTTGGTAAGCTACGCTTCCCCAACATTGGAACTCCTCCAGCTCTCCACGCTACTGGACCTTCTGACAGCCTATCTTACCACCTCAAAACGTAAGCTGTTCTTCAGCTCAGTATGACTCATCCTCTATGACATTTTCTCACTGCACCTTAAGCCACAAACCCATCACTATTTAAACTCAACCCAGCTCTGAGAAGTGTGTTTGGTTACTCAGCACATCAAGGAAGGAAGGCTAACCAACACTGTGCACCATGGTGTTGTTTTGAGCTGACATTTAGGTCGCCGTCTGAGAGCTGAGACAGGAACTAAGAGCATTTGTGAAGTGGTGTGGACTGAGGAGTGAAAGCACTGATCTGAAATCAGCTGACTGCTTTCTGTTCTTTAAGAGAGGGGGTAAACTGATTCAGGGTTATGACTCTTATTCTTTGGGAATTTTTTGTTGTAGTTCTTGCCTCTTGGGAGCTCTAACACAGTTGTAAGTTGAGAACGGGTGTCAGGTGGTGGGACACAACTGAATAACCCCTCAGGGAGACCATAGTTTCATCCTCTAGACCAGTGGTTTCCAACCCTGTTCCTGGAGGCCCCCCAACAGTGCACATTTTGTATATCTCCCTTATCTGACACACCCAATTCAGGTCTTGGAATGCCCACTAACGAGCTAATGAGTTGAATTAGGTCTGTTTGATTAGGGAGATATCCAAAATGTGTAGTGTTGGGGAGCCTCCAGGAACAGGGTTGGGAATAGGGATGCACCGATCCGATACCTGATACTGACGTTTTTAGATGGATCGAGTATCGGTCCGACGAGCCCGATCCAAATCCGATACTGTGTGTTAGTCATGTTCGTTCCTGTCAAGCTCCAAAAATGACATAAAAGAACCATAAAAACACCATTGAAGTAGTTCATATGACTCGTGCATTTTATTCAAAGCCACTTGAAGACGTGCGATAGCTCTGTGAATCACAAAAGGCTGTGTTTAATAAGTAAATATATAATATGCACGTGCAGCTACAGCGCATTGTTGAATGGCGCTGCTCTGTTTACACACACACTCGTGGCTATTTTTAGCCTTCACACATTGTGCAACATTTGAGCGCTACTCACGAACAACATCAGATGTAGATGCTCAATAGTTCGGTTCACTTATAATATGCATTTAGAAATGCACCTCTGGCGCCATTTACCAGAATTTGAATAAGAAGCTAATTAAACTACTGTGAACTTGCCTACAAACAGACACGTACAGGACTTCCTGGAGAGTTCAGAATTTCAAAATAAAAGCGTGAGGGTTTAAAAAGTGCACGATTTAAATATATTACTGTTGTATTTAAAATTCTAAAAGTCAGTAATAATAATAATAATAATAATGTATTTATATATATATATATATATATATATATATATATATATATATATATATATATATATATATATAATTATTATTATTTGTTTACAAATTATAACAATATTTAAGTTTAATGGGTTACAAAAAATAACTGTGAATGAAAAGTGAACTGATGTCTAACAACTAAATTGAACAAAAAAGAGATCTGAATCCTTTAAAGTCCAGATACAAGTTGAATGTTTTTTGCAAAAAACCAAACAGCCTTCTTTTCTACTGAAAACTTAGACTGGAATTACTGTTAATTTTGCTGCAGCATTATCCAGTAGACTAGTTAACAATAAAGTTTTTCTTAGTAGTTTGTACATTTATATTGAAGTAATGTGTAGTTAAAGGTTTGTGTGTCTTTACATGTAATTAGCATCACTCAGTGAGGTACAGATATTCTAAACTGATTATGAAAAAAAAAAAATGGTATCAGATCGGTATCGGCCGAAACTGAGATTTCAGATATCGGAATCGGATCGGAAGAGAAAAAGTGGTATCGGTGCATCCCTAGTTGGGAACCACTGTTCTAGACTAATATTTTTTGGCAATATGATCCAAGATGATGTGTACCATCTTAGAAACGGGGACTTATTCAAAACATTTCCTGTTACATTTATTCAGCACCACTGTAGCAGTTCGTGTTTGTTTAGATTGTAAAAGAGGAAGTGTAGTTTTAACTACTGTTTGAACTGTGCAACAGAGAGATCCTTGATTCAGACCTGATTATACAACAATTATGTTTGCCTGCTCAGTTTTGCTTTTAAAAAAAGATTGAGATTTAGCTAATTAAAAAAAAAATCAGTAATGATGTCCCTCATTATTCGGAGGGTAGCAGTGAGGGATGGCATTTGATGTTCTAGGATTTTTTTATTTGATTTTTTTTCCTTTTCAAGTCAACATGACAGGAGGTATGATATCTTGACTGGTCCATATTCAATGCCACATTTGCAACGTTTATTACCGTGACAAGGTTGGACAAGTGGTCATCCAATGAGTTGGATAGAGAAAGTAAAAAGCCACATATGAATAGAAGAATCTAGCTGTCCAAAACCATCCATAAAATATTTGTTTGTTCACATAACAGTGATATCGGTCCACAATTTTTGATTTGTTTCATATAGGCCTATCATAACATACTGTATAACAGTAATAATTTGCACAATAAGTACTTCCATTCAAGGGACCACATTGTAGTTTAATTTTTGAATTAATTAGAATTGTAAATTGATAATCTGCTACTCAATAATAGCAGCAGCAACACACCATTAACTTGATTATATAATGATATGTTTATAATTGACTATATATTGTATATACTGTGAGTTATATGACCTTTATCAAAGGCACAAACTATATTATTTATATATATATATATATATATATATATATATATATATATATATATATATATATATATATTATATAAACCATGAACTGAACATTTTAATCTTTCCAAGATGGCAGTGCTGTTGATGTGTATGGATCAGTGGAATGTTGCTTGTTGGTAATCATATCTGTGGATCCAACCCTCCTATGCCATATACTCATTTCTTTTCACCTGTGTGTGAATTAAGTAGTTCACTTCCCTGTTGTTCTTACAGCAAGTAGACATGGCGAGCAAAGTTGCAGTTCGTTTGGTGGATAACAATGTAAGTTTTCTTTGCTTTGTTTTGGATTGTTTGCATAGGTTATAAGATTATCTGATATTTGGAAGATCTATGAATAAGTTTAACAGTCTGTAGTTATTTAATTATGTATTCTGTGAGTGTAAATTTGCATATGTTTTGGATATAAATACTGTAAATGCCTCTCTGTATGTTGCCTAAACTTAAAATTACGATGTTGAATCCATCATGTGACATCAATTTTATGCATTACAGGGTTCCCATGGTCTTGGAAAACCTGGAAATCTTAAAAAAAAAAAATTTCTGGAAAAGTCGAAAGTTAGCCTAAATCTAATTTCTATAGTTAATATGCGTTTTTCTAGTTCTTGCTCTGCTCTAAAATATTTCATTGACAAGAAATTGTTCTTGTGTTGAGTAAAATTCACTTGTGGGCCATAACGATGTCCGATTTGGGAACATGTCATTGATTTGATGAATATTTTATCAGTGAATCATCCCCAATTTGAATTTCAATGCTCTTAATGGAAAGGGTTTTCAAAAATCCTTACCCAGCACACCATTGTCTGAAAAGCAATGAAAATTAATTGGTCAAAAAGTGTGGCAAGTCTCAAATTAAGAATTACATATATAATATTATATCAGAGATGCAAACTACTCACCTTTCAGCTAATGCCACCTTTTTTAAGCTAATTTGCCCAAATTGGTAAAATTTTACATTAAAATCACTTGAAAGGGTAACTTTTAATCTTAAACACTTTAAGAGCTTTAAATGCAACAAAAAAAGCTTTAAATACAACAAACAAATCAACAAAAAATATGTAGCTACTAGCTAGAACACCTGCTATGACTTTCTCACCTTTTTTGCCTCTCATTAGTTTGCATCCCTGTTACATTTATTTTTCTCTCTATCCTTCTTCAAAACGCAAATGCCACTGTGCAAACCTGAGAAAAAGTGTGTGAAGAAGGTGCGTGTACCAGCCCTGGTCTTTTTTTGCATGTTTGTCAGTGCAAACCTCTGTGTGTAGGTGGATATGTGTGTGCATGTGGTGAACTGTATGAGTGTGTATTCCATATCTGCTTGAGGTAATGTAGAGAAAGACAGCCTGCATGGGCTTTTGAGGTTTTCCTTTTTGAACGGATGTTCTCGCTACTTGAAGATCAACAGCCACTGATTTCTGCGGCATTGAAACGCTGGTGACATCCGTCTCCTGCTTCCCTGACTACTCTGATGTATGTCTGTTTTAGATATGACATGGTTTGAAGACCATCTCTAAAATAGTTTTTAGCTTTTTCAGCAACAGCTTGGAGACTATCTAGCAATCAGCTAAATCAGCTCAGCACCAGCTTTATCAGGATGGGAGACCAGCTGAAGAACAGCATGGTTAGACTGGGGGACCAGCTAGATCATCTTAAACCACCTAAGCCCAGTAAACCAGTTCAGGCTGGTTTAAGGTGTTTCTGCTACCAATTATTTACAACCTGATAGCATGGGTTGTATACAGTCAATCAGTGTACTGTTGAGGGCATTATGTTTTGTGGTTTGCTGTTGTCTTCTGCAGCACAGTTTGTTAAAGTTTGCCTTTGCTTTGAGCTGTGTATGAGGAAGTGTGCTCATGGCATTGTTTTTTCTGCTCACTGACCTTCTTCTGGAAAATAAACTTGAAATGCTGAAAAGACCTGTTAGGTTTGTCTTCCTTGTGTCAAGTGAGTTAAATCTACATATCTCTCTCTCTCTCCTGTAGGTCAACATGGCCCAGTGGAATCAGTTACAGCAGTTAGAGACACGGTACCTGGAGCAACTGTACCACCTGTACAGTGACAGCTTCCCCATGGAGCTACGGCAATTTCTGGCCCCCTGGATCGAGAGCCAGGATTGGTAAGTTGCCAGCAGTAGACAAGAAATGACATAAAAAAAGAGATCAAGATAGTCTCAAGAGCCTCAAAATATAACATTTGTTTGAATTCGGTTGTGTCTTTTAAAAGGATAGCGCACCCAAAAAATGACAATTTCTGCATAATTTTCTCACCCTCAAGTTGTTCCAAAAACTCAAAAGGATTTCTTTCTTACATGGAACACCAGAGAAATTTGTCAGAGAATGTCCGAGCTGCTCTTTTCCATACAATGAAAGTTGATGGGGACCAGAGGCTGTCAAGCTCAAAAAAGGACAATATATTCCAAGTCTTCTGAAGTAACACAAAAGCTTTGTGTGAGGAACATACTGAAATTTAAGCAGTTATTCACTGAAAATCTTGCCTTGAAAATGTTCAGTGAATAACCATTTAACTTAATTGAATAATTAATTGACTAGCTCGGACATTCCCTTTTGTGTTCTACAGAAAAAAATAAAGTCAAACAGGTTTATAAAGATATGAGGAATGAATGATGACCAAATTTTCATTTTTGGGTCAACTATTCCTTTAAAGCTCTGAGTCAGGGTGATTTTAAAGCCACAGAGGGATAACATGGTGGCAACCAACAGTCTTCGCAATTAGGTGCAATAGGTGCAAAGGATCCTTTCTTACACCAAGAGAGGTGAAGATAATTAGCACTGTTGCTCATCAAATAGAAATGATAAAGTTATTGTCTAACAGTTTGTCAAGACTGCTGCTTCAAAATATCATGTTTGTAACAACACTTCCTTATTCGTAGAATGTGGGTCAAGTTTGCACTGTTGTGAGGTCACGCTTCTGCCCATAAAAGTGCTCCTGGAAAGTATCTTGTAAAGAATAACACACACCGTGCCATTTTTTTCCTCTACATTTTCTCAAAGTTTCGATATGACTGGCGTATCAGTTTTCTCTATGATTTTATTGTGGACTCAGATGTCACACTGAAATGACTCCTGTTCGGTTTCAGTCTCCTCTTTAGTTTCTTTATTATAGTATGCATTTTTAAATGGTGAAAATCTAGAATAAATTGTAATGAATATTGTGCTATTGCAAGCAGGATCAGGCATTGATTGTAAGTTGTGTTTGTTCTCTTGGTTGTGGAATGCTGAGTGTTTACTTCAGTGATAAAGCACTGAAGACATTGAGGCTTTATCTCATTAGTATTTTGTGTTTCCTGCTTTAATCAGTTGATCGGAGAATGTTATGTAATTTACCAAAACTAGGGTTTTGGACAGTTATGGTGCGCTTTTGGACAATTTTAGTGCTGCGTTTTCCTTCTGAAAGCTTTGAGTAATTTGTAAAGTCACAGTTTGTTGTTCTTGAGTGTAAGAGAATGGAGTAATAGAACATTGAGTAAAATATCCACAAAATTGACACATTAATGGCATCAAACAATATTATAGACATTTTAAACAGTATTAATTTCAAGAGATGAGAGCATTATTATTGCACTAATTTACCTTTACCTTTATTTATTTTAGCAGATACTTCAAATGAGGAATGTTACAACAACAAACGATTCATAAAGGCAAATGTATTTGATATTTCTCCTGATATTTCTCCTTTTCATGCACATCTTTGAAATGCTTGACCTAGCAGAACTTGGCTAGCTGTCGTGCTGATGACTGGTTAAAACTAATCGTGGGTGTGGTTTGGACGTGATGCTCTTTTTTTTATTTATTTTTCTCAGCAAACTAATTTTAAAATTACGCTGTGCATAGTAAAATTGGCAAGAAAAGTACAATCTAGTTTTGATGTAGGTGTGACAAAGCAACAGGGAAACAAGAAAGGTTTAAGTAGGGTGTATAGCAAGTGTGTTAATTGTTGAGTTCACTGGAGTGTTTATCTTCATGCATTTGTGAAATTCTGAAAGTAAAAAGACAGTTTGGGTGGAGTTTGCAAGTGGGTTAAAATGATCACAGTCATTCATGCACATTCATAGTCTTTGCAGCATCTAGCAGACTCCATTCTGCTCTCTTTGTTTGAGTCTGCTTTAGAAGTGAACATGAAGAAGTCCTGTGTGAGGCCTGTTATGTAAACTCTCTGGAATTTGAAAACTGTTAAAGGGATAGTTTGCCCAAAATTGAAAATTCTGTCATTGTTACAAACCTGTATCGCTTTCTTCTTTGTAACACAAAAGGTGATTTTCAAAAAAGTCTTAAAGTTTTCAAAATTTGCCATAATGACTGTGAACAATGACTCTGTCCTTTTTCGAACTTGACAGACTAATCAAAAACAACAAACCCAGTAATTGACTCATGCATTAAAAGTCTAAGAAAAATCAGATATAGACCATTTCAAGGATGTATAAAATAACAAAAGAATTAGAATGCTGCTGCGCAGGTCTTGCCCTGAAGCATTTCTGGTATCATCATTACCAGATCCTTTAAATGCTCTGAGTTAACATATTTTCTCAAAAAACATAAACCATTTACCTGATGTGACTTATCCAGACATGTTGTTGATGCGGAGCGTCTACGCAAGAGAGGCGATGAAAGTGTATCGTAGTTTAGATACTCACAATTATATCCTCAGTGGAGAGATCTGGATTATTGGCTGCTATTATAATCAATAAAGCCATTCAGTAAAGCTGTCTGCATGAGATGTGGACAAGGGAAGGATTTCTTTTTTAATTATTAGATACTTTTCTTGTCTCTTTCTTCTGTGCTAGTTTCTATACTTCTCCAGCTACTCTGAGAAGTGTTCGATATTGCAGATATTGTTGACTTGTGTGACAAATTGCTTAAGTTCTTCATTTGTAAGTCATTTTGGATAAAAGCATCTGCTAAGTGACTCAGTGCCATGATAATGCCATGTAAGCGTCATAAGATGTTGGTGTAAATCAATGATATATACAGGTGCATCTCAATAAATTAGAATGTCGTGGAAAAGTTCATTTATTTCAGTAATTCAACTCAAATTGTGAAACTCGTGTATTAAATAAATTCAATGCACACAGACTGAAGTAGTTTAAGTCTTTGGTTCTTTTAATTTTGATGATTTTGGCTCACATTTAACAAAAACCCACCAATTCACTATCTCAAAAAATTAGAATATGGTGACATGCCAATCAGCTAATCAACTCAAAACACCTGCAAAGGTTTCCTGAGCCTTCAAAATGGTCTCTCAGTTTGGTTCACTAGGCTACACAATCATGGGGAAGACTGCTGATCTGACAGTTGTCCAGAAGACAATCATTGACACCCTTCACAAGGAGGGTAAGCCACAAACATTCATTGCCAAAGAAGCTGGCTGTTCACAGAGTGCTGTATCCAAGCATGTTAACAGAAAGTTGAGTGGAAGGAAAAAGTGTGGAAGAAAAAGATGCACAACCAACCGAGAGAACCGCAGCCTTATGAGGATTGTCAAGCAAAATCGATTCAAGAATTTGGGTGAACTTCACAAGGAATGGACTTAGGCTGGGGTCAAGGCATCAAGAGCCACCACACACAGACGTGTCAAGGAATTTGGCTACAGTTGTCGTATTCCTCTTGTTAAGCCACTCCTGAACCACAGACAACGTCAGAGGCGTCTTACCTGGGCTAAGGAGAAGAAGAACTGGACTGTTGCCCAGTGGTCCAAAGTCCTCTTTTCAGATGAGAGCAAGTTTTGTATTTCATTTGGAAACCAAGGTCCTAGAGTCTGGAGGAAGGGTGGAGAAGCTCATAGCCCAAGTTGCTTGAAGTCCAGTGTTAAGTTTCCACAGTCTGTGATGATTTGAGGTGCAATGTCATCTGCTGGTGTTGGTCCATTGTGTTTTTTGAAAACCAAAGTCACTGCACCCGTTTACCAAGAAACTTTGGAGCACTTCATGCTTCCTTCTGCTGACCAGCTTTTTAAAGATGCTGATTTCATTTTCCAGCAGGATTTGGCACCTGCCCACACTGCCAAAAGCACCAAAAGTTGGTTAAATGACCATGGTGTTGGTGTGCTTGACTGGCCAGCAAACTCACCAGACCTGAACCCTATAGAGAATCTATGGGGTATTGTCAAGAGGAAAATGAGAAACAAGAGACCAAAAAATGCAGATGAGCTGAAGGCCACTGTCAAAGAAACCTGGGCTTCCATACCACCTCGGCAGTGCCACAAACTGATCACCTCCATGCCACGCCGAATTGAGGCAGTAATTAAAGCAAAAGGAGCCCCTACCAAGTATTGAGTACATATACAGTAAATGAACATACTTTCCAGAAGGCCAACAATTCACTAAAAATGTTTTTTTTATTGGTGTTATGATGTATTCTAATTTGTTGAGGTAGTGAATTGGTGGGTTTTTGTTAAATGTGAGCCAAAATCATCACAATTAAAAGAAGCAAAGACTTAAACTACTTCAGTCTGTGTGCACTGAATTTATTTAATACACGAGTTTCACAATTTGAGTTGAATTACTGAAATAAATGAACTTTTCCACGACATTCTAATTTATTGAGATGCACCTGTATATATAGAACTGGATTGCTCATGACGTCATATCAGTGAAGCCACTGCACCGCCATATTGCTATGCCCAAACATTCTAATGTCCCTATTGATTTAATAGGAAATCATCTAATTTTCTATTTCAATGTTCTATTGATTTTAATAATTATCTTTGATAATTAAACAATTAATTTAAATATTAATTAATAACTAAATAAATAATTATTCATTATTTCTGATAGTAACACTGATCTAAACAACCAGTAAAGCCCGACACATGCGTGTCCTCCTCACTGATTATTTGATCTCATCAAATTTGCAGTTGTCAAAGAAATTGTTTAAACAAGCTATAATAATATCAAGTCATCTCTGCACGAGTTTAGATGATGAATTCCTTTTGTAATTTGTAAAGGATAGGGGTGATGTGTATTTCTTTACTATGCTGTGGTGAGACCAGCAGTGGGGAATTTGTGCTGAGTAACAGAAGACCTAGTGACTTCACCTGACTGATGACTACATCTGCACACAACTGCACATGAGAGCCAGGACTTTCATAATACTCACCATTTTCTCAGATTGACTGCTTCTTAGCTTTTTTTTTAGGCAAAGACAAAGCTCTAATTATAGGTTTGCTTTGGGTTTTGAGTGGACTGCTTTTACGATAATTATTTTCATATTAAATCTGAATTAGATGAATACTGAATCTGTTATTTTGCCTGTTAAAAAACAAAATCTAAATAAAAATGAAACACTTCACTCCCTTGTGTCGGTTCTAATCTACAGACAGCCAATGGATAATAAAATCATTGGTTTTTATTGTTAATTTTGAGTATTTTGCATGTTCATTTTATTTCAGCAATTTTATAGCAAATTATCAAGTACATGTGTGGAATGCACATCATATGAGGCTGTTTGCTTGTGTCTGTCACAGGGCATACGCAGCCAATAAGGAGTCTCACGCCACACTGGTGTTCCATAACCTGCTGGGGGAGATCGATCAGCAGTACAGTCGCTTCCTGCAGGAGAACAACGTCCTGTACCAACACAACCTGCGGCGCATCAAACAGCACCTGCAGAGCAAGTATCTGGAGAAGCCCATGGAGATCGCTCGCATCGTAGCCCGCTGCCTGTGGGAAGAGCAGCGTCTGCTGCAGACAGCCACCACTGCACAGCAGGTACACACACATATATAAGCATATTAATGCGTGTGTACTATATCACATTATGTACTATAGATGCAGACACACATTGTGTATATGAGTATACACAATGAACTCACATGTGAACTCGCAATTAAAGAATATTATCTCACACATTCTGTCAAGTATGTACATTGTTTTACCTACCAAATCAGTTGTTTCAGGTCCTTTCCTGTCAAAACATGCAATAGTACAATTATGAACTTCATTGGAAAAGGTTTTAGCTCTGTTTGGGCATCTTCAGATTTCTGCTCCATGATGAAGGCAGCTGGTGATTCTCATGTTCCTTTCACATGTGTAGGACGGCCAGGTTGCTCACCCCACTGGTACCGTGGTGACTGAGAAACAGCAGATACTGGAACACAACCTGCAGGACATCAGGAAGAGAGTTCAGGTTGGTAGAGATACTTTCACTATATCTAAAAAACATTTATTTTTGACAAAAAGCAGGTCAGAAGTACATGTAAATGCCTTCATCTCTCTAAATGTTGCTGTTTCAAATAAGCAAATCTTTATTACATGCCGTATTTGACCAGTGAGTTCCCATAGTTAGTTAGTAGTCAGTTTAGTCATTTTATCCAATTAAAGTATAGTACACTTGTTAAAAGACAATTTGTGTCAACTTGAGTGAATTACACAATTATTATATTGGACAAAATTAATATACTGAGCACAATTTGTGGAGCTCATATTGTACCCTTTACCCCATAGCAGTGTTGGGTAATGTTACTTTTAAAAGTAACTCATTAGAATATTGTGTTACTCCTTAAAGTAACTAAATTAACAGCCAGGTCTCTTAAGCAACCAAATTGGCTCGGTTGTTAGGGAGGCTAGAGTCACATGGGGTAAACTCCTCGTGGTCGCTTTAATGTAGTTCGTTCTCGGTGGGGCGCGTGGTTGCCGCGGTGGATGGCGTGAAGCCTCCACATGCGCTATGTGTCCGTGGCAACTTGGATTTGTCCTCCGCCACCCGGACTGAGGCGAATCACTACGCGACCATGAGGACTTAAAAGCACATTGGGAATTGGGCATTCCAAATTGGGAGAAAAAGGGGAAAAATCAACAAATAAATAAATTAATTAATTAAAACGTTACTTTTTATGGAAAGTAAAGCGTTATATTACTTTTGCATTACTTTTTTCTCACCGCCACTGTCTATTCTGCTGTGCGTTCAATACAAATACAAGAGATATGTAGAGACATTACAGGTCATGCTAGCTACTGTACAATACTCATGTCAAAACAACATACTAAACGAACAGATATTTAGAAAGTCTACAATGAATAGGTCTTCACGTCATGTTTATAATAAAGACTCAATAACATGAATATGCATGATTTGTTTTTCCATTGGCATGGCAGCCAACATGAATAATGAAGAATATCCACTGCCTTACCTAAAGCAGCAAAGTCCAACACTTGAACTTGCATCATATGTGTCATCATGTGCTGTGCCCATCGACAATGCCAGAGTCAACTTGAGATGTTTTTTAGAAGTCAGGATAAAATTCAGTGGGGAATGCCAACCTAACATGTTCAAGGAATAAGTCTGATGAATAAATGAATATTTTTCACTTAAGTCATCTCAGTTCACACTTGTTTTGAGCTGATCCACGGATCCAGATGCCACTGGTTGATCGCATACAACTGCAAACGCGCATGTTGATACAACTTTAATGGAATCATTTTTAATGCTACCAAAATGTCTTCAAAACTTTGCTTCATGAATCAAATTATTTATTATAGAACAAAAATGTAGAATATTTTAAGAAATTAAGACATTTTGTCTGTGTACACAAACCATGTAGTACGTTGCTCGCAGCTGCTGATCCAGAGTCAGCTTTTCTCATCCCATTCTCCCAGTTAACGGGGCGCTCTAACACGAGCAGCTCGGCTGCATAAGTCAGTGAATTGAGTGAGTATTTCACCCTGTATATCATGTCAGTGGAAGTCTAGTCTTATAAACCCTCTGCCTAAACGTGTTTACTGATTTATTTTATTTTTTTTATTTTTTTTACGCAGCGTGTATTTACATATGAATCAATCGCGTTTCACTCAACCGAATGTTGAACGTTAAATGCTTTAACACAGAGCAGTTCAGATGCAAACTGATCCTAGAGAAGTAGTTACAGGCAGCTTTAAAACAAAGCAATTTGGATGCACAAACTCTCAGTGATCATTCCACTTTGTATTTAACTGTATAATCATGCCATAGCCACGGGAAGACTTCTCTGGCTTATACCACGAAAATGTCTGTTTACGTTCTTTTCAATGCATTCTACATGAATCAGTCGCGAGAATCAAAGTATCACTTATCTGAATGTTACATTTTGGACAAATTGTTGCCTTATGAGAACACATTTCTTAACTCTTGCTATGATTGTCATGACAATGGCAAAGTCTATGACGGCTGCTCATTTAAGCTCCAGTGCACAACAAAATCCACCGCTGCAAATGATGAGTACAACTGGATTCCACTGAAGCGTTCAGATTTATATTCCTTCATTTTTCCATTTTTAAAACATAAATCTCATGGTGGGCTAAAAAAGACTTGTTGTGCTCTGCCCATTGCTGATAAGCATGGCTCATACCCTTTAGAACAACAGTACCCATCATGCGCACACTACAGTGCCCGTCATGCACATACTTACTACAACTTCATCTCTAGTAAACCTCCCACTCTCTAGAACTACAATTCCCATCATGCCCCTCCTTGAAGTTTGCACACTTTTACTCCTGGTTTATCGCAATACGGGGAAAGGAGAGGTGTACAAATGCAACACGCTACTTATTTAAAAAAAGAACTTTGATAGTATGGTCTAAAATATAAAATATAGCGTTACTTTACTCGTTACTTGAAAATGTTATCCGATTACGTAACACGTGTTACTTTTATTGTGTTACCCCCAACACTGCCCCATAGTATGACTTTAGGAAATTAGGTCTCAACCTATATTCCCCTGCTTACTCATCTTACTTTTTTTCTGTGCAGGACATGGAACAGAAGATGAAGATGTTGGAGAACCTCCAGGATGACTTTGATTTTAATTACAAAACTCTCAAGAGTGCTGGAGGTATGGCAAGCAAATGTTGAAGCAAATTTTTGAAAAACATTTGTTTTGAAAATTTCTACAAATCACTTTCAGGACTCATAAAATCCCATGTGGCATAATTCTGTATGTCACCTTTCAGAGTTGTCCCAGGACCTGAATGGAAACAGCCAGGCAGCAGCCACCAGGCAGAAGATGTCTCAACTGGAGCAGATGCTCAGTGCTCTGGATCAGCTGAGGAGGGTGAGATACAGTAAAACCCTAACCAGACCAGACCATCAAGATCAGAAGTCACTTCAGAAGTCCAAACCAAATTATGACTGATTTCTTTTGTACAGCATTGAATTCTAGGTTTGTGAAAACTACAGCCCAGTAACTCTTTAAAGACCCCATGCAATCAAATTTGGAATTTGTTGCTTTAAGACCATGTCTTTTAGCTTTGAGGTCATCTATTTGTTAGAGTACTTCTCAAAGTTGACAAAATGATCTTTTAGCAGATGGGAAAACTATTGGCTATTTCAAAAAAGGTCCTTCGATATGTCCTGTCCCGTCTTTCTTTAATAAGAAATACGTCAACACAGGAGAGAACAGTTTGCTTTTCAAGCCATTTTATGGGATATTTTATGGGATCCCTTAACGCACATCACTCAACGATCATATAATTTTAAAGCTTTTCAGGGCTTGGTGTGATATGATTTTAGGTACATTTATATAAGTAAAAGTGTTCTAGGGTCTCAAATCTAAATACATTTGTAATAAATCTGTGGCGAGGTGCTATGAGCGTTTCACAGATGAACAAAGGCGGTAATCAAAATTTTACTGTCTGATCCACAGCAAATTGTGACTGAGATGGCAGGGCTGCTGTCTGCCATGGACTTTGTGCAGAAGAATCTGACAGATGAGGAGCTGGCTGACTGGAAGAGGAGACAGCAGATCGCCTGCATTGGAGGACCACCAAACATCTGCCTCGACCGCTTGGAGACATGGTACACAGGAGCAGTCCATTGATAAACTGAACATTTCAAAACCCTCTTTGGTTAAGTCTTTTTTTTTTTAAATCACTCTCTCGTTCTCAGGATCACCTCTTTGGCTGAGTCACAGTTGCAAATCAGACAGCAGATCAAGAAGTTGGAGGAGCTTCAACAGAAGGTGTCATATAAAGGAGATCCGATAATTCAGCACCGCCCCGCTCTGGAGGAGAAGATTGTAGACCTGTTCCGCAACCTTATGAAGAGGTATGAATCACATTTATAACTAGAGATTGACTGACAGTGTTTGTTTGTTTGTTTTTAAAGACCAATACCAATTATTGCTTTTTAGACCAATTATTATGTTTAAAAGTTTGATAATCGATACACACAACTAATTTTTTATTGTTTGGGAGCTACTTTAAGATTTCATAACTAAATCATTCATCACTAACTCCTGAAGGGAACTAACATTGCGCAAACTCTTATTGCGCAAACTTTATTGGCAATATACACTTGTCCAAGGATCCTTACTTTATTTAGAGGCCTATAACTCGGGAATCTAAGACTTTCTCAAATTTGTCCTTCACCATTAGATCTAATCTTTGTTTTGGACTACAGTATGTCTAACTTTATCGGTAAACCCTAATTACAGATAAAGTTAAGGAATGTAAAAAAATGTAATCGTATATGCTATTTACACCCCAGGGCAATAAATATTATTTACACCCCAACCCTGGTGCAAATAATGGTAGATACTAATTGCACCCTGGTTCAAATAGTGTCAGATATTATTTGCACCCATATTTAAATATTAACATACAGTATGCACATCTAAATGTGTTTATTTAGAGTCCCACAGACACACTACATTAACCCCTACCCCTAAACCTAACCTTACCTTAGAAAAAATAACCTTGGTTTTACAACAGTAACCATGGTTTCACCATGGTATTTTTTGTCAGTTTACAGTAACCACAGAATTAACCATGGTTACTATTCTACAATCATATTTCTGTCCTAACAACACCATGGTTAATTGCATTAAAACTATGGTTTCTGCCAAAAAACATGGTTACTACAATATTAGTAATACAGTGATGCAATCTACACACAAGCGATGACAAGCTATGGGTATGAGAGTGATCAACAGACCCCGCCTCCATTTCAAACCCTTCTCTGCACTCCTCGACATTCACCATGACCAAATCACTGCGAAGAATTCAACATTTATATTCATTTTTATCTATTATTTTAAGTAGTATTAAAGGAAATGATAAGAGTGGAAACAGGAAATCGGATGGGAAAAGAGTGTGACAAAATGCGGATTCAAACCACGGTTGTTAGGACAACATTCCGCAGTCGTTAGGATACATTCATACACCGTCTTTACACCCCACGCCACTGCAGTGACACCTGTTGTTTAGTTTGTTGTATATTTCTGTGGTTCCACCAGACTTTTGGGGTGCAAATAGCTGCACTGTGTGGCAGATGCTATTTACACTGGGGTGCAAATAGTCACTCCGTTAACAGTATCGGTCAAACTGATTATTGGTCTGTCCTTATTTTGTAACACTCATTTGTGCGTAAGCCCCTCTAAAGAAAGCTCTTTGATCTGATGGCTATTAATGGAACCGGATCTGGTCAACCATAATTCTTCCTGTGGTGTGCTTGTTTCATTGCAGTGCATTTGTCGTTGAGAGGCAGCCTTGTATGCCCATGCACCCTGACCGACCTCTTGTCATCAAAACAGGAGTTCAGTTCACTACCAAAGTCAGGTTTGTACAGATGAGTCATAAATGAAAGTACATAGCGCTTCGAGTAAAGAAAGGACACCTAAACCTATATATTGAAATCTTGAAAAAAATTCCCTCTCTTACTTTTAGGTTACTAGTGAAATTTCCAGAGTTGAATTACCAGCTAAAGATCAAAGTGTGCATTGACAAGTAAGTCCTATTTCCTGTCTGGTGATGCCAACATGAAGTGACTGAGTTTAATTTTGTTGATATTATCTCTTCCCTTCTGTCCTTCAGGGAGTCAGGGGACGTGGCAGCCATTCGAGGGTGAGTTTTAAAGTTTAAAACACTCCATTCTCTGGGAATTAGATTTTTGTCACATGATTATTTGTAATAACAGACAAATATATCGGTCAGGCAGATTAATCAGCCATTTTTTTGTTGTTTTGCGATCATCTGCACTGGACAATAATTTCAGCATCCACCTTTGAAAAACCCATACAAGTAGACCACTACTCATTTGTATATTGTTGGGTTTGATGTAAAATAACATTGTCGATTTCACCACTAGTGTGGTGAAATGAATTCTCTCTTGCTTCAACCTGTAAAAATGGTTACTTTATAGAGTCCTCTGCATGTTTTCCCTCCAGTTCTCGTAAGTTCAACATTCTTGGTACCAACACTAAGGTGATGAACATGGAGGAATCCAACAATGGCAGCCTGTCAGCAGAGTTCAAACATCTGGTAAGCTCATCCAGTGCACCAATTCATTTTGTAGTCGAGAAGCCTTTGCTCTGTGGATTTACAAAAGTACTTTAATTAAAAATACATTGTCTTGACACAGTTAATTTTATCTGCCACACAAAATCAGATCTGGATCAGGTGTGTAGTCCTGACATGTGTCTCTTTTTTTTTTTCCCCCAGACTCTACGAGAGCAGAGATGTGGCAATGGAGGCCGAACCAACAGTGATGTAAGCCTTTATATATAACAGCAGCATTATACCAGAGTTTTGAATTATTATTCAAGGCTCCGATTTAAGTCAATTTAAAGGTTTTATAGAGTTTGACCTTTGCCTTAAATACAGGCATCTCTGATTGTGACTGAAGAACTGCACTTAATCACATTTGAAACAGAGGTTTACCACCAAGGCTTAAAGATCGACCTTGAGGTAAAAAAAAAAAAAAAAAAAACTACACATACATAAACACACTCCTGTCAACTGCACTAAATGTTAAGCTGAAGTGTGATATGTTTCACTGTTAAAATATCGTACTGAAAATACTCCTATCCCAGTTTAATAAGCAGAGTCAACAATAAGTAAGCCATTTGTAGTCGTCCGAAAAGTGTAATCACTGTGGCTCTGTTGTGCTTTCAAAACATTGCCCTGTTTGTTTGAGCATCCCGACCTGCCCGACACAAGTTGGAATGCTTAGGATTACAGCAGTACTATCTGTTCATCCAAACCTTTGAACATGGTAACCAATTGACTTGCAATTCCTTTTGTTCACAAAAGAATCAGTCCTTTTGGACTTCATATCAATTTAAAGATAATATTATTAAACCCTGAGTAGTGATTAAGTACATCACACTGCTCACAAAGATTGATTCAATGTGGAGAAGGCCAATAAGGCCGTTCTAATGCGCTGTCACCATGGCGCTAGCAGTGGGAGGATTTAAATATGTAACCAGTCAATGGGTCCTCAGGCGATCCACCTTATTAAACTCCTAACTGCACACAGTGCTGCCTGTGTGCCTATTATGAGCTGATAAGAGCACATGAAAAAAAATCATTACTTTTCTGTGGATGGAAACAACAGGGTCATGTTAAATACCAACACACACAGCAGGTTAATAAACCAGCTAATTAAGAATCCTGGTTACAATGAGCTCTGTTTGCTCATGGGGGTTTTGGAAATAATTATTTAACCTTGGGTCTCTGTTAGATTTCTGAGCATGCTGTACAAAAATAACAGGATTATTCTGCCGTGTGTGAATAAATGTCTTCATCTCTGTCTAGACGCACTCTCTCCCAGTGGTGGTCATCTCTAATATCTGTCAAATGCCAAACGCATGGGCGTCCATCCTGTGGTACAACATGCTGACCAACCATCCCAAGGTTTGAAATGAAACCACAGCAAGCCTTTCTAATTGTTAGCTCTACAGTTAAAACATATAACGAAGAAGTATTTTCTTTTCCTCTCTGTCTGCACAGAATGTGAATTTCTTCACCAAACCTCCAGTAGGAACATGGGATCAGGTGGCCGAGGTGCTGAGCTGGCAGTTTTCTTCCACAACTAAGAGGGGACTGACAATTGAACAGCTCACCACACTTGCAGAGAAACTGCTTGGTATTTATATATACTGCAGCAGTTCACCACTGGCCTTCTTGTTAATGTTGTGTTTCATTGGAAGGGCATATTTCATACATGTCAAGCTTTGATGATTATTGCATTCCACCAAACAAGACTGTAAATTACATTACATTTGGCATCCTAGTATGACATATAATATTAACACTTTTTGTGTAGGTCCGTGTGTAAACTACTCCGGTTGTCAGATCACATGGGCCAAGTTCTGCAAAGTATGTTTCTATATCAACTTTTTGTTCCCTGTTTTAATTTTAGAATAAATCAGACCAGCCTATCCACTTACTTTCAAAATATCCTAAACATGTTGTGCGTCTGTGTGTGTTTGCTGGTTCCAGGAGAACATGATGGGAAAAGGTTTCTCGTTCTGGGTGTGGCTAGATAATATAATTGACCTTGTGAAGAAATACATTTTGGCTCTATGGAATGAAGGGTAAGAACTCACACTTAAATACTTTAAACAGCTTTCAAATGCAGTATTCATACTCATTACATTAATCACTGTTTGTTTTGTTACATTAAGCTCTTGGTGTGCAAATGTGTGTGTGTCAGGTATATTATGGGCTTTATCAGTAAAGAGAGAGAGAGAGCGATCCTGAGCCCAAAGCCTCCTGGAACATTCCTTCTGCGCTTCAGTGAAAGCAGTAAAGAGGGAGGAATAACCTTCACCTGGGTGGAGAAAGACATCAGTGGTGAGAACTGTTAGTGCTTGAGATCAGTGTGTGGGGGGGGAATTCACTAAGTATTGCACCCATGATAGTGTTGTTTATTTACACTCACTGTCTGCGTTGTTTTAGCACTTGTAGTATGCATATCTGGTTAAAGCACTATAAAATGTATATGCACAGCACAGCTCCCGGATAGTGCAGCAGACCACCACCTTGTTTCAGGGTTCGTACGGTCATGGAAATCCTGGAAAAGTCATGGAATTTAGAAATGATGTTTTCCAGACCTGGAAATGTCATGGGGAAAGAAGTTAACACTTAATGTAATGGAAAAGTCATGGAACTTTCTATCAAACTATTTTCAGCAATGCAAACACGTGCTAAGAATTCTTCAAGTTTGGCACAATCGCGGAGCAACAAGGCATACAGTAGCAACAGCCGATGTAAGGGCTCTCACACACCTCACGCAAAATGTGTCTGTTTCAGGTCCATTTCTCTGGATTTGTTTTCCATTCTAATCTGTAATTATTAACACTAGCAATTTAATGTGAAACTGATGCAAATGCAAATACAAATATTTATAGCATAAGCCTTTAGTACATACTGAAAAGTTCTCAGCTCTTTGGGTGTGAGGTGCTAGAATACAGGACAAACTGCGTCCGGTGATGATTTAACATTGAACGCAATTCTGTTCCCTTTAATACCGGACAATTCCGTATTATACAAGATGGGTGGTAACCTTATTAGACACATAGATGAAGGCTTAAAGAAACACATATTATTAGGCCAGTATTTTGAGGAACAAACGAAAGAAATGCCATCGATGCGCTTGTATGATTAGCTGTTTGTTGAGAGCTTCTCACAGAATGCACATATGAAGAACTTCTCTCTGCTCTGTGTCAGTGGACCTAAAACAGTTTGCAAGAATTTTGTCTTGTATGTGAGCGCTGAAAATGATCTCAGGCCATCTCAGGAGGTGCTCTGAGTTTAATTAGCTTTAAATCCAGTGATTAGCATTTTACTGTACATACATAGCCTACACTAGGTAGATACAGTATACCAGTATATGTTTTACCCCACTATTTTTTTTTAATAGGAAAAAAGTGGCTGGTAAAATTGGGCATTCATCATGTGGCTGGTGGTCAAAAAGTTAGTTTCTTACCCTGGTGAACAAACACGCAAGTTTTATTCATTTAAATTCTACGTAATAATTTAAAGGGCATTAAAAAGGTAGTGTTCTAAATAGTGAGCACAAAGTACAGGGCTTCCAAAATTGACAGCGAGGCACCAAAAGATGAGGGGAGAGGACAAGACAAGGTAAAAACAATGCATTCTCAAGCCAGAGAAAAAAACAAAAAACACACAAACTTTGTGAATTATGGGCAGTGGTGGCTCAGTGGTTAAGGCTCTGGGTTACTGATCAAAAGGTTGGGGGTTCAAGCCCCAGCACTGCCAAGATGCCACTGTTGGGCCTTTGAGCAAGGCCCTTGACCCTATCTGCTCCAGGGGTGCCATAACATGGCTGACCCTGCACTCTGACCCCAGCTTAGCTGGGAGATGTGAAAAAAAAATAATAATAATAATTTCACTGTATATGTGCAAATGTATAATGTGTGATAAAAAAAAAATTATGACAAAGCAGATGCTGTGTGCCATTGATTTTATGGTATTGTATTAGGTGTATGTTTTGAATGTTATTCAAATAGTGCTGAATTGTATTTTTCATAAATGGGTAGAAACATTTGGAAATGCTGTAAAAATAGTTGAGTTTTGGAAGTTCATTGAAAAGTCATGGTAAAGTATTTACTAGTCAGAATGTGTAGGAACCCTGTTGTTTGTGCTGAAAATATACAATTACTTTAAAAAAAAAAAAATTTAAATACTGCTGTTTTATTGCAATAAGTGCCTGATAAGGTTGAAATGAGGGTGGTTAAGAAATACTGTAAATTCCAAATGCAGGTTTGGAACAACATGAGGATGAGGAAATAAAGACAGAATTTGCATTTTTAGGTGAGCTATGCCTTTAATTTTTTTGTCTGTGTTTGTGCAGGTAAGACTCAGATCCAGTCCGTGGAGCCGTACACTAAGCAGCAGCTCAACAGCATGTCCTTCGCTGAGATCATCATGGGTTACAAGATCATGGATGCCACCAACATCCTGGTCTCTCCGTTGGTCTACCTCTACCCGGAAATCCCTAAAGAGGAGGCGTTTGGCAAGTACTGCCGCTCTGAGCCTCAACCTGACACAGAGTTCCCTGACCCTGGATGTGGTGAGTGTCGCTGTAGGAATATAATTCAGTCTTGCTTGAAAGCAGACCTCTCAAGTTCTTATTTGTCTCATCTCATTCTCATTTATTTTGGAAATGGCTATTTTTGAATTGGAATATTGGCAATGAAGTGTACTGACGGGGTATGGTTTACCAGAAACTTTCTCCTTCAGGGGAATTTGTCTAAGAATAAGTGGAGAAAGAGAATGCAAAAGCGTGACTTTCATTTTCTGGTTTTGAAACCACTTCAGTTAGATATTTCTTAAAATTAAACATGATATAAAAATGTACCTTATTTACCTTATTAAAGGGATAGTTTACCCCAAAATTAAATGATCTTATTATTTACTCACCCTCATGAAATCCAAGGCGTGTATGACTTACTTGCTTCACCGTAACACATTTGAAAAAAATTCAATTAAAATATCTTAGCTCAGTAGGTCCTTAAAATGCAAGTGAATGGAGATTTCTCTTTTGAAGCTCCAAAAATCACAGACAGTCAGCATAAATGTCATCTAAACGACAGCAGCTGTTAAATGTCAAAACTTTTGATGTGAAAAATATCAATATTTAAGTACATTTTAACTATAATCCAACACTTCACGAGAGGGTGAAGTCCAAGCGGTCTCTCGTGTGACGTAATTGCGTTGCCATAATACAGACGTAATCTCACATTCTGCACTCAGTTGAGACATCCAGGATAAGCACACAAACACATCATTGTGAGTAAAGAAACAGATAAATACAGATCAAAACCAACCAAGCTACTGTACTGCATTCCTCCTCCTCACTTGTAAACAGCACTGCTTTTCTGGCTGTGACTCACGTTCATCAGCTCTTGCGTGTTTCAAATGCCAATGCGATTACGTCACACGCATGTACCGCTCCTGACCAGAATCATGATTTAGAGTTAAAAAAGTACTTAAATATTTATCTTTTATGCACCAAAAGCAATCGTGTCATTTTAGAAGACATTAATTTAACAGCTGGTGTCATATGGATGACGTTTATGCTGACTGTCTGTGATTTTTGGAGCTTCAAAAGAGAAATCTCCATTCACTTACATTTTAAGGACCTACTGAGCTAAGATATTCTTCTATTTTTCTTCAAATGTGTTCTGGTGAAGAAAAAGTCATACACACCTGGTATATCATGAGGGTGAGTAAATAATGAGAGGATTTTCATTTTTTGGGTGAACTATCCCTTTAATAAATGCTCCTGGTCTTATTGTGAATGATTTATTGGTGTTGTTTGCCTTTGTAATCTTTCATCAAAATAACATGATCTGCCTCTAAAATAACTCACCAAGCCTTCTTATGTTTCCAACCACCTGAAAAAATACACACTTTTCATGATCCAATCAAGCCTTGTCATACATTTTTTTAAATCTGAGTCACGTCACATTATGGAAATAACATGGGTTGTGAATGCTGTTTAATGACTTTATAGAAAGACAAATGTTTAATAATTGCTGATTTAATGATTAAAACTCATTTAATGGCATAGTTCACCCCAAAATGAATATTCTGTCATAATTTACTCACCCTCATGTTGTTCCAAACCCACACAACTTTCTTTTTTTCCGTGGAATACAAAAGGAGGTGTTAGGTGTCTCAATCGCCATTTACTTTCACTGTACCTTTTTCCATACAATGAAAGTGAATGGTGACTGAGGTTGTGAGCCTGTACCATTCAACACATTTATACATGGGACAACATGACGGTGAGTAAATGATGACTGCATTTAGATTTTTGGGGGAACTATCCCTTTAAGCCATAAACCTGTATGCCATGCTTGTTAGATAACACAGAGGTTGTTGTTTTTTTCAGTAATTCAGCCATACCTGAAGACCAAGTTCATCTGTGTCACCCCGTAAGTAGCAGTTTGCTTCTGTTTCAGGATGTGTGTGTGTATGTGTGTGTGTGTGTGATTGACCTTGCTGAAGTTTGTTTTCTCTCTCTGTCCTCCTGTTAACTGGGAACTCTTTGGTGACTCTTCAGACAGGAGCAAATGCAAAACACTCCTCTCAGTTCTGTGTTCACCATGGATCAGGGATGTAACTTCTACTGAAACCTCCAAGGAGCATTCCCATCATCCATTTTAGCCACAGTCTTACACAGGAAGACAGAGAGATAGAAACCAAGAGCATATTTGTCTTTTCTTTTTTTTCTTTCTTTTTTACAGTGTAGCACACCAGAGCTGTTTAAAGAAAGTTCAGTGGTACATTTGTCATTTAGCTGTAAAAGCACACATAGCTTGTGGGAAACTATTGTGTAAACTCTTTGTGGACATGTGATTTCTGATCTTAACGTTTATTGCAGACAGTTAGAAAATCAAACATAAAAATCAGTGTAATCAAAATTACCCTATTTAATTTCTTAATACATGTTCCTGATCTTATTATGAATTAGACTTTGAAACGACTGATATCTAGCTGTCTTATTTTTCAACCCCTCTGCTACAATTAGCTTTTCACACTTGTACTTGTTAACCCAGGGTCGTAACCCTGGACAAACGTAAGCCTGGGTTGTATTGTTCCATGTTTCACACTGTATACACTGTATGTGGCAACAACATTTCGTTTCTTTTCAAAATTACAAGTGTGACTCATTGCTTAATCCAAGGTTAACCTGGGGTGAAAAATAACATTATTCCAAGATTTAGTGTAGTGTGAAAATCCCTATAGAGGGACTTTTCTCAATGCAATTAATTGCTGAAGGAGAAATTCAAGTTCCGCCAAACTTTTTTTTTTTCTCATCCTGTTTCACTTGGAAATACATCACATTACGGAAATCAGATGAATGGAGTTTCACGTTGGCTAATGGGAATACACCTTTTACAATGCTGAGTGTGCTTAATATATATTTTAGTGAGTCTTTTTTCTTGAACTGCTTGCATAACATAATCTGATGAGGTAGTCAGTTGTCCATTGTAATCCTATGACTATAAACATGGTAAACTGTAACACATCAAACTGCAAAAACCCCACTGTATTTTAGGTAACGTTTGGCTACATAAACAGACTTAAAATTGGAATAAAAGCTGCTTCAAACTCAAACATTCTTGACTCATAAGAATTACAAATACTTTCTGTTTGTAGAGGGGTTGGAGGCCATGTACTGTATATGAGCATGTGCCTGCATGTGTACAGTATGTGTGTGTTAGGCAGGCTATAAACTGACCTCTCTTCATAGGTGTCCTTCCGTCTTCATGGACTTCCCGGACAGTGAGCTGCTTGGGAACGGCTTCCCTGGGTAGGCACTAGGGAGCTTATGAGTGTGTGTGTGTACGAGAATGAATTCCTTCTGCAAGTGAATATTTGTGGTTCAGTTCACACCTGTCGATGTCTGCTAACATAGAATATCCCTTTTAACACCTCTAGATCATGACCAAGGATTCTGTTCAAACCTTAACTCACTTCATCCATTCATAACAAAATAAATGAGAGAATCTTTAAAATGTTCAGTAGCTGTTTCAGAATTCTCACATTGGTTCTTTTGGACACCTTTCTGTTGGTCTGAAGTTTTGTGAACTAGTTTTTCCTGTAATAATTTCTTTTATCCTCACTAAAATGTGCAACAACTACATTTCCAAAGTCTACTGTCATTTCTGACGTGAATTTAAATGTTGGATGGATTTCCTGTCGATTTGGATTTTGTTTCCATGTCTGACCAACTCCTTTGTTTATTGATTTCTGAACTCAAGTGAAATTTCCTGCATCAGTATCTAAAACATTTTCACACGCTTTGACCAAAACCTTCACATTCTCTCACTTTTTCCATTTATTTTTCTTGTCTTCTGTTTTTCTCTCATTTTCCATAGAAAAGGGTGTTGTCTTGAGTTTTATGTGGTATTTAAATGGTTTGGTCCATCTCATTGTTAAACAATATCCATTTGTCACATACTGTATGTGACCCTTGTTAAGGCCCTTTGTGGGGTAAGCATGCAGCATAAAAGACCAAGACCGCTTTTTCACCCTAGATTATTCTTAAAAAGATTTATTTCATTTCCAGAAAACGTTGAAGCATGAAAGGGGAGAGTTGGGCCTAAAATAACAAGAAAAACAAACTTTCTATTAAGAAAACTTTGTGAAAATAATACATCTGGTAAATAAAAAATAATATATATATATGATATACAGACTCAAAAGAAAAGAATGAACATCTACCCAGCTTCCCTAACACAATACAAAATGTATCTAAGAAAATAACAAATATTTCAAATTAAGGATTATATAACAGTTGTTTATTTGTATAAATAGATGTAAAAGGTGGCTATTGCCAACAGTAATCATATCACCAAACAAGCAATATCAACAACAGTCATAGTAACAATGGAAACAATGGTACAGTAGTTTTAATGACAATAGGAGCAGTGTGGATGTTGATTGAAGTGATGGAGGCCCCTTTAGAAATGGCAGCCGTCTGTATTTATGTAGAACTATCTCCTAGCTACACTAGGAGGTGAGGATTAATTAGGGCATTGATCAACCTGGATGTGAAGAGAAATGGGAGAGAGAAGAAAACTAAACACCATAGATACACAAATTATGTCCCTTAAATGTCATTATTTTTTACACAAATCATATGCTATGTGCATTATGCTGTTCAGGATCCAGAGTTCATTTCAGGACTATTAGAGGCCATCACATTAACCAACACTAAGGGATTATGATCTGTAAAAAACACTTTTGGAAGCAAACTATAGATGTGCTTTGAGTTTTAAATGTATTCTGAAAAATTAATTAAATAAATGATGGCTACTATCCCTGCCCTGACAGCATTTAAGTGTACCTTAAACAGTGGCACAAAGTCACAAGAATTACAGTCTGCAGTTAAATACATCCAAACATTTAGGAAATCATACAAACAAATCGGAGGAACTGATGAAATCTGCTTTTGAACAATATGTATTGTGCACAGTGCTATACAAATAAATTTAAATGAATTCAATATCAACACAGTAATTACAAAATCTCTGGAAATACCCAGTCACTGCTAGTAAATTATAAAACTGACATTTTGTTAAGTTCGGGAATGCAACAGTAGCTGACTCTTTGACAACCACTGAACGGACTTGTCTTGCATTTTCCAAATAATTATTTACTCACCCTCATGATATTCCAGGTGTGTATGACTTACTTTCTTCACCAGAAAACATTTAAAAAAAATTTTTGAAAATGATCATAGCTCAGTAGGTCCTTAAAATGCAAATGGGTGGTGATTCAATTTTTGAAGCTCCAAAAATCACAGACAGTCAGCATAAATGCCATCCATACGACCTGTTAAATTAATGGTGCGAAATAAAGAACGATATTTAAGTTATTTTTAACTCTAAATCATCGCTTTCGGTAAGCTTCACAAAAGGGTGGAGTTCAAGCGGTCTCTCATGTGACGTAATTGCGTTGCCATGATACAGACGTAATCTCATGTTCTCCGCTCGGTTGGGAAATCCAGGATAAGCACACAAACACACCATTGTGAGTAAAGAAACAGATAAATACAGATCTAAACCAAAACCAACCAAGCTACTGTACAGCATTCCTCCTTCTCACTTGTAAACAGCGCTGCTCTTCCGGCTGTGACTCAAGTGCATTAGTTCTTGCAATTTACGTCACACACGCATACCGCTCCTGATGGAAGCATGATTTAGAGTTAAAAAAGTACTTAAATATTTATCTATTCCACTCCAAAAATGATCGTGTCGCTTTAGAAGACATTAATTTAACAGCTGGTGTCGTATGGATGATGTTTATGCTGACTGTCTGTGATTTTTGGAGCTTCAAAAATCGGATCACCATCCGCTTGCATTTTAAGGACCTACTGAGCTAAGATATTTTTCTGATTTTCTTCAAATGTGTTCTAGTAAGGAAATAAAGTCATACACACCTGGGATATCATGAGGGTGAGTAAATACTGAGAGAATTTTCATTTTTGGGTGAGCTATCCCTTTAAATAACCATCCAAAAGGTGACCGAGTAAAGTATGTTAAAGATATTCTTTCCATGTGTTTGAATAAATTACAAAATAATCCAGCTTTTACTTGAGACATTGAAAGGTAGCATTTGGTATTCCAGGGAGGAAAACAACTACTTAGTACTACTTACAGTAGTCAGTGCCCAACAAGAGTCTAAAGAAATAGTTTCTAGGTGTTCTGGACCTCAAGATGGTTACAGCCAACTCATTTGTGAGATTTTACCCTTTTGTTGTTGAATTACTTTGGGCAAGCGAGAAATAGCACAAAAGCAAGTGCTTTTACTGTTGCTTATGCTTCTAGACATTTCAGTGCATAGCCTTGTGATAAGTAAATGCACACATCATAGTATTGATGACCAGTCTTTGACAGTGGTCCCACCAAATCCATAATTCCAAAGCCAGACCTGGTTAAAGGATGACCTGATTTGATTTGCCAGCAACCTTATGTGCATGATATTACAATAATCAGAGAGAGCAGTTTTCAGACCCAGTGAAAAAATTTGTAAGGATGCAGTTATAGGTCTTAATTACTCTTTCAGTAGATGTCTTTAAAGAGTGATAATAAGTAAGCTGTTAGAATTTGTGAATCAGAAGATACAAAAATTTTAAAATTGTATCCTAGCTCACATCAACACACTGTGCCCACTTACCAGCAAAGAATCCATCACGAAAGTCAGCAGTATCTGAAAATCTCTCCTTTTCCACTGCCGCTGCAGGGAGGAATCAGACTTCTGCACATTTGCCAGTTGTTCTCTGCCTACTTTTAATGTTGATTCTCATAAACAAACAAAGCTACTGTAGGCTTGACTGAGACTTCAGGTTCAGCAAACAATTTACATTTAGTACTGTCATAAGAAGCGTCTGGTAAATCATTGCCCAAAGTAGGGCTAACCCCTTCAAAGTAACTGGCTGGGTCAGTATGGGTATGTAATGGAACCTTTACAAACACCAATTTAAGACTGCAAACTAATGCATTTGTCCAGCAATTTGTTTCATCAGAAGATGTGTAGAATGAACAATTGCATGCTGTTTGGGCACAAGAAGACTTAACAGCCTGTCAAAACGAATGGTTTGCATATTAGATTACAAACTGACTGTTTAAAAGAAATGCTTAAACGTCAATTGTGCCTTTAGTAACACCAAACTGAATTGCAAAAATAGTGAGTTTTCAAACACCTCTGTGAATTTGGCACCCAATATAATTAAAATATTACCAAATCTGTACCATTAGTTTGTGCTGCGTTTGCGCCGATTTGTGCTGCAAAAATTAACGTTTGTGCTGGTTCTCTTTTTTTTTTTTTTTTTTTGACTGTATGACCTCACTTTCCACACCATGTAGTCCAAATCGCTCCAAACCGGTGCCGCTCGTTTGTGCTCTATTTGTGCCGTTAAAAGAAACATCATTTAACAAGTATTTAAACCCCATGTCAATCACTCTCATCTGTCTTCATCGTTTGTGCTCGCTTCTGGTTTGTGCCGTGTTTGGTATCGTTGAAGCATACATTTTTGGCAGAGATTTAATCTTTCACCACATCGAACTCCAAATGCAAAAAAAAAATAATTTAATGTTTGTGCTGCAAATTATGATTTGTTTATAGGCTGTAAGTCACATTGCTGAACAAAGCTGTACATAATGTTTATATAAGTTAATTATTATAAGTTTTTTCGCAAGTAAAAAACCATATTCTGCTCTGAAGTTGCTTTTATTCGTTGTAATTATGCTAGAAGCTGGTGCAACTTGCGTTGATGGTGTTTGTGTAATTGCATAGGCCAATATGTTATCTAATATTGAAATATTTGTTTGAAATTTCAGCACAATGTTTGAGAACATGTTAAGTGCTGTTCACATGCTGGAATGTGTTGTTGTTGCACTAAAATTACACGTAACGCCACAAAATAGCAAAATGTAGGTATCTCGACTCGAGTCGTTTAACAGTTTAGGTTCTTTTTAACTTGATATGGCGTATAAAAACGCGAACAAGCCATCAAAGAGAGCGCACGTTTACACTGAAATCAATTATAAAACAGCGCGGACGGACACAAAAACGTGCTCAATGTGAATGGCCCCATCAGTGTAAGACTAAGGTTTGATCACACTTAACTATTATTTATTATGTTACTGCACATTTTAGATTTTAGAATATAACATCATCAAGTAACACAAAAGTATGGAAATTATGCAGTGACCAAAACAAATTAAATCAGAAACATCTTCTATTTTAACTTCTTCAGTGTAGCCTTTTGTCTGTTAGAGCTCTGCACACTCTGTTCAACTTCAGGTGCATCCTGGGATGCTTTTTAAACAGTACTGAATGATTTCATATGCTGGACACTTGTTGGCTACTTTTATTTAAATAAAGCAAATAAATAAAAGGTTTGTATAGACATCTATATTTAGGCACAATTTATTTTGGAGTACAGAAATAATCCCAAACATTTGATCAAAAGGTTTTAAGATTATGAGAAACCAATTTAGTGTCCTTTGGACTGGTTGTGTAGGCTATATTTATTTTATATTAAATTCTTGATATTAATTTTATTTACCAACATTTACTATTGTATTGTATCTTGCTAGGTTTTGCTATTGCTGTAGATAAATCGAGGATAATAGAGTTTCAAGTTTTTTGTTCAAACAATTTGGTCAAATTAGCTTCAGAAAAATGACTTTAGCTGAAAGGCGAGTAGTTTTCATCCCTGGTTTAAATATCAGACCAAATCTGATATTTCCTGACAGAGAAAGAGAGATGTGTTTGAGTTTGATGTGGTGAAAGATTAAATCTTTCCCCAAAAATTAATGCTTCAACGATACCAAACACGGCACAAACCAGAAGCGAGCACAAACGATGAAGGCCGGTGAGAGTGATTGACATGGGGTTTAAATACTTGTTAAATACAAAGAAAGGAATATGTTATGATGTTTCTTTTAATGGCACAAAATCGAGTACAAACGAACGGCACCGGTTTGGAGTGATTTGGACCACATGGGGTGGAAAGTGACGTCACACAGCCAAAAATAATTATGTCTAATATCTTAAACACTGAACCAGCACAAACGCAGCACAAACTAATGGTATAGATCTGGTAATGATTTAATTATATGGGGTGCCAACTTCACAGAGGTTTTTCAAACATGTTTTTTGGACATTCCCTCTGCCTGTCATTGGCCAGAAAGACAGATAGTCCCACTCCAAACTCAACGCCATTTGCTAAGCAATTGTTGCTGTGTCAGGCTAGTCGGGATACTTTGATAGAGCTCAAAACGTTGATTTGATTACAAAGTTATCTATACACTTAACCTTTATGTTCCCTATAATGTAATGTTTATGTGAATGTTTTTGAATGTGCTTGTCTGTGTGTTAGACAATCAAAAATGTATGGTAAATCCATGGTTACATGTGTTGAATTAACTCTCAGATATTTGGTGCTACTGTAGATGTTCTGAAGAAGTGTCAATTTGATGATGAGCTTTTTCCAATTATATTTCTAATGCATGGTCCCTTTTTTGCAGGACTAACTCTGGCAACACAAGTGATTTGTTCCCAATGTCCCCTCGTACACTTGACTCTCTCATGCATAATGAAGCAGCAGAGGCCAATCCTGGACCTCTTGGTGAGACACACCCACATATATAAACATACAAATTTAAAGTCCGATTTTAAATCTTTCTTGTGCACTTGCTGTATAAACACAATATGCATATGCAGACATCGTTTCTCTTTTGCAAAATCATATTTTAAAATCACACTCAAGCAGGCACTTAGGGTCTTGTGACCAATGATGACCATTAAAGGGATAGAACATAAAAATGTTGCGCCAAACCCGAATGACTTTCTTTTTTCCATGGAACACCCAAGGAGATGCGTCAGTCACTATTTACTGTCATTATACAGAATAAAAGGAAGCCGTTAAAGTGAATGGTGAATAAGGCTAACAGTTTAAAGATATGACACCTCTGTGTTCCATGGAAGAAAGAAATTGATATTTTTGGGTGAACTATCCCATTGAATGCGGGCTGATTTTCAGCACATCTTCATGCTCAAACTTGTAATACTGTGATTCTTTTTTTCCCCAGAATCCCTCACTCTGGATATAGATATGAGCTCAGATCATCCCTCACCCATGAGAGAAGGGTTTCCAGCCTCTAATGTCTCCGATATGGATGCCTGCAGAAATACTTAGATTTCTACCATTTTAGTTTTATTGTTTTATTTTCACTGAAAAAAAAATAATTGTCATGTACATAGAACGCTTAGGTGCAATTCCTGCTTCTTTTTTTTTCTTTTTTTTTTTTTTCTGAGCCAGTTCTTATGTTTCTTTTCAGTTTTTACAGTCATAGCCAAAAGTGTGCAATGCAAATAACCTAAGATTCTGGTATGTCAGTCTCATATCTTGCTGACACTGATTTGATGTTTTTGTTTCTTTGAGACAGTTAAGATTGGCCTTTCCGCTTTTTTATATGAGGAAATGTGAGGCATTCTAGGCGGTTATTAATGGGTGTTTTTTCTATTGTAACATTTTTTTTTTTTTTTTACCTTTGTCAATTTACCCAGATTTCTTTGTAATGTAAGACAATCCCTACTAATGTATCATCATGCAGATGAGTAAAACATGGGACTGGAAGCACGGCTAGTTTTTAAGCATCTTGGTAAATACACAACAAAAATGTAAATGCTAAGATTATAAGCAGGATTTTTAATGTGTTTCTATTATTTTAAAACAACATGCTCGCAAACATTTGGCCATGACTGTATAGTAGCCATATACACTACCGTTCAAAAGTTTGGGGTCACATGCCTGAAATGTTTCTCATGATCTTTAAAACCTTTTGATCTGAAGGCATATGCTTATATGTTTGAAATTAGTTTTGTAGACAAAAATATAATTGTGCCAGCATATGAATTTATTTAATTACAAAACTTTATTTAAAAAAAAAAAAGTTTTTGAAATTGATGACTTGGACCAAATAATTAAGAAAAGCAGCTAATAAGTGCCCATCATATAGATGGGAACTCCTTCAATACTGTTTAAAAAGCATCCCAGGGTGATACCTCAAGAAGTTGGTTCAGAACATGTCAAGAGTACATGTCTGCAAATTCTAGGCAAAGTGTGGCCACTTTGAAGATACTAAAATATAAATATAAAAAACACAATTTTGATTTATTTTGGATTTTTTTTAGTCACAACATAATTCCCATATTTCCATTTCTATTATTCCGTAGTTTGATGACTTTACTATTATTCTAAAATGTGAAAAAAATAAAAAAAATAAATGACCCTAAACTTTTGAACGGTAGTGTATAAAATATATATATTTTTTAAATGGGATCAATGTTCATCAGGAATCGCTTCTCTCTTGTATCGCAATGAATATCCACTGATGTTGGCAAACATGAAAAAAATATTTTGAGCTGTAAGCATAGCATAGAGCCAGTGAATCCATTTTTTTTTTTTTTTAATTTTACATTGAAATTTAAAGTGTGAAGTGGAGAAAACCTTACAATTGTATTGTTAAAAGGATTGTTCACCCAAAAATGAAAATTATTTTATGATTTACTCACCCTCCTAGCATTCCAGATGTGTACGACTTGTCTTTCTTCTGTGGAACACAAATGAAGATTTTTAGAAGAATATCTCAGCTCTGCAGGTCCATATGCATGTGAATGGACATTGATTTAACCACCAGAGTCGTCTGGAGTACGTTTATGTTGCCCTTATGTGGATTTTGGAGCTTTACAATTTTGGCACCCATTCACTTGCATATGGACCAACAGAGCTGAAATATTGTTCTAAAAATCTTCATTTGTGTTCAGCAGAAGACAGAAAGTCATACACATCTGGGATGGCATGAGGGTGAGTAAATGATGAGAGAATTTTCATTTTTTGGTGAACTAACCCTTTAAGCAGTACTTTGAAGCTGCCACAACTTGGCATAATCTAGTACCATGTTGAACTAAATCCTGGCTTGTTATAGGTGTATAACCTTCCTTTCATAAAATCAGATCACAAGATGCAAAGTTTGTGCATGCAGGTATATAACGTCCCTTTTATCTTCTGTCTGGTTTACATTAATATACTGTATTTTATTGTTGCAAAAAAGTATTTTACTCTTCTATTGAATGTGTTTGGGAGGTTAATTGAAGAAGATAAATATATAAATAAATATTACGCATATTAGGAAATATGATATTTCCATCATATTCCCCTTTCTGTTTATAACGCTAGTTTATATGGCAAGATGAATCTTGCACTGAGCCAACAGGAGTAATATTGCAACAGAATTAGTAACATTATACTGTATATACGGGCACACAAATATATATGCACACACACATACAGTATATATAAATATGTTGTTTACTTCACTGTTAGTAGACGATTCACTGATAATAAACTGCTTGCGTTTTAAACTGGAATTTGATGGAAAAATTGTTTCTTCATTGTGTAACTATTTTTTTTTTTTTTTTTTTTTTTTTTCATGTCTGTCAGTCTGTATGGTTCCCACTCTCTGTATTTGTCTTTCCACTCTCTACTTTATAGACGGTATACTATTATATATAATGCACTATGTATATTCTCTATATTGTAAAATGAATTCTTAATGAGAAACAGTTATTCAGTTCGTCATGCAGTTCTTGCATCAGTTATGATGTGTTTGTCATACAGTGAGTGAAGTCAGGGCTCAGGCTGTATTTTTAGATGCCATCAGACCATAGATGTAACATTTGATAGTGAAAATAAACAAACACAAAATATTAACTGAATAATAAAAATGACTAAATGGACATTTCACACACAGACGGCATCCCTGTTAGAGCATTTTCATCAGTGGACTAATATTAAGCGATTATGTTTCAATGGACATTTAAAGGTCATTCTTCCCAGATGAATCTCATCTGCCTTTACAAAGATTGCAATTACTGTGTGTTTCTCTATTATCGTCTACCTGTCATCACCCGTACCGCAGCCGTTCTGCTTCTAAAGGTTACCCAAAAGAGATAGATAGAGAGCGAGCCTGTATTGGGCATAGCACATTGACCTTTTGTCAAGATTCTTTGATTAGACTTCAAGGTGTTTATTAGGTTTGCAGTTACTATGTTTTTAAATTTAAAAAATGTTTAAATGTTTGCACTTGTGTCAACTCGTGACTCAAGGTGACTGGGAAAAATCAGTTTAACATTGTATTATTGTTATATAAATCACAAGGAACCTATTTTTTTCTTTATGATTTGGTAACATTTTTGTTTTGTTTCCATGATGCAGCATTATGGTCATTGTAGTTCATGTACATGTCATTCCTGACACGCTCTCTGTTTAGCTGCACTGATTCTGAATTTGAATTAAACAATGAACAGCCTATGAAACCTGTAACCTGTTCTTTTACAGCAGCAGAAGTGATGAGCTGCGTTCTATAGGGAAATCTTCTCCGAGCTGAGAAAATATGTACAGTCTCCCAATGTCTCTTCAGTGAGTGCCATTAAAAAAATCTTCACTATTTTGCATTGGTTCATCATTTTTTCATCCTATTCTTTAGTTCTAAAGCAATAGAGCTAACTATAGAATTCTAATGTTGCAATGGTATTTTTTCTCCACAATTATTCATTTTTCCATATTACATTGTTTATTGGTGATGGTAGAAACCAAATCATTGATACTGAATATGTTTTTCAGAAATTAATAGCTATTGTACCAGAAAATCTCATCTGAAATAAAACTGTTATATTGGTCACACTAAGAATTAAGATGGATTTTAAATCTTTCTTAATGAGATCCATTTAATGGGCAAGTTTGGCCTCTCTTAGCCCCTCTTATATCTGTATTGAGGCATTAAAAACAGTTTTATTGCTTTAACTGCCACAAATTTTAATTGACGGGAGAGGGGATGTTTACCAGGCATGTGCAAATATAGCACACTTAAAAATGATTGAAAGATCATGAAAAGAGAAATAGAAAACAACTGTAGATTGTCTCGCTCTCTTTTCCTTTTCCACACCTGGAAAAACTTGCAATCTGGATAAGGGAGGCAAATACTCTCACTAATTGTCAACACAACTCTGATGCCTTCCAATTCCACGCATTCCCCCGGTTCTGTCTCTCTGGGAGAGAATATGCTGAATCACTATTTTCATAGTAACAGGATGGTGCACTGCCAATATAGATTGTTTTTCAGCTCCACTTGAAGAGCTCTGCAGGACCTGCTCTGCTTGTATTTCTGCCCCTTACTCTCTTCTCACTAGTCTAGTTTTCCTGCAAAATGATTACATAAAAATATAGACAGAAGTTTATGTAAATTTTACTGATTTACTTGTGGACTTTTTCTGCCTTGATGCCTCATCCCACATGGCTACAATTTATCAACCTCCTCTGTCCAATGAACCAGTATGCATGTGAACAGCTCCACCAGGTTTAAAGAGAGACAGTCTAACATGCACATGTTGTAGCTAATATTTGTATGGGTCGTATTAAACTCAATGATTGTGGTGTGTGATCCTGTGCACCTTGAACTATCATTTAGAAAATCACTATAACTATCTATTCCCATTTTCTTGTCTAATGCACGGTTTTTTAACCTGCGGGGCACGCCCCCTTGGGTTCTACTAAGTTATGGACACTCGAGTCTTTTCAGTCACCATTTCAACTTTTTACGCCAGTGGGAAGCGACGAATGAGCATCTTTGATGTGTAATGAGTGAATCATTGTTTCAACTGATTCGTTAAAAACAGTTTTGATTTTTTCATGGAAGTGAACGTGAATGGTTCACTTAAAAGATTAGTTGAAAAACACAAGCTGTGTCTGAATATCCATACTTCCCAACTTAATCAAAACAGTATGCCGGACTCTGAGTATTTACGAATCCTCAGTATTAGCAGTAAGCCAGAAATACTCGGGTGACCATACTATTTCTGATGAGATTCTAAAAATGTGGATCAACTGGACATTCTAATATCCCATAATGCCTGAGGAGACGTCACGTTCAAAACGTTGGATTTAAAAATACAGCGGAGAGTCCACGAGTTGGCGGCTCTTCTCAACATAGTGCTACTGTATATACCAGCCTGGTCTCATGAAATTTACATGACAACATTTTTGTAATTCAAAATTTACATGCTGCATTACACGTTTGGCTGCAGGTTTCCAGTGCAATGTCCAGAGGGGGGCGCCAAAAGCAAGTAAAATGGTGTCGTATCAGAGGTGAATTTTAGATGGATGTTTTACTGATTACTGACTAACATAAAACTTTAGCCTGAACCTAAGCAATAGTGTTTTAAAATATAAACGAGACGTTTTAAAAAGACATCCTAACCAAATCAACACCTAAACTTAACCAACAGTGTTTTAAAATGCAGAAGCGAAATTAAGAGCACATTTTCTGAAGCAATAACATAATTTCGTGTCGCTTGTATGATTCTGTCATGTCACATGTTAGCTTGAGTTCATGGCTGGTCTTGAACTGCGGTCCTCCGGATCCTAATCTAACGTTCTATGATATATGTACTACAAATGCAAGGTATTATTCTTTTTGCCCAGAAAGTCTGTGAATATCTAGATGGTTAGATGGAGTGTTTTAAGAGTGGTAAGTTTATGACACTGAAATCTGAGGTTCAGAGAAACACCACAGTGGGATGAGTTCCTCTAATAGTCTATTCAGATAAGTGCTCGACAGATATGGTTTTTCCAGTAGTCTATTTATAAATCATTACAATGAATATATTAATTAAAAAATTATTAAGTATTAGTGTTTTTAATTACAAAACAAGAAACAAGAAAATAGGCTTAATCTGTGGTGTGTTATTTTAATTTATCATGACATGAATATAAATTGTATTAAAATATGTAATTATATCAAAATGTGTTTCAAGAAGATTTAAACTTGCTTAATGCTGAAGGTTAAGTCTCAGCCTCAGACTTTATGCCCATGGACATACCATTCATCATAAGCATGATGCATTTTTCAGCACAATAGCAAGAGCTAGCAGAAAGTCCATTCTGATTGGTTCGCTGCAAGGAATCTCTTGTGAGACAGGAGAGCACAGGTTTTTATCAGTTCATCAGGTTACAAAGTTTTGTTTAAAATTTACCAAGCTTGCAGTTTATGGCATTGAATTGAAAGAAATTTGAAGCATATTATGTGATTAAGTGATTATTTTAATAGGTTACCGCTTTGTTGCATGCCATACCACAGTAAATAATAAAGTTATAATTAAAAATAATCGAATTATATTTAACACTTTAAAAAAAAAACACTTTTATGCCATTTCAGAGCAAATACATACTTATCAAGATATATATCGATTATCGTCTATTGGTTAAAAAATATCGAGATATAATTTTTGTTTCCATATCGCCCAGCCCTATCGTGAACACGAATTCGGCCACTGGCAAGGGTGTTAATACACTGAACTTTGGGACACTTATGACTCAGCTACCTGCACACGATTACGAGGTTGCACATTCAAGCACAGCTTGTATTAACAGAGACTATTTAGCAGTGATGGGTCTCTTCTATTAAAATTAATGGGAGAAATTAGAACGCCCAACGATCAACGGATGTCAAAAGGAAGTCCCCCCTTACAGATAAAAGAGCCAATCACCTTTTAGATACAGACATCGCCTGTCAATCCACTCAGGAATGCACATGCGCATTAGCTATACAAGCTGGAAAAATTTCGCTCCCTTACGACTCAGTACACTTGACATGCGTGCTAACGCATATGGGGAGTTATCCTTCCACACGACTTAGTTGAAACCTCTCTACAATAACGGCAATATTCTAATATTGGTTATGGTGTTTGAACTCCGCCTTTTTAGGCGCGAAGCTGTCCGCTATAAAAGCAGGTGCAAAAACACCATTCCTCAGAATTTTCTTCCTTCAAGACAGTGATTCATCTCTCATCTAGAAGCCCTCTACTGCTTCGCCGTTGACTGCACGAGTCAGCAGGTGGGATCTTCATGGCAACGAGAAGACTCTCTGCTCCCCTGCGTTGTTCCGGTGAACATCACTCCGCCTCGCTGCTTGATGCTTTGCTGGTGAACGGGCCGCTTCAGCATCCTGATTCCCCGCAGCGCTTCGGCAGGTGTTGTGTATCCTAACAAAGAAATTGTATATTGTGTGAAATATATATATATATTCAGCGGTTCTGACACTGGGGATGATGATGATGTCATGTCTCTCGCCGCATCAGGCCAGTGGTCAGTGGATGATGCTACTGCCCCTCCCCCCAGCGAGGGCGAGGAGCGTATACACACCACTGACAAGGAGATGCTTTGCGTCTTTCAAGGGTGGTCGAAGAGCTCGATCTCGAGTGGTCTTCTCCAGAGGAACCTACACAATCTTGCCTTGATGAATGGTTCCAGCAGTCCGTCAAGCGCGTCTCGTAGATCTGCCCTGTTCTTCCATGAAGTTCATAACGAACTGTCAAAATCCTGGCACGTGCCCTATTCAGCTCGCCCACGCAGCGATTACATCCTCTCTAATGTGGATCAAGGGTAAGAAAACGTTTATGCCCAACGCTCGCATGAGACGCTCACACTTTTCAATAAAAGGCTTTCCCACTTCAAAGCCTCACATTACATGCAACTGCTTCCCAATGGTGAGCGCCACATTATATCATGTGCGCTCTCTATCTATCTCTTTTGGGTAGCCTTTAGAGCAGAACGGCTGCGGTACGGGTGATGACAGGTAGACGATGATAGAGAAACACACAATAATCTGCCGTTAATTCCTCGTTCTGGAGTTCTGAGACGCTTGAATCACACTCTTGCGATGCACCCATTCAAAATGATAACTCAACAACAGATCTTATCACACATCCGCCCTCGGGACTGATTTGCATCAATAGATCTGAAGGACGCGTACTTCATGTACCAATTGCACCGTGTTACAGGCGGCTGTTTAGATTCGTGTTCGAGGGAACTGCATATCAATTTAGGATTCGTAAGTCCTTAATTTCAGTCTGCCTCTGGCTCCCCGCACGTTCACGAAATGTATCGGCGCTCGCCCCATTGAAAATGAACGGTGTGTGTGTTTTGAATTACCTCAGCGATTGGTTATTACTAGCCAATCAGAGGCACTACTGAGACTCGTTGACACAGAGACTTGCTGCTTTGCAATATGGAAAATCTTCTCTAATATCAACTGGGGAAAAGTAAATTTCATTTTTAGGAGTTCATGTGTGTGCACCTTATAACGAGCATGTACAGACCATTTTTCGGTGTCTGTTTCAGTTCAAACTGAAAAAACATTACCAATGAAGTCATTTTATTTTCATGTGCGTCGCGGTAACTCGCCACTGTCTGGCTGCTCTAGCACCATGGTCAGCGCCAGCCTTCTACTAACAGGGTGTTATGCTGGGTCAAGTTTTCAGAAAGAAAGTGCTGACCACAAATGCATCCAACACAGGTTGGAACGCAGTGTGTAATAGACGCCCGACTTTTGACACCTGGAAACAGGTGCGAAATGGCCATGACATGTCAGCCACCTAGAGCTACTGGCTGTCTTTCTAGTTTTGGGAGCTTTTCAATCCAATATTATGAATCACCACATTCTGATTTGTTCAGACAACACAACAATAGTGGTGTATATATGTCACCATGACATGCTGGCCCATGTATAGCTGGCGAAACACAAGTATGCACTTCGCCCGGTGCGCCTCCTTCATTCTGTCATCAGCCGTGTGGACATGGAAACAGTTCTGTTAATTGCGACGAAATAGCCCAATCAGTCATGGTTTCCGGAAATGATAGAGATGTTATACAGCTCAATATGAGAAATACCGCTGAGGAGGGATCTCCTCTCTCAGGCGCAAGGCACAATCTGGCATCCCCAGCCCAAGCTGTGGAACCTGCATGTGTGGCCCCTGAACGGAGCATGCTAAACACACCAGAACTGACGCATTCAGTCATGAACACCATTTTACAGGCCAGAGCGCCATCCACGAGACGCCTCTATGCGCTAAAATGTAATGTGTTTACTGATTGCTGTCTTTCACATGGCAAAGACCCAGTAAACTGCTCCATACATGAAATTCTCATATTTCTTCGAGAGCCATTAGACGCAGGATTCACTCCGTCAACGCTCAAAGTTTATGTGGCGACTATATCTGCGTATCACGCACCTGAAGCCGGTGCCACAATAGGCAAACATAATTTAAACATAAAGTTCCATAGAGGAGCAAGACGATTAAACCCACCTCACCTGGCTACAGTCCCGACTTGGGACCTAACTTTGGTCCTAAAAGCACTCACTGGGCCCCCCTTCGAGCCTTTAGACTCTGTTGATTTGCACATGCTCTCCATTAAGACCACACTACTGCTGGCTCTGGCCTCAGTAAAAAGGGTCGGTGACTTACATGCACTATCAATTGACAATTCATGTCTGGAGTTTGGCCCCGGTCTTTCAAAAGCCTAAGGTTCTAACCATGCCCTTCAGAGCGCAGGTGGTTCATCTTCAAGCTTTCTTCCCTCATTCATTTATTTTGGATGAGGAACAATCCTTACATTTGTTATGCCCTGTGGAGATGCTACACTCACACATTGAGCACACCCGACAGTTCAGACTGTCTGGTCAGCTCTTTGTATGCTATGGAGGACGCACGAAAGGAATGTCCATCTCCAAGCAAAGACTTTCGCACTGGATCGTTGATGCGATTGCCCTGGCTTACGAGTCGCAGGGTAAGATCTGCCCAATTGATGTTAAAGCACACTCAACTAGTGGCATGGCCTCCTCATGATCATGGATGAACGGTTTGTCTTTACAAGACATATGTTTTGCAGCAGGATGGTCTTCTCAAACACATTCTCAAGGTTTTACAACCTATATGTAAAGTCCTCTCTGTTTAGAGTGCTTGCTATTTCATTTGCCAAACATATACTTATGCCCCTGCCCTTAAATACGGGCTCCCCATCATTTTACACAACCGCCTGCATCAGGCCGTTGGAATTTACCAGAAAGTCACAAGCACTTTCATTATATAGTTCATATATTCATTCTGAGTGCTCCCCTCCTAGCCCAACATGAGGGTCACTCACTTGCGGCATAGTCATGTCAGTCGCCGTCCCACGGGACTGCGGTGTCTTGTTTCCTCTCTGGAAGGTTATGTCGTGTAGTGCGTCGTGATGGGATTCTGTTCCCCATGTGTCATCATGCAATGTCAAGTATACTGAGTCGTGAGGGAACGTCTCGGTTACGTACGTAACCTCTTTTCCCTGAGACGAAGGGAACGAGAAATTGCAAACGCTGGCCGCACTACAAGACTCAGCGTTCTTCTGAGGTGAGAGCAATGCACTCCTTGTCCCTCAGTCAGAAAATTCTGAGGAATGGTGTTTGTGCACCTGCTTTTATAGCTGACAGCTTCGTGCTTAAAAGGCGGGGCTCAAACACCATAGCCAATATTAGAATATTGCCGTAATTGTAGAGAGGTTTCAACTAGGTCATGTGGAAGGATAACTCCCTATATGTGCTAGCACGCAGTGTCTCGTTCCCTTCGTCTCAGGGAACTGAGGTTACATACGTAACCAAGACTTTTTTCGTTTTTTAGCATTAATAACAGGTAAAGAAGCACAATTTATGATACCATTCAGATTTTACTGCTGATTTTAAAATATGATAATGATCGTAATCTTGACCAACTGTTTTGGAGATTTCGGTCTTTCCCCATTCCAGTAAACAGGAGCTGCACTGACATGCCACTTGTTTACATAGAAAAATAGCTTCCCGGGAGCGTTCCAAAGATGGCTGCCGAGTGAACTGACTTGCTAAGAAGAATCTGGCATTAATCAGCAACTTCGCTGTATAAATGACACACACTATCATGTATTTTTGTTGTAGATAATAAAACAAAGTGTGATTTATGAAAGATAAATTACATAAATGAAGAAATAAATGTACAAAGGAGTGTATTTTTAATCTTTGTCTAACAACTAATATTTAAAAGATTGTTTACCTTTAATGAACATTATGGATGAAGGATAATTCTTTTTAAAGAGAAAATATGGCTGTGACATCATGGCCTCTAATGACTTGAAAAACCTAGAAGACAAGATGAGGTTTCCGGTAAGCGAACATAGTGAGCAAGGATGCTCCCTGCTTTTTACAGTGCATTCTGGGAATTTTTAGGGAGCGAACATTTCAGTGCACTGGAAAGATTTTACGACTGAGACAAACCTAAAAATGTCCGACTCCTGACCCCCAGACTACTGAACTAGGGAGCTGATTGAGAAGCACCCCAAGAAAGTTGTTTCTTGTGCTTAAATAGTGCTTGTTTAACAAAACCAGAGTAGATTATTTTCGAGGTTGTTGTTATTACGTCATATTTTCGGGTCACAGGACAATGCCAACGTTCCCGAATGAAGTACTGTATGTCCAGAATCTATACTAGCATGCCTAAAGAACTAACGGTTTTACCGGTGGAGAGGTGTGTCCTTCGGCAAAAACAGTACATACTCTGACAGTATGAGATTTCGGACGCAGCGACAGATTTGTTGAAGCTCAGATGAAGCTTTGGACAAAACAAGGGATGTATGACAACAGTACGCTACATAAACTTCGAGTTGTGGCAGTGGGGGCATGGTCAAGCGTCCATCCGGAGAGAGAGAAAGCGGTTAGGGCGCCTGCACCTGAGCTAGGTTATGTGTAACACCTGTCTCTAATTCCAGTGAGCATGGGGAAAGCGGCATATAAGCAGCCACGCCACCAGCAGAGAGAGAGAGAGAGAGAGTCTGGCACAAGGAAGGCCACGGTGCTCCCGAAGCTGTTACGTTTAATCTGTTGTATTTTGTGAAGCTAATGTGTTTAAAGGCCTACATGCCTGTGAAGCTGATGAGTTTGTAAAGTTGTGAAGCATTGAAGTGGCCGATTAAATGTCTTACCTGAGCCTGGAAAACCCACTTCCCTGTGTTCTCCTTCCCTTCTTCTGTGAAGTTGTGTTATACGAGTGCTTCACGGTAAATAATGAAGCATGTACACAGTGTGTTGTACATTCTGAGGTGTCTGCAGAATTAATAATAAGACACTTACAAACACCTGATGTTCAAAGATAAGCCAGTAAAGAGTAGGGATGACAAATCAAAACAATTACCAGCAAAACCGCGGTGTGAAGTCACATTTACCGCTGATTTTTATCGACAGTGGAGGATGATTTACAACTAGCTGTGTTGGGGAATTGACATGAACAGTGTTGGGTAAGTCACTAAAAAAAAAAAAATAAATAAATAAAAAATAATTCACAAAAATAAAAAATTTAATTCAGATTACTGACTTTTATTATTACTTCATTAAAAAGTAATCAAATTACTAGTTTCTTTTAACAGCAAAGCTTAATTGTTTTTCTGCTTAACGAATTCAAAATAATGTCTATATTTCTTTCTTGTTCATTGACATGTTAGGGGGCACACACCCCATGTCATATAAATGGAAACAGATGTTCATACAAATTTTTCCTAAATCATGTTTTAAATGCATTCTGCGTAATATTTTAGAAATATTGTATGTGTAACCCGAGTAATGTAGGCTACTTAAAAGTAACTTAATTGAACATCAGTAACTGTAATATATTACAAGAATCAAAAATGTAATGCACTACACTACTTACATTACTTTAAAGTAATGTATTTAAAGTAATGTATTACAGTAGCCTAATTAATTACACAACACTGGACAGGACATGTTCGACCACCACACTAAACACTGTCAATTAATAATTATTTCTATTTATTTTATATATCATTATGCGTATAGCGTGCATATCCTTTGTTATATTATTTAAATCGTATGTCAAAGGTTTTAACACACATTTCTTAATGGATTCAGGAGGGACATGCGGGGGGAGCGACTCACATTCAATAAAACCCAACACCTGGCATCCCCCATGCTTAGGGTGTATTTATATAATTCAACCAGCAGGGGGCAATACTGGACTGCTGAATGCCACTGCATTGAACACTCATTTTATTAGCATATGTTCAGGAGCTAATGCGATAACTGCACCTTTTTCAAATAAAGCCAATAAAGAAGGGTGTGTGCTAGTTAACAAATCAGATACATTTTGTCTCTGGTATATTCTGCTTTGAAGATATGAGACATGAATGCAACGGAGTACGTACCGTTTCTTTCTCATCACCTAAACCGCTGAACACGACTTGAATCGAGTCATGCTATTTTCTGTCCGCAGTGTTTTGATCACAGCTTGCGTCCATCTGCACGTTGCGTGTACAACCTGGATCCAGTTTTCTCCGCTGCTCTTCGCACGTCTCTGACATACTTTTAAATCATAGTTTTCGAAGGAAGGACGGAGGACAGGAGAAATAGGGAGTCGCCGCTCTGCCAAAAGTTTATGTACCACAAGATTTGGCCGTTCCTCAAAGCCGTACTCTCCTGTGCTGCTGGATAAAAGTGCTGACCTCACAGCTGAACCCACTCTGTTCACAAGCAAACTTCAAAGCAAAAGACATTGCATGCATACTTTCAGTGCTTGAAGTGAAAGAAAAAAAGTGACTAAAGTGATCTCCGTAAATTAGAGTTGGTTTTATTTTTTATTTTATTTTTGGAGGTAAATGATACTTGGAGACCGCTTTTCACAACATATTGTTATTTATAAATTAATTAATTTTGGGGTTTCTATACGGCAGGCCTTTTTAACTAATTTCTTCGTGGACTAGATGATCCAGATAAAAACTCAATGGAGGCCAAACATTTTTCCATATTTTTCTTACCTAACACTTTCATTGTAACTATTTGTTAACATGAAAAACAAAACACTGTTAATAATGAGTGTTTGTATACCTTAAAATAGTCAGGGGTAATTAATTTAACATTTTTACGGTCTGGCCATAAATTTCCTTTTTAACATCTGGCTAAAGGACAGCATTGGCCTTACACCCTCAAATAACCAATAGATTTTTAATTAACTTTACTTTACCTTTGAAAATAAAAACATACAATGTAGGGTAATTGTTTATGAAAATAGAGGGAAAAAATTCTGTATCTTTGACAATATTAACACACATAAGAAAACAATGGCAATCTAACGTAGAACTGTCTTTTTAGATAAAATAATGAAAAAATGCAATGCCTGTTCTTCCTTTTTCTCTATTATCCTCCCATTCAGGAGGGGAAAATGAGCCTTTCCTTGTCCTGCACATATGGTGAATTTGTGCAGGAGACCGATATTTATGCAGATAATCATTGGTAAGTGGAGAACAAACTGATTTGATGATGTTTGGGACTGAGAACTCTGGCACACATCTGATCATAGAACCAAACACAATCAGGATATATGCATTTATGCAGGTTTAATGATGCTTCATGTTATCATTTTTAACGAGAACGACTGACCCAAAACAGATGAGACAAGCCCGTTTAACACTTGAATGGAGAATAAAAGCAAACATTTGTGTATTTTCTTGTGTATTTAAGGTTTGGTTTTCATCATCAATTTATCTTTTGTAGAAAAAGGTTGTGCATATGAGCTGACATCCCTTCTGTTACAACTTTGAGTGAAGTATTTTTAAGCCTGTAGATTTTACTGCACCTAAATAAATACATTTGTTTGAATAAGACGCAATTACAATGTGCTCACTTAAAAGTTGCTGGTTCATGTTTTAAAGAGCAGTGTAACTGAACTATGCCCAGACAAGCTTAAACACACGCGCTCCGGTTCGGAATCGAACCACAAATCACTTTTGACAACCGTTGATGCTGTTGAATGCGCTGGGTCAGATAAATTGGCGAGCCGCATCAAATCATCCACTGTATTACAATAAATAAATAAATTACATCGTACCAGGAGACTCCGAGAAGTGGTGGTATGCAAGAAAAATGGCTGGTAGCTTACTCTGTTGACTAAATTAGAGAAGTGCGGGCACAGGTGAGTAGGCCTACCCGCCCACTTCAAGCACTGCATACTTTACATGTATGTATCTACATAGACTGCAGCACACTAGAGTTACCTGCATCAGGATCAGAAATTAACTTTTTTTTCCTCTTTGGGGCAGTATTTGTCCCCTTAATCTGAAAACTCTGTGTGTCATCCTTTTATGTAAAATTCTTTAATCAATCCATTAATATTAATTCCAAATAAAAATAAACCCCAAAAAATTACTTTTGTTGGTGTAACCTAATTTGTCAGCCAAATGTACTCAAATTAAATAAAAATTTTCAATTTAATAAAACCAGTTAACATAGATGTTACCACATTACACACATTTATTTATTTACAGTCGGGTACAATGGGGCTAAAGGCCCCCTGGGCCCAGGGTAAAAGGCACTTTTAATTATATTTTCTCCCAAAACACTAAATAGCAACAAAAACTACCACAGCACTTTCGTAAACACCTGTTTGTCACTATTCACTGCAATTTTTTTTCCTGATCCATGATATCATCGTATTCAAGGTCTAAAGTTTGATTTTGAGGTAATTTGATCTAATGTTGAATTATTTTTAAAATGTTGCAAATGTACTGTATGTAGCTAATGAATATCCTGGAAATTATCACATTTATTTTTTATACAAAATACTTATTTGTCATTTTAAAATTTGGAGGGCAAAGTGGGCTCACACTGACTGATTCAATCACAATGGAGTTTCATTTGTTTATAGAATACTTGAGAGGTTATGAAATGTCAAATGTGATTTAAATCAGAATCAGAATGAGCTTTATTGCCAAGTATGCTTACATATACAAGGAATTTGTCTTGGTGACAGAAGCTTCCAGTGCACAAACAATAAAACAACAAGACAGAGATAAAAAATAAAAAAAAATAGAATAAAAATAAAAATGACAATAATCCCCTCAGCAGGCAGTTATTGAAGTACAGAGGACAGACTCAATGACTGCTGAGTAGAACTGTATCAGCAGCATCTGTGGCAGGTTGAATTTCCTCAGCTGGTGAAGGAAGTACAACCTCTGCTGGGCCTTTTTCACAATGGAGTCAATGTGGGTCTCCCACTTCAGGTCCTGTGAGATGGTAGTGCCCAGGAACCTGAATGACTCCACTGCTGCCACAGTGCTGTTTAGAATGGTGAGCGGGGTCAATGTTAGGGTGTTCCTCCTAAAATCCACAATCATCTCCACTGTTTTGAGCATGTTCAGCTCCAGGTTGTTTTGACTGCAACAGTGAGCCAGCCGTTCAACCTCCCTTCTGTATACAGACTCATCGTCATCTTGGATATGGCCGATGACAGTAGTGTTGTCTGCAAACTTCAGGAGCTTGACAGAGGGGTCCTTGGCAGTGCAGTCATTTGTGTACAGGGAGAAGAGCAATGGGGAGAGCACACAAATGAACAAGAAATAATGCACCCTTTTCTTAAGTCAATCAAATCAAATCCCTTTATTGTCACTCAACCACATACACAAGTGCAACAGTGGGTGAAAGTCTTGGGTGTGGTTCCAAGCAACATAGCAGTATGACAATTACAATAAACATCTGATTTACACATAACACAGTTTACACGTCTGTTACACAACACAAAATGTGAGTCCAGTCTGAGGCTAATAAAGTGCGGTGCTGATGTATATTGATCGTGAGAGATCAAGAGTTCAAAAGTCTGATTGCTTGGGGGAAGAAGCTGTCATTTAGTCGGCTGGTGCAGGTCCTGGTGCAATAAGTGGTTATTTTGAATCAGCATTATATTAATTTGTTACTCAAAAAAGCATCTTGCTGTCTCAAAAAGTATTTGCATAAGATGACAAATTTTGCCCTATATCTATTGTCACTATATTTACACAATATCACTATAACCCCAAACGGGGTAAAAGGCTCCCTCAGCACCTTATTATTACTATTATTAATTTTAATAATTATATATGTTTTTATTAGTTATTATATATTAATTATAATAACCTTCCGTTATTATCAATCTTGACACTCTGTGACCAGAAAAAAAGGTGTGCCTTCAGCCCCATTGTACCGTATTGTACCTCGCGCGCCACTAAACGGAGTCAACAACTAAACAAATAGCCACTACAAATAAACTCAGGCCCATGAACCACACTGTAACTCGTCAGTTCCAGAGTACATGTGTTCATAACGCTTCAGCCCTTCAGCGTGTAGATGTGCAGCTTAAAGTAAACAGTTTTTCCGCGTTATGTCCCTCAAAGACAACTCGACACAAGTCACACGTATTGGGCTCATAGCCAATCAGCAGTCCTCGCGCTCCGCTAACTAAACGCCTCGCGCTTTCATATGAGACCACTGAAACATTTAAAATAATTAGAGTTCCACTTAAGTACGCCATTGATACCATAATATCAAAAGCCTATAGTGAGTTACCCGAACTTGCGCATTTCCTTGCACAAGCTGCTCTCCGCTCACCAGTGAAACTACACCGGAAGCGGGAGGGGGAGCGAGAGCGAGAGAGAGCAAGAGAGAGAGATAGAGAGAGAGAGAGAGAGAGGCACATGAAATACTGAGAGAGAGAGGCACATGAAATACTGCAAAGCTCACTTGTGGTTGAGATAGACGGGGCAGAGAGGTTGCCTTTCTGGGTCGCAGGCGCTAGCTGGAGCTTTGCTGTACTTTTATGCGAAAAGACAGCGGATTTTAAAGACCTGTCGAGGTAGGTTTCATGCTTCCACGCGCTTGTAGCGTGCCTTAAATATTGTTTGTCGATGTCAAATGTCGTTGTTCTAAGGGCATAGTTGGCTATAAACAAATGTGCACGGCTGATCATGTTGAGGTTTTGCGGGGTTGGACTTTTAATGCCGAATACGTTGCTCTTATGACATGGCTGAAACATGCTATTTTAAGGGTTACTGTTCAGTTCAGACTGTGCGTATTTGGCACCGGTGTTTCGCAAGCCACAAGTTCTTGCATTCTGTTTTTATCGGATCAACAGGCTGGGAGTCCAGCCCCCCTTCTGCACGGCTGTCAAGCCTCGCGGACAGTCCAGCTCACATTTCCAGCTCCATTCCAGTCTCTCCAAAAAACAATTCAGCTCCACAATCGCGCGCGTACTTTGAGCGTTTATTCTGCCATATTTAAAATTTGACGGGAAAAAAAGCTGCGCTCAGGGCGATTTTTTTTTAATTTTTTTTATTTATTTTTTTTTTACAATTATTATTATTATTTTCATCAAGCTGTTGAATTTACCGTTATAAGGAGTGAACTTGAGCGCTTGTGCGGCAACGCTCTTTGGTGCTCCTGTTTGATCGAACTAGATGAAAGTTTATACACGTTAGGAGGGTTCATGATTGAAAAGACAAAATATTTCTATATAATTTGATCGTGACGTTTTATAATCGCCATGACATGTTATGGCTGTAAATGGAGATTTAAATAAGGCATATGTGTGTTATTAAAGCCATGCATCTTGCTGAATTGTAAACTGTCCTTCCGTTTGAGGTGTCACATTCATTTCGCCACTAGACAGACAATGTGCAGCACAACTCGAGTTACGGATGAACAAGTTCAGGAAAGCTGTGCATGTGCGCTCATACGTAAATGAGCTTTAACCGTTATGTGAAAGGCATGGGGACCTTGTATCATCCTTTTTCAACATACTGCAACTACTTGAGTTTATTAGTTCCTGACACCCGGCAGTTGCACATCCGACACACTGCCCTACAGTGAGAAAGTTGAAGGCATGCTCTCTCTATTTTCCCCTTTGATTTTGTCTTCCGCAGCAGATTCTTTTATCTCCCATCATGCACTTTTAGTTTCCGTTCAACAGTGTGGCAAGTGCGTGCGTGCGCGCGCGCGCTTTTGTGCGTTCAAATACGTGTAGCCTATATATGCGCGCGATTTTATTTGTATCAGTGTTTTGTTTGAATGTTTGTTTTGCACGCGTGAGCACGTGGCTCACACATTGCGTTTGTTTTAAGGTCTTGGAATAGAGAGAACAGGTTTCTGTCAACCACATCTGTTGCTAATGTTAGTTGCATTGCCTAAAAAAAATATCACTGTACCTGTTTTTTTGTTTTGTTTTGTTTTTTGATAGCATGAGACCGACGATATTCTTTTTATATGGGCAGTCTATGTTGGTGAATTAATTGTAGGATTATTTCGAATTTATTTTTAATGTTAAGAATACAAGATTCATTTGAGAAATTAAATGACCAAAGCACTGTAAATGTTAATGCATCTTCGGTTTTGTCAACTAACTAATATTGTAAAACATGATTGCTGAATATCCACGCTTCCCTACTATATAGTATGGCAAAAACCGTACACCAGTGGAGTAGTATGTCCGAATCCTCAGTATTCATAAAACAGCAACTGAGAAATACAAAGCTGACCTACTATTTCTGGCGAGATTCTGAATTGCGGACTAATTGGACGCTTTATTATCTCATAATCCCTTGGGAGCTGAGGAGGTCATGTTCAAAACGCTCAAAAACGGCGAAGAGCCGCGAGTTGGACAGCTCTTTTCAAATGTAAATGCTATATACAGTATACCAAGAAAGTGGTTCCTTGTGCTTAAATGATGCTTGTTTAAACAAACAACAGTAGATTATTTTCATGGTTGTTGTTTCTATGTTGTATATTCGGGTAACGGGACAATGCCCACATTCCCTTATGAAGTATGTCCGGATCTATACTCACCTGCATAGTGCTGGTTAGTAACGGATTACATGTAATCTGCATTAAGTAATCAGGTTACAAAAATCAAGTACTTGATTAATTAATTAATTAATTGGATTAAATTACATTTTAAAATACTCGTAATCAGACTACAGTTACTTTTTTATTGATTACATGATTACATATTAACAAGGCAACGGCAGTAAATTGTAAATAATTTATTGATCATCCTAATCATTCTCTTTTTTTCAATCTTTTACATTTTTCATTCTAAATCAGCATACCGCTGATATACGTTCGGTTAGACTTTGAGTGTTTTCGGAAGAGAGGGTGAGGGTTGTGTGTATTGCACTCAGGACTGGTACTCGCTGCTTGCCAGCCAGGTGAAGATGGAGCGGTCTACTTCAGCATTTAACCACTGGATCTATAGAGATAATTTCATTTTTAAGAATGAAATTGCACCAATGGTGTGCAGCTCACACATTGAACTTAATTTCTTCCAAGGATCTAGTGGATGCCATCTCTAATGGTCCTGCCATCAGGGTTCACAATAGTTCAACTGCAAAATGTGCAGCAGTATAGCCTATCACTTTACTGTTGCTGCTGATGCAGTGAAGTCCACTGCATGAAACTTGACATAAAACTTAACACAACTGTGTGACTCTGTGGAACCAGAGAATATTTAGCAGAGACAGGCCACTTCTATTAAAATGAATGGGAGAAATTGGAATGCCCACCCAGAAGCTCTAGCGCCCAATGGTCAACGGATGTAGAAAGTAAGTCCTGCCTTACAGGTAAAAGAGCCAATCACCTTTTAGATACAGACATTATCTGTCAATCAACTTGAGAACGTGCATGCGCATTAGCTATACAAGCCAAGAAAATGGCTTTTTATAGCGTAATATGAGACAAAGAAGCACAATTTATGATACAAATTTGGTCAGATTTTACTGCCGATTTTGTTATGAAAATGGTAATCTACGAGATTACGTTACTGATTGCATTTTTGTCATGTAATTTGTAATCAGTACCGGATTACAATTCACAAGTAATCCGCCCAGAACTGCACTTGCATACCTTAAAGTACTCAGATGCTTTGATGCTGTTCGTTGCTGGAAGCGCTTTTTAAAAGTTAATAATATTTTAATTATCAATTTATTTTTTACACAAACGTATCGATTTGCTTCATAAGACATTCATTTATTGACTGGAGTTGTGTGGTTTATGCTGCCTAAATGTGACTTTTGGACCATCAAAGTGCTGGCACCCGTTTACTTGCATGATAAGGACCTGACAGAGCTCTATCTTCTAAAAATCTTTATTTGTGTTCTGCTGAAGAAAGACAGTCATACACATCTGGGATGGCATGGGGGTAAGTGAATAATGTGAGAATTTTCATTTTTGGGTGAACTATTCCTTTAAGAATGCACTGTTTAACCAGCGGAGAAGTACGTCCATCATCAAGTACAGTACATACTGTGACAGTACGTGATTTTGGTCACAGCTGATAACTTTCTGCTCTACACCACAATATTACAATTCTGACTAATAGGAGAGTGCATGTAGTGGTAGTTGCCCTTTACAACAAATGTAAACTAATATATAATTCTGCACTATGACTTGCATGTCATGTTACCTCTCGACTTTGTCAATAGGACATCACTTTAGTGGTCAAATTAAACTCCATAAAGAGATGGGGAAAGAAAAGAAAATATTGAAAATATAAAAGAAAATATTAGGCTCATGATTTAATAGATTGTTGGTAAGAACCTCAAGTCTGTTGAAATATCACATTTCATAAATAAGTGAACAGGAGGTGAATTTGAACATTTGGTCCCATTGGCACACTGCACATTTGTTTAGCTGGACTATACAACCTAGTATGACCTATGCTGCCAAAGTTTGTGCGGTTGATGTCCTCTTCTCTGAGTTGACACAGCATTGGACAGGGTTGACTGGGACATGATTGCTGCACAGGGAATATGCTCAACATGTTGACCAGCACACTGTGTACTGAAACAGAGCGAAAGATAGAAAGGCAGAGGGAGCTGAAAGAAAGTCTATATATCTGTTGTATGCTGTAGTTGGCTACATATTTTGTTGGGCATTTCCAAGGATCCAAATTATCTTCTTTATCCAGCACTTGGAAATAAGAGAGGGTTTCAAAGTCTGTACAGCAAGATCAGGACAACATCAGGTAATGTTAGCATCTTTTTCCTGACTTATTGCAATGGTCAAAGAAGGTAAAGCTTAAAGCTGAAGTATGTAATGTAATTGCAAAAATAAACGTTGTTTTCAAAACAGCTTTCTGAATACGCCGTTGGTCAAACAAAGAGATAGTCCCACCCCCAACTCATGCTACTGGTTGAATAACGTTGTTTTCATTTTTGGGTGAACTATCCCTTTAAGCTGGGATAGGAGAAAGTATTTTAACACAGAAAAAGTTACACACTTCAGCTTTAAGATGTAGATTCCATTTGAAATTCATGGAAGCTAGTACCATATGCTTTATCATTAAAGGACTTTCTAAGGAAAGCCTCACATGCACAGTTTCATTCTGGATGCTTTAAAGAGGACCTATTATGCTTTTTGAGATTTTACCTTTCTTTTAGTGTGTAATATAGCTCTTTGTGCATGTAAAAGGTCTGCAAAATTACAAAGCACAAATTCCACACAAAAAGGAGTTATTATCTCCCACAGAAAACACTGCTCAAGAACTACATGAAACAGCTGGTTTGTAGTCCAGCCATTTCTTCCGTAAAGTATCTACGTCACTATGTAACACATTTGCATAATGCCCGCCTAAGGGCTACTTTGGCCTGCCCCAAACAAACGTACTTATAGCCGAGGCCAGGATGAGTTGGGTTTGTGTTGTCGACATGTCGAGAAGACGCTGTTTTCTTCACTGCAAAAGCAAAACCTCTTTGTTTGGACTTCCAAAGGCAGACGAATTGAAGAATCAGTGGTTAAAATGAATTTTAATTATTGAGCAGTGCAACCACAACCAATGCCAGATTTTCAAGTCGGTTACCCCTGAAAGATGGTGCAGATCCCACTTTGTTGGGACAATCTGGCGCTTCAGGATCACAACCTGTAATTATGCTCGATTATTTGTTGATTTATCTGCTACCGAGTGTTCAAATGCAGAGTTTTGTGTTGTAGCTTCGGTGTACACCCAGTGCACAGCTGTAGGCCTCTGCTAACCTGCTAGCTAATGTTATTTCTGTTGAAATAGTTTTGCTAATCAGCTGCGGGAACACTTTTACCTACAATTGTGTAGAATTATGCCGATTGTGTGTCGTTCTTACTATCATGAATAGTGTTCAAGTGTGGAGATGGATTTATTTTTACAAACGGTAATTTTACGTCTGCAATCCACAGGAGCTGCAACTCAGTTATGGTAAGGGGTGTTACATTTTCGACACACGCTTTGTGCGGTTGACCAATCATAACAGACTAGGCCAGCTGACCAATCAGAGCAGACTGGGCTTTTCGGAAAGGGGGGCTTTAAAGAGACAGGAGGCAAATCAGAGCGTTTCGGCCAGAGTATGAAGAGTGGGGAAAAGAAATGTACAGTATAAGAAAAATGTGTTTTTTGAACATTAAAGCATGTAAGCCTATTCTAGTAGAAACCCAAAATAAAATTATGAACCTGTAAATTAGCATAATATGGGCTTATTACACTTTTAAATAAGTGTAATAAGTGACTATTTATGTTTGGAGAGTTGACAAAATCACCCTTCCCCGAATGGACAGCCCTGACAGTTTTTGCCGCATGGACTATTGGATAATAGTCCACTGTAAAGTTCACATCAGTGCGGGCTCAGCAGAAGGGCGCATTGAGGGTGCGCAACGGCCACAAAGGGGGCACTCGTGAGCACACTTCGGAAACTGAAAATGACAGTTCTTCTGGACTGTGCGGATTTGAAATGAAAAGTCTGTGAAGTTCAAGATTTGAGGTTATAATTTATATATTTATATGTTCTCACTAAGTGATTCTGTCCTCCTATTACAATAATTTGTCATTTCTGCTTAATGTAAAGAGTTCTCAGAACTTGATTTTCTTCAATTCAAAGTGGTTGTAAAAAAAAAAAGAGCAACTTTAGCACCACTTTGATTTTACTTAAACATGTAACGCAGCATTAAACCTTGTATTCAATTTTATTGGGTAGGATTTTAGTGTAAAATGTGAGCGGTTGAAAACTGTGCAGTGGCACAGAGCCGCCAAAAACTAAACAGAGCTAAACAGAATACCTGGCACTGACCAACATCATAAGATTTAAACAGTGTGTTCTACTTTTTCGTTTCCTCTAAATCTATATTTAACTAGCTTTCAAATGCGCTTTCACTTTCTCTCTTCGTTTTCTCTCTCTCTCTCTCTCTCTCTCTCTCTCTCTCTCTGTGTGTGTGTGTGTGTGTGTGTGTGGATCTTCGCTAGCCTCTTCCTCTACCTACCTTAACCTGAGTGTTTGTGTGTGTTACTGGGGTTAACAGATTACCTGATGAGTTGTGTTTGTTTTGTGTTTCATATGATCTTTCAACTGACCTTGACTGCCCCACCTCCCTCCACCCACTGTTTGTCTTGTTCAGTGCAGTGCTCGGGTAGACAGAAAGATAATCGGAGCATCAAATGAGAAGGAGAGAAACTGCTGTGGTTCATGTAGTCTAAGCCTGTTAGCAATCACTCAAATGTAGGGCTGGGTATTAATACAAATTTCCCGATTCAATTCGATTCCGATTCACAAGCTCTCAATATAATTCGATTCAATATTGATTCATATAAGTTTATTTCAGTTATAATGTCCCTTTTGCTTACATATAAAATAAGTTATCTCCCAGCTAATGCTGTGAATCATACAGGGGACCTTTTAACTAGGAACAGTAGGCAAATATTAATTTGACTAATTATATTTTATTACTTTTTCATCATGTTGGTCACATTTTGGCTTTTTAAAAATGAAAAAATAAATGTATTCAATCAATAAATAATATATATATAATATATAATATATATATATATATATATATATATATATATATATATATATATATATATAAAATAATATATTTCATTTATTATTTTTGTTACATATTTATTAAAGGTATGAATCTTCACTGGCCTCACGATTCGATTCGATTACGATTCAAAGGGTAAGGATTCGATTATAAAACGATTCTCGATGCATCTTGTCCTCAAATTTCTTTTTTCCCTTTCAACTTTTTTATTTAATGAAAAATCAGAATGAGTCACATTACATAAACTGGCCTTTTACGCTATGAGCTATGAACAAAACATGGAATATCCACAGGATTAAATAAATGGTTCTATAGTTTAGTAGAGTATCACAATTTTCAAGTGTCTTTATTTAGAACCTTATAAAAATTTCTTAAAAGCACAAGAAAGAAAATATTGGTTCTCTATCAAAACACACTGAATACTATTAAATATTTCAACTGATTATATAATTTTTTTGTTTGTTTGTTTAAAGAATTGTTAATCATGTAATAGTATTGAATTATTATTTAAAATTAATCTATGCCATGCCTATTCATCTTAATTTTTAATTATAACCACAACTGGAAGTTGCTGGTCCAGGATGAAAGATGCATCTGCTTCTATGAGAGTGCAGCTGTCATCTTCTCCTCTCCTCACCCGCACAGGTGATAGTAAAGCAGTTTAAATAGTGCAGCTGTTGCTTCAGAAATGTATCAAGCATCACGTATGCACTGTTGTTGGCATGTTATTACGAATAAACTCTCCCATTTCTATGTGCATGAGTTTGTGGAAGAATTTCGGGATTGTAGTTTCATTTGGGCACAGATGATCATGTGTTTGATACACCTAGTCTGCAAACAGTCGTGTTTGTGCGATTGACTTTAGCGTATGTGCTCATCATGTGTCTTTGTTTCTATATCTGTCTCTGACACCTGCCACTGCGCTGCCGTGGCTCAAACTGAACTCCGAATCAATTCTGATTCTTTTGAGAGAAAGAATCGAGATACATCGCTGAAATGATTAGTTCCATCACTCCTAATATTTATTGTTAAATTGCAAATTTGTACTATTTACATGTATTTACACTGATTTGTTGAACACGTGCTTAAACAGGTATGGTCTCTTTAACAAAAAACTGCATTTCTGTAAACAGCATCTTTAAATGAGCGCATGTTAAAAAGAGAGGACTCCAATGGCTTTACCTCATCTGTGCGATGCATGATTAAGAATTAAATGTTTTTTGTACAGTGCTGTGAAAAGGTATTTGCCCCATCCTGATTTCTTCTGTTTTTGTGTATATCTCATACTAAATTGTTTCAAAAATTAAAACAAAATCTAACATAAAACAAAGGCAATCTGAGTAAACACAAAATACAGTTTTAAATGATAATGTTATTTATTGAAGCAAAAAAGTTATCCAATAAAAACTGGGCCTGTTTGAAAAAGTATTTGCGCCTTAGTTACTAAATTCCTAAATCTATGAATCTGCATTCATAATGGGGTTCAGCTGGACTAGACACACCCAGGCCTGATTACAGCCAGCTCTGTTCAAACAAATCAACACCTAAATAGAACTGAATTTTGCCAAAACATACCTTGATGATCCTCAAACCTTTTGGGAGAATGTTCTGTGGACTGATGAGTTGAAAGTGGAACTGTTTGGAAAACAGGGGTCCCGTTACATCTGGTGTAAATCAAACACAGAATTCCACAAAAAGAACATCATACCTACGGTCAAGCATGGTGGTGGTAGTGTGATGGTGTGGGGATGCTTTGCTGCTTCAGGGCCAGGGCGACTTGCAATAATTGAGTGAAAAAATAATTCTGCTCTCTACTGGAAAATTCTACAGGAGAACATCCGGTCATCAGTCCGTGAGTTGAAGCTCAAGCACCACTGGATTATGCAGCAAGACAATGATCCAAAGCATAGGAGTAAGACAACCTCTGAATGGCTCAAAAGAAGCAAAATGAAAGTTTTGGAGTAGCCTAGACAAAGTCCTGACTTGAAACCGATTGAAATGCTGTGGCAGGACCTTAAACGGGCAGTTCATGCTCGAAAACCCTCCAATGTGGCTGAACAAAAGCAGTTCTGCAAAGAAGAGTGGACCAAAATTCAACCACAGTGTTGTGAAAGACTGATCTCCAGTTATCAGAAGCGTTTGGTTGCAGTTGTTGCTGCTAAAGGTGGCACAACCAGCTATTAAGTTTAAGGGGGGAGTTAGTTTTCCTTTGGGTGATCTAGGTGTTGGATAACTTTTTTGCTTCAATAAAAAAAAAAATATATATATATATATATATATATTGAAAACTGTTTACTCAGGTTGCCTTTGTTTTATGTTATATCTCGTTTGAAGATCTAAAACAATTTAGTATGAAAAATACACAAAAATAGAAGAAATCAGGATACTTTTTCACAGCACTGTAGTTGTTTTTGATCAATAACTGACTGAACAGAAAGGGTATTAATAGAGACATTATTCAATGGCAAATGGATTGCTTGGATCTCGTCTTGGACACATATTACACAGAACAACTTTTACTCTCAACAGGCTGTGAAAGGATCTCGCTGCTGAACACTTCACGAATAAACTACACAATTACTGATGAGTGAAATGTAAACATTTAACAGCCAGTTGCCAAATATATTCACTTTAGACGCATAGCACGAAATTTGGTTGCAAATCAAGTGATTTCCTATCATTGTAGTAGAGAGTTGCGCATTGAGTGAAAGATCATTCTTGGGATTTAAGTATCGATATCGAGATTGTGCAAATGAAGATTGCAATTAATCAGAAAAACAATATTTTTACCCACCCCTACTCAAATGAAGTGGTGTTTGTTGTAAAAGAAGTAAGTCTTTGCTCTTGAATGCTAATGCTCACGTCATTTGTTCTAGAGTTATCCCCAGCCACTGGCTGTTGTGCTTCTCATGTGTTGTATTGGAGATCTTATTGCTCATTCATGCTCTCGTCAACCAGTTCTGTGACCTAACAGACATGGTCATACCATTAAAAGCTCACTGAAGTGATGAAATGTAAAAGTAAATGATTTTGAAAATGGTCTTGGTGTTTCTGTGTTTGTGTGGATGTGGATCAGATTGAAGTTGGTAAAGCATGCATTATATTAAATATTCATAAAATTCTTTAGAAACCCCTTCACACGTACGATCAAACCAGTGTGATTACACAAGGCTGGGCTCAGAGGCGTATGATCAAACCGGTGCGATCTGCATTCATGCTGCTGTTTACCAGCGGAGAGGGACTGAAATGGTTGTCATAATGAATCAGCTCCTCAAATTGTCAGAGCGAGAGTTAGACAGAGACCCAATAGCAGAAAAACAGTTCAAAGGATTTATTAACAACAAATGTCAACATAAATTGTGCTGGCGATGTATAGGAATCCCAGCAGTGGCTGCATTGGCAGGAGGCGAGGAAACAAGTCTGTGTGCACGTTGTGGTCGTGCAGCAGGCAAAGGATGAGTGTGTTCATAGACAGGTGCATGCGTTGTGGTAGTCAGGAGCAGATCCGAAGGAAGAGTCCGTTGAAGCGTGGTGTGGTGCTGAGAGCAAAGCCCAAACGAAGGAGGGCAGTCATATTCCCAACACGCGGGCAGAGACGAAGAATCCTCCACTGGCGATTCTTGGGCGGCGAGGACAGGCGCATGGCAAACTGGAAGGCAACCACACTTCCCGACACGCGGGCAGAGACAGGCAACCAACAGATACAAGAGACCGCACCAACTAGACAAAGAGAGCAAGGTTAGTTGCTTGACAGCACAAGCAATAATTTAGCGAAGATAGTGAGGGCACACAAGGATTAAGTAGGGAATGCAATCAGAGTGGAACAGGTGTAGCTAAAACATTAATCAGCTGAATGATCAGTGTTTCTCCGGGAAAAATCAACATTCCCATGGAAAAACTGATCATCCGTGCTGGCTCCGCCTTTGAGACATGAGGGAGAGAGAAAAACAAAACATAAGAAAAAATCGGAGAACTCACCGGAGCCGTTACACAAACAGTATTTTAAACATCACAATATATTTATTTGTATATGGAACAAACATTCAAACAATCACTAAATAAAAGTATAAAACAGTTACCGTCGGAGCTGACTGTTTTGATGCAGTGCTGCAGCCATGTTTTCTTACGTCAAACAAAGGTACAAACTAGTTAGTCCGCTTGAGCCTTCTCCCATTTTGTCCGTCACTCATTCTCACCACTTCCAGGCTGGAAAAGTTAAAGGGCTATTTTTTTAGAACCTTCTATGCTTCTGTGCTAAGACAAAATAATGGGGCTTTTCCACTGCATGGTACAGCTCGACTCGACTCTGCTCGCTTTTTGGGGGTTTTCCACTGTGGATAGTACCTGGTACTTTTTTTAGTACCACCTTGGTCGAGGTTCCAAGCGAGCTGAGCCGATACTAAATGTGACATCATAACCCTGCAGATCACTGACTGGTCAGAGAGAATCGTCACTACCAGCATTACTGGATTTTTGACACGGGACATCAACCCGCTAGTTAGCAACAGCGATAGCAGTATCATTTGTTCACGTGACTTTCGAATTGTAAAAAGAAATGGCTGTGCCCAAAACCAAGCCGTGGTCAATAAACAAGGTGCAGACGTTCCTCTCGTTAGCGACGAACGAAACGACGCAAAAAGAAAAAGTCTTTCAGGAAGTGTCTCAGTTGTTGGCCGCACACGGCTACCACCGGACCTACCAACAGTGTAGGGAAAAGTTACAAAAACTTAAAAGTACTACAGAACCATCAAGGACCACAACAGCCGGAGTGGTTCAAACAGAAGAAAGTGGAAGTTGTTCGACCAGATGGACGCTATCCATGGCAATAGACCGGCGAGCAATGGGAGGGAGAGTGCCCTGGACTCGGCCACGGCATTGTTGGAGTCCACTATGGAGGATGGTACATTTTGTTATGTTAACTCTATATTCTGCTTGAAAGCTTCACTTTATTAAGTTGACCAGCTACTGGAAAGCTTGCTTCTAAAACAACCAGGACAATTTAACTGTTACACTTTTGTAAAATCACCATGCAACATCTGCTTTATGCAGCACAATGAGCTAGTAGCTAACAGCTAGCGGTCGTGTTATTGTTTATGGTCAGTAATGTTTGTGTCGCATTTAAGATGATGTCACGGCAGTAGATGTGGCTCAACTATGACGATCAGCCTATAATCCCACCCACGTTGAAGCGGCACTAAACTGCAGTGGAAAAGCAAGCTCAGAAAAGTAAAGCGAGTAGAGTCGAGTCGAGTCGAACCATTACGTGCAGTGGAAAAGTACCATAAGAATCCCATACTGCATTGCTATATAAACAATATGGCGGGCACATACCCTGCAATTGCGTTAGAGATCACATCATAATCAATTATTATAAACATCTAAAAACTACTTTATATGTTAGATAATATATAATCTGTCCTCCAGTGCATCTGCTGTAAAGTGTACTGTGAAATGTTAAAAAAATTACACCACGCATTAAAGAGCTCACACTGGGGGATCCATCAGCACAGTACAAATTCATGTGCAAAAGGGATAATAGGATGAGGATACTTCTTTGGGTGAATTTACTGTAAAGAAATGTAAAACAACGTAATGACCTCACTGTCTTGGTTCAGTGATGACATAATATGAGACTTACAACTTGGACTAACAGTCAGACTAAATTTGCAAATATTAATAAAAGTGTCTTCTGACCTAGAGCTGCTAATGTGAGTAGGTGTCATCACAGGGCTCAACATTAACACTTGTCCGCTGGTCTAGGACAAGTAGATTTTTTTAGGGCCAAGTGAAAGAGAATTTTACTCGCCCGACCAGACAAGTAGCCTGATTAAAACGTCAATAGCGAAAAAATAACCGGTTATATTTGTGATATAGCCTTGGCCTGTGTCACTTATAACAAAGTTAATATTCTTATTCAGCTGTTGAAAATAATCTTGTTTGTAGGCTGCTGGCTGTATATATTGGTAGCTAGAGGTGTCTTTCCAAGGTGCAGGTTAGAACTAGCAGTTGCTTAGAAACAATAACGCCTTGCTTGGCTAATCAGAGTTCGATTTGACATTACCTCAGGCAGTGGCAGCGAGCCACGTAGTCTTAATTTTCTAATTACGTAGTGATCTAGTAATTGGCAGCAATGTTTCGCAAGCCTTTGCAGCCCGGCCAAGCACCTTGTAAAACGGCAAAACCCCAAAAGAGAACCATTAATCAAAAACAGCAGGTTACGAATCTAAAAGGTAGAGGAGATTCTTCCCTACCTGGATGGATGAATTTGGTTGGGTGTGGTATGAGGATGAAGATGGAGTGATGTTTTGCACTGTCTGTCAACAATGCATCCCAACTTGGCTGACTAGCTGATTGACTAGGCTAGACTATGGTCTCAACTTGGAAAATAAGTTGCTAATTGACGATTGAGATCAGATTAAGACATTCACTGTAGGTAACATACATACTGAAATTATGGCACTGTCCTTACTGTAAATGATGGCGATGTAGGCTTTTCTTTTTTTCTTCCTTTCATCCTTTTTCTCTTCGGACAAGTCACATTTTTACTCTGACGAATGAATTCCCAATTTACTTGTCCTAAGGACAAGCACATGACAATGCTTAATGTCAAGCCCAGAGTCAAAACAGTTGGTCAGTAACAAGCCAAAAGGAATAGTTTATGTCAGGTTGATATTATGTTTTAGATATATTTGTGACATTGATTTTGTTTTATACATGTTGTATTACTGACCCCAGTATTTATGAATACTTACTAAATAAGTTTAAATGCTAAATAATGGTACGTTTAATGATAATTGCATTCTATAACCAAAGTGACTACCTAAAATTCAGGAGCCTTAACCAAATTTTGGGGGTGAGTTAAGATGAAATTTACAGAATTGCAGGTTACGACTAGTTGTTTTTCATGCTATACAACAGCACGCAAAGAGCCACTGTCAACCTTCACACATATACATTGTTATTATACAAACTATTTATAACATGGCAGATATAGGATCATTGTGTGGTCAGAGAGGGAATGCAACTCCTGTTTGGGCAGAGAAGGGAATGCAAAAAAAGAATTGCCTGTAATGCCAAACAGTTTAGAATTAAAAGTAAATCCTTAAAGACAAAAAGTTTTGATATTTAGCCTTCTGTCAATATCTATCACTATGGTTATTATAGACATTGCTCAAGGCTGTTGTGAGTTAAGAGAAAGGGATTGACTTCAGTTGCTGAAGTGATCATACAGACATTTGATCCGCTGCTGTCTGATGTTGTATGTACTACACAATCTCAAAAGAGTCACACCTAGTAAATACGGTTGTCAGCCCTAAACGCTGTGTGACAATGTGGGCGTAGCCATTTCATCTGACACTGAGGGGAATATTCCACTGGGTTTGGGAAATTTCTTGGTATTGGTTTTTATTATTCACTGGTCATATGCACTGCATAATTGTCCTCTGATTCCTTGAAGCAAATATTTTTTATCTATATTTTTCCTCCTGTCTCCACATATACACAGAAACACGTTCACACTAATATATTCACAGGGTACACATGGACAGAAATAATTGAATCCAATAATTGTAAATCTTTTTTTCTGTGTGCGTATGCAATTCCAGCTGCTCTACCGTAATATTATTAGATTTTTTTTTTTATTTACATTTGTGTCCAAAGGAAAAGCTGAAAGATTTTATTTTCTCGAAACACCCTTTTCCCTTTTAAAAACCAAATGCACTGTTTATGTACTAAAGATAGATTGTAAAAGTAAGTAGCTAGTTTTATGTAATAATATACAACTGTATGTGTAAAGACATTGATTGTATATGGATTGAAATTACATACTCATTTAAACAAATTAAATCTTGTAATCTTCACGCTTGTTACAATTTGTTTGTTACACTTGAATAGAAAAATACAAATCTTTTCTCCAAATTAAATTTTTTTTGGCATTATTTACCCTCATAAAATGACTGCTGCAGATAAATCTTTTTGGGGAAATTTAAATCAAAATCCACTTAACTCAAAAAATTGAATAGGCATGACGCTTCTAAACATGGTCAAGCATTTGTGTGGAAATCAGTGTAGTGTGTGCTGCTGACATATGGTTAGGTATTTAAAAGGATACAAATTGAGTATGTATAGAGATTTAAGCTATGTCTGAAACCGAAGGCAGTTGTTTTACTTCCTCACTGCCCAGTCAGATTGAAAGATTGAAATATGTGACTCAAAAAGATAAAAATATCTGATTCATCATATCTGGTTGTGAATCATAAGAATTTCACTGTAAGAGGACAGCATCACTTAGTGAGAATGCTGGAGCCGTTGTGTGTGTGTGTGTGTGTGTGTGTGTGTGTGTGTGTGTGTGTGTGTGTGTGTGTGTGTGATGGGCAACAGATGTCAAAGTTCAGAGCAGAGGCCTGATTAGATTATCTGACCATCAGGTTCAAAGAGCGGTCAGTTTACCTAAACTGCAGATGACCTGATGAAGCTACTTTGAATATTTGCTTATTTTCCTATCTTCCAGACAGAACAATATATAATCTATCTCTCTGTCTACCCATCCATCCATCCATCCATTCATCTATGCATCCCCCAGCCAATCTTTATCAGTTCATGTTCTGTTATGCTGCTGTATGCATCAGTGTGAATGTGGCCAACATTGTAGATCTGTTCCAGTTGACTTGAAACGAATGAGTAAATCTCTCCTGACTGCTGTCTGTCGACCATGCTGTGCCTGTTTGTTTCTCTCTTTTTCTCTTCTCTCGCTGAGAATAAATCACTGATAGAGAGGCAGGCCATAAAGCCAGAGTGAGAGCAGTGAGGAGAGATTTCTGTCCTGCTTAAGCCTATTACAGGCTTACTGGACCAAGCAGTGCCTGTTATGCATGTAGAAAGAGAGAGAATAGATAGCCAGCGAGAGATAGATGTTTAGTTGTTCATCTGAGAGTATTGAAAAGGTAAAAACACTCCACACAGCTTGACCGGTGGCGTGGAAAACCTGTACACCCACGACAGCTCAGAGTTCAGAATAATTGTCATAAACAACAAACAGGTACACACCGTCAACCCTTAGCCTTTCCAGTTTAATTTTCAATACAGTTTTGATATGTCCTTAAAAACATTTACATACAGCAACATCCAGTGTCCGACCGTACAACCTCTCCTGTACAGCCACTTGCCACTCTCTCTGAAAGCATACATAGGAAGAATTACTCATTCTCAGACTTACTCAGACTTATTGCAGGGTCATTTAGTTATTCCATTTCTAAAAATAATATTAGAGGTAACTGACATTAGCAAACATGTATATTGCAATATTCTACAAACTTTTTACAAATTTTTTAAGGAAAGTGAATAAAAAATGGGTTAAAAGTTTTTTTTTTAAACGATGTCCAAAGTAATGGTCGACCTGCCATATCCACTATGAAACAACTATTAGAAAACAATAATTTATCTTTTCTACTCAGCATCACTTTTTCAGTCCAAGCGCATTAATCGAGGAAAAGGCACATTTTACATTTACATTTACAGTTAGTCATTTAGCAGATGCTTTTATCCAAAATACAAAATGAGGAACATAACAAAAAAATTTCCTTCAGGAGATTATATATACTGTATATATACTGTGTGTATGTGTGTGTGTATATATATATATATATATATATATATATATATATATATATATATATATATATATATATATATATACATACACACACACACACACACTGGCGGCCAAAAGTTTTGAATAATGTACAGATGTTGCACTTATGGAAAGAAATTGATAATTTTATTCACCAAAGTGGCATTCAACTGATCACAATATATAGTCAGGACATTAATAACATGAAAAATTACTATTACAATTTGAAAAAAAAATAAAAAAAATTAAACTACTTCAAAGAGTTCTCATCAAAAAATCCTCCACGTGCAGCAATGACAGCTTTGCAGATCCTTGCCATTCTAGCTGTCAGTTTGTCCAGATACTCAGGTGATATTTCACCCCACGCTTCCTGTAGCACTTGCCATAGATGTGGCTGTCTTGTTGGGCACTTCTCACACACCTTACAGTCTAGCTGATCCCACAAAAGCTCAATGGGGTTAAGATCCATAACACTCTTTTCCAATTATCTGTTGTCCAATGTCTGTTTCTTTGCCCACTCTAACCTTTTCTTTTTGTTTTCTGTTTCAAAAGTAACTTTTTCTTTGCAATTTTTCCCATAAGGCCTGCACCCCTGAGTCTTATCTTTACTGTTGTACAAGAAACTGGTGTTGAGCGGGTAGAATTCAATGAAGCTGTCAGCTGAGGACATGTGAGGCGTCTATTTCTCAAACTAGAGACTCTGATGTACTTATCCACTTGTTTAGTTGTACATCTGGGCCTTCCACATCTGTTTCTGTCCTTGTTAGAGCCACCTTTGTATGAAATCTTCAGTTTTTTGGCAATTTCAAGCATTGTATAGCTTAACAATTATTGACTGGCGAGCCAGTGTATACAGTATATGCTGTACATATAACATTTCAGTTTAACACACGCAGTGTATTTTGTTTACTTATGGTTTAATTGGTTCTAAATTTAATTGTAAATTTAGAATAAATGTAAGAACAAACTTGTTCATCATATATAAAATCTGTATGAAAGCATTCAGGTTTTATGCACAAATATGTGATATATGCGTACACAAGGTTAGTAAATGAGACCCACTGTTTTTGGACTTTACCCAACATTCTACTTGTTTTGGGGAGGTCTGTGGCACAACCCTCTAATTAAGGTCATGAAGTTTGGCGCTTTGACAGAGGGATTGCGGCATGCCTTCAGGAGATTAATTTACCGCAAGACAAATCTTACAACAGTGCAGAGGATGATGGTGAAAGCTGTACACACACAAGGAAGATCCATAGGCTTTAGTGATTAGCGCTAGCTGCTCAGACATGTAGCTAGTCTTCTAATCTGCCACCAGACATCAGCAGGTTGTTATGCAGGTTGAATGTTATGACTATGTGACAAAATCTTAACCTCCTCTAATTATCTCTTCACTTCTCTCCTTTTGTGTTTTTTCTCTACCACTCCTCTTAGATATTGAAGTACAAAATGGAAACGGTCCAGGCCCTGAGTGGGTATTAAAGTTGAATGGTGGTAAATGTTTAGCACAGAGACTTGAATATGATGCAGTGTAAAACATGTATGAAATAACCAGCCACGGGCTTGGCAGAGATACCTCATGGCAAATGCAATGCCCTACTTAAAGAGATGTGAAACTTAGAAGTGTTTCTGTCAAGAGTGTGTGTTTGGGGACCGGGTAAATTTTTACTAAAGTAATGGAGATACTGGCTCTGTTTAGAAATGTCCTGAAATGCATATAATGTGCAGATATAAAAGTAATAATTAATTAGACCAATGCATGACTTTTTAAAGCTTATATGTGTAATTTATTATCATATTCATAAAGCAGTGAGTATCGCCAGGCTATGGACAAACTAGTCCTAACTAGTGCATTTGCTTAGAAGTATGTCAGGTCAAGTCAAAATGTATTTAGCAAATTTGCTGAAATGCACCATACAGCAATAACTCTTGGCCATGAAATGTAATTTCTAAAAGCTCCAAATGGGTGTCACTTTGTTTTAAAAAGTGGTGGGGACAGTTTGGGAGGTGCTGATTGTAAATGAACGAAACGAATGAATATTAATTAGGTTATGTACAGATCATTTTATATAATCTTTAACTGTTTTGAAAAATAGTCATTCTCGATGACCAATCCAAGAGTTCCAATTAATATTTCACATAATTAGTTTGATAACTTTATCCCTGTACCAGCCACTGTTCGTCCTGGGATTTTGTAAGTCAGTGGCAAAATACATTGATCAGCAAACTGATTGGTCGTGTGGTTAAATGTTCAGCTCCAATACAAGGAGTTCACAGTTCTGATCTGCCCTAATATAACTTTGTTTTAATAAACCAAGATTGCATCTGCACATCAGTGGATGCATATCATGAGTCATTTTCCTTTGCAATTTAACTGGAAAGGAGCTCAAGCTGTGGAAAAGTGAGATGAGTAGAGCACACTTCTTTGTTCAGAGGAGAACGTTGCTGTCACCTGTCATCCAGCGTCGCTTATAACATCCGCAACGAGTACTCGTCATAACATTCAAAATAACACAATCCAGCACAGGACGGCCACTTATTATAACACACACAAACTAAATGAAAACTCCTGAATTAGACCCTTACCTAATGAGAGCTATTTCAAAAGTGGTGGGGACAAAATTGGCCAAGCCAAAAAGTAGTGGGGACATGTCCCACCCATTCCACCCATAAATGACGCCTACGCTCCAAAGACAATATAAATGAAAATCACTAAATTAAAGTAGTTCACCCAAGAATTTAAATTCTGTCATCATTTACTCACCCCCATGTCCAAACCTGTATGACTTACTTTCTTCTGTGGAACACAAAAGGAGATGGTAGGCAGAGTGTTAAGGACTGAAAACCTCAGTCACCACTCACTTTCATTGCATCTTTTTGCAATGAAAAATTGAATGGTGACTGAGGCTGTCTAACATTCTACCTAACATCTCCTTTTGTGTTCCTTGAAAGAAAGAAAGTGGTATGGGTTTGGAACAAAAGAAGAGTGTGAATAAGAATTTACTTGTACTGTAAATGATTAATTTTATTTTTGGGTGAACTGTCCCTTTAAGCTAAAAATTACAGAGAACACTATATTGTGTAGTGTGCCATTAGCTGCTCCCTTTGGATTGGGTGCTGCTGTTATAGCTGTACTGTACATGGCCCGCTTAAGGGATCTTTTAGTCCTCTTTCCCCAAGCTCATGAAATGCATTTTGTTTAATCCCTCTCTACATCTTTTTCCCTCCCACTCTCTCTCTCTTTCATTATCTATCTCTGTCTCTCTGCTTGCTGTAAACAGGTCAACACTACAGTTCTGTACTATGCAGCGGCAGCCAATAAATTCTTTGTTGGTGCTAGTGACCACGTGGCTCAGCCAATCAGCTCTCTCACATTGACATCCTCCTGCACAAATTGTGATTGGCTGGAAGCTGGACTAATCTCTGAGTGGAGAGGTGGTCTCACTCCTTCTCTGTCTTTATTTAGATTAAAGTGTGAATAAAAAATAATGTTAAGGCATGAGAAGAAAGGAGAAAGAGAGCCTGCAGCATCAAACATTAATGATTTAATACTGTTGAGTATCTCATGTCTCACTGCAAGAGCAGCATTGAAGTAGTTACAGCGGCAACAAATGATATGGGTGCACAAAACACAGGAATTTTGTAGTGGACAGCACATTCAACAGATGAGCATGGGTACAGTATGTGTGAGTGTTTGTATGGTTGAGTTTGCACTTGTCTCTGGAGTTCTTTGGTATAGAACCACTCTGACACTGCATAATACATAGTTACATTTTTAATTGGTGGGAGATACTCTAGCTCTCTAACTTTAAACTGAAGGAGTCTTGGCACTAGGGAGGGTGGAGAATTGCAAATAAGGATATAGGACTCTGGTGTGTTATACCATACATGTCCAAGGGGGTTCAAAATGCTTCTATTTTGCAATTTTCTATTTAGATGCAAAAATTTTAATAACAAATTATATTATCAGCACAACAATTTGAGGAAAAAGTTTTATTGAAAATGTACATGAATTTCAGACTTTCTAAGTATTTTGTCATGTTCCCCTTTTGTATGCTTAGGCTAGCATGGACACCACAATTGATGCATATTATCCCAGCATGATTTGACAATGTTCCAAAGCCCACTTTGTATGCTTCAGTGGAAACAAGGAAATTTGACCTTTTGTACAAAGGATTTAACAAATTTTATGTCACAAATTTGCTTACAAATTTGCAAAATCGTAAATATTTCTACATTTTACATGCTGGTCCAGTTATGGACTACAGTGCGTTTTGTGGAGTGACTTCGATTTGACCACGGTGTTTAGTCTGCTCTCATGTCTGTTCCCCGAGTGCTATTGAAGTCTCGTGCCTGCAGAACAGCATTTACGTACATGAGTTTGAATTCTCCGCTGTTGCTGCAATGTGAGCTCATGCATGAGGCAGCGCTATGATTGCCATTTTCTCATGAATAATGTGGAGGAACACTCAGACTCTGGTGACGTAAATGCGTGCTGTCCTACCAATTATAACTCGGAATTTTTTTTGTGACGTTGCTTCAACTTTCATTTTGAAACTAGAAAAACGAAATGGCTCAATAAAATGAAAAAATAACCACTTTCCCCTTAACAATAAACATAATGAGTGCTATCATTGTTTTCAGTGATGTGCAACCTGTACATATCTGTTCACACCTCAAAGAATGTGTTTTGTGGTTTCATGACCCTTTAATACTAACCATTATTTGTGTGTCAGTAGATCAGTATTATTAATTATACTTACATTCTTTATAATTTAACGTAGCCTACATCAAATTAGTCCTAATGAGCAGTCAAGCATATTTCCCATGCTTATATAAGGAGCGTGCCACTGTCATAGAAATATGCCTTACAAGAACGTAAGACACAGATGGTCCAAATTTCTATTCTTCTAGGCTGATGCATTGCATACAACCCATTTACACTATCAAATTCTTATGAATGGACTGTCTTCATTTATATCAACGTTGCTTGACAGATAATGAAATATATAACAGGATGCAGATGGCACAATCACTGAACTTAATTAAGAAACTCTGAATTAAATTGCTCTTGACCAAACACATTCACACTTTGCTCATGCTATTTCACCAACCCACTTGCTTGCACAAAAATATCATAACTTCATGGCCATGCCCACTGACTTTGTGAATATGACGTATCGCATAGCACTTCTTAAGCCGTAGTGCTCTTAAAATATGGCTCATAGACTGCATTTAACAGCATGCCACAGATGCAGTCGATAGAGTTAAATTTTTACTTGGACAAGAAATCAATAAGATAGCATCACTGTAACATCTTACAAAAACATTTACTTCATTTTGAAAATTTTAGAAATTTTTCTCTTATTAAAATGATTTTTAAATGTGTAAACAATCTTGCTTCAGAATTCATATGCCAACTAATAACAAAACAAAGTTGTAAGGGGATCACTTCAAGAGGGGTAACAAATCATAACTGCGGAGAATAGATGAGAAAAACTAAATTTGGACAATCCACATTTTCTGTTAGAGGTACACTGCTTTGGAACAAACTATTGTAACGATGTTTCTGCTGGCAATGATGACAAAGACGATGATGAAGATGAGAACCCAAGTGCAGTTTATTTACAAAAGTGAATCCAAAACCCTGGCTATAAACATAAAACATGAACTTGACTATGGATCGGAGAGCCAAGGCGGAGCCAGGTGACCGACAGACCAAGGAGGAGCCGGAGAGACCAGGGACCCCGGCAAAGCCGACAGGCTGAAGGACCGCAGTGGAGCCGAGGGAACGCCGAGCTGAGGCAATGTCGAGGGACCGACAGGCCAAGGCAAAGTCCAGGGCTCGGAGGGTCGAAAGTTCCCCTTGCCTGCTTAGGAGAACTAAGGGTGGGTATAAGGGTGGGAACCATCTCCAGGTCCAACTGCTCAGGTATGGCTGTGACGTGGCATGGAGCAGGCTGAGGCGTTGCTGTGACGTGGCATGGAGCAGGCTGATGATTCGGGGCAAAAGATGGCGCTAGCTCAGCGACTATGACTAGGAACTCTGGTTTGGTGGCCATGTCGTGGAACGCTGGCTCGTGCAGTTTATTTACAAAAGTGAATCCAAAACTCTAACTATAAACGTGAAACATGAACTTGATTAGACTTAAATCTTGATTTGACATAAACATAACATGGCTTGACTTGGCTAGAAAGAAACACATCCACATACATTCAAAACTTGACAAAAGACAATGGTGAACATGAGGGCTTAAATACAAGACATGGGAGAACAAGAACCAATGAACAGACAGAACTGATAACAAGCTAACAAGACAATTAACCAGTAAACCAATGAAAACATGACACATGAATTTGGAGGGAAAACAGGAATCACATGACAAGGGAAACAGGAACTAAACATTTAAAAATAAAAGACATGAATCAACAAAATACACATGACTACTACCAGTTGAACTAAAAACTAACAGAGTGAAACACCCCCCAAAACAAATAGTTTAAACAAAAGCAGGTTTGTGAACACTGATGGCTGTACACAGTCTCAGCCTTTTGTTGTTGTTGTATGCTTTTAGTTTTCTTTTAATATACTAAATTGTATTTTTTATTTTAAAAAGCCTAACCAGGGACTTGGGCTGCAAATTAGCCTATGGCTAGAAGCCTGCATGTAGAGCATCTGCTGCTTGAAACTCTATATAGCAATGTTATTCTGCATTGTCCCTGTCAAATAAACAAACTTTTGACACAAGGGTGAGACAATCAGTAGGAATTTTTAGCGTGTATATATTTGTCAGGTAATGGGGTAAATGATTTGCTTGTGTAGGTGTGTGTATATACACTAAATAGTATGACACACACAAACAAACACACACACACACACAAATCCACAAAAGCCAGAGGTCTTGCCGGTTTTCAGTGGCCCTTATTTTATGTTGCATGCATCAGTGGACCAGACAGGTCATGCTATTAATTAATTCCTCGGACACCATAGCAACTGGTCTTGCTGTTTACTCCATAGCAGTAGAGAACTGTTGAGGGAGAACTTCTCTTGTAGTGAAGAAATGCCACACTAAAACCTTCCTCAGTACTTTCTGTTACAGGAAGTTCACAAACAAAGCAATTTCATGCTGAACTGACATTAATGCTCATGAAGGTTTATGCTAGTGTAGCATTTAAGAGTATTAGTTGAGATTATTGAGCTACATGTATTAGGTGAAGTTAGCCTTTTAGAGGCTAATCAGCGCAAGGGAATTTGTGTGAAGGATATGAACGATTTGATAAAAAAAAAATTACATTGCGATTATTTTGGCAAATATGATTGCGATTTGAACTGTGATATGATAAACGTTCAACATTTCGAAGTGCTGCTGCTGCTATGCATGAATATTATTTGTTTGGTTTGTCGATGCTTTTATTCATTTGAAATTTTTGTAATTATTTTGTAAGTATTTATTATTTATTTATTTATTTCATCTTGTTCTTGCTATAAAAATAGCATTTGGTGCTGATATGGCATTAAACAATATAAAACAAATTAAAAAATTAAAAAAATACCATGTTTAATTATTACTCATTAAAATTTGACATTGTTTCAACTTTTGTTTCAAATTTGAGCCTGGGCTGTTTCATTGATAGACTCATTCCTGTAGGATTGCATTTTTACATTACATTTACGTTTATGCATTTGGCATACACTTTTATCCAAAGTAACTTAAAGTGTATTCAAGGAGCATTCATACTTTTTCACTATATGTGTTCCCTTGGAATCAAACCTAAGACCTTGGTGTTGCTGGCTCCAGTTGTGCTACAGGAACACGGATTGGTAATATTCTGCTCCAGTAAGTAAAGCCCAGAGGAGGTTTGAAGTAACACTGGTGCTGTTTGTTATATATTCGACACAGTCACTGGCATTACTAAAACATTCAGACTGGATAAGCCAGCAGATATGAAACAACCTTCGTAAGTACTTAAGTGTAAGACCTGCTGGGAAAATCTGGAATGTGTGTGTGTGTGGGTGGGTTTAGGTGGTTTACGAGGACTTTTTTTGGTTACAAACTGGTAATTACAAGGGTATTATGCTATAAATGTGGTTTATGAGGACATTTCTAGTGTCCCCATAATTTAAATCACTTAAAAAAACATACTAAACGATGTTTTATTGAAAATGTAAAAATGCAAAAGGTTTCTGTGAGGGTTAGGTTTAGGGGTAGGGTTAGGGGATAGAATCTATAGTTTATACAGTATAAAAATCATTATGTCTATGGAGAGTCCTTATAATGATAGCTGCACCAACATGTGTGTGTGTGTGTGTGTGTGTGTGTGTGTGTGTAAGAAGAGGATATGTGATCTGGTGATGATGCTGGACAGTGAGGGTAACTGAGACTCAGCAGCAATTTGACCCCTGACACATGACTGACTTCTAAAGGTTAAAGTTTATTGCTGAAAATGCTTGTGTGTTTATATGAGAAGGAGAAGAGAATGAAGCAAAGTGAAGAAAAACACTGAATATGATTGAATCCAAACACAGGATTCGTAAAATAGATGCCATAATTAAATAAAAGGTTTGCACTGTGCTAGAGGACACAACATTTCTGTGATTTAATGAAAATAGTAAGGACCATTGGCTTAATCCTTGTGCAACCTTCGGGACATTTTTGTCTTTTTCATTTATGTTTTTTTGATCATTTTGGCTGTGTTAATGCCAACGGCATAAATTTAGCCAAAGGTGTGTATTTTTGGGGGAATTTTGGTATTTCATCTATAGTACAATGTGTACACAAAATAGTTACAATCAGAACCTTCAGGACAGAAATGTCCTCTTTGAAACCCATTACAACTGCAATATTTGATCCCAGTGCCAATAAAGCATCAAATCATGAATTCTATGATATTATGCTTTCATTCCGGAGTCCTGGCCTCAAAATGTAAATTTTGAATATTTTCCACCAGATGGTGCCATTTTTTTCATGTTTAGCCTATGGAGCAAATACATGCTTTTTTCCGATTTTCTGTTTGCTGTATTATAGAGTACTGTAGGCCAATTGGATAAATGATGCAGCTAAAATTGTGTGGGTGTGTTGGTATGGATGTCAGAGTGTGTTTTGTATGTGTGTGTGTGTGTGTGTAAAACAACAGTGGCATTATGTAAACAAACTGGCATTTAAAGGGTTTAAATCCTGAAAATGAATGAATATTTGGTAGTTATGATCAGGACTGATGTTGGTTAAAAAATTTAAGTAAGTGAAAGTGGAAAATAATATTAATATATAATATTCTTATGGCAGTTTTTTGATGTGACATTTTTGTCCTCTAAGGTACTGAGTGTGTTTTTATTTTTTTAAATCTGACACTGCACAAAAAATAATAATGCATCAAAATCAGTGTTGTTGCTAATCATTGACATATCCCAGACTGTGATAATCCCCCTCCTCCCCCCACCCCCAAAAAAAGAAACCCCCTTCCTCGAAAGACCTCTGAGTAACTTTTTTATTAACGCACAAGGGTTAAACAGGTTAATTTTACACATGGAGGTGTTAAATCATAGAAACAATTAAGTATTCAATTCAAAGTGACTTCTGCTGTAACCAGAGCTCTTCTGAGACAACAACCTCCATGTTTTTTGGGAATTGGGCATTCCAAATTGGGAGAAAAAGGGGGAACCCCCCCCCCCAAAAAAGGAACATATCCCGATGAAATGTCCGATTTACAACCCTATTAACAACACGGAGACTGATATTTAAGACAGTGGTAATATTCACCATACGATTGTACACAGTGCGATTATAGCACAGCTTCATCCATCATGCAGGTATACACCGGCTTAGGACCAAAACTGGCCTCGGCGTGCGCATGTTGATGAACATTCTCCTTTCTTTTTACCCATGAAAATGTTAGTTACATGACAGTTATAAGCGCTTCATTTCAAATCAAATGGATGTATATGGAAAAATCAAACATCAGTATATTTTACATTTACACTCTGTTGACAACTTCCCACTGTTTTCAAATCATACATTAAAGAAAAAGTGTTTTGATATCATAACACAGCGGGGGCGAGTAATAGAGCGAAAAATATGTTTTTATAAAGTCATAATCAGCAAGTGTACTCGTGATTTGTATGACAATGAATAAAATGCACAGTTGTTGTAGTGCCTCTAGTGTTCATTTCACCAGGAAACTGCAGTGAAACGTAGAAAGCGGCACGTAAAATTCAGTTTGCAGTTGTGACCAGGTTGAATTCACACAAGATCAGTAAAAGATCTTTTATTTAACCTCTCGATGCTGAGTTAAAGAAATATATATGCAGTAGATATGTGTAATTTTTCATCTTTACATTATGGAATCATGGCGCTAATGCACTAACGCGCTATATGCAGTCAGAATATGCGTTATTGTAATTTATGATGACACTGATACTACTGCAAAAATGGGTGTATAAAAGAGTGTTAATGGGCAGAATACGGCATATGTGTGAAGCACCATATCAAAATACAGAGAAAATAGGCACGTACATTTTTTGAGCGGATCTGATTCATTTTGTAGACTAATAAACATAAAAAAAATCACATGACATGTTCTTTGAAAATGTCTAGGCCTATACGCGAACAATCATACAGATAAAGGTACGTTTGCACCAGCTTGCTAATACCTCTGCACACCGGTGTGTACTTGTTGACTGATGTTAACTGACTGAACAACGTAGGCCTCAAATTATGTGGAGCTCCAGGTCACACCTACCGATGACATGGACCAATGGCAGTAAGGTGTTAAGCAGCTGGTACAAAGTTTTTCTAAAAGTTTGCTCTGGTGAGCTGTTATAAACCACCGAAGCAAACTCAAAAACATTTTCTTTTTGACCAAATTTTGTTCTATATGACGTCACATCCGTTCGTTCTTCGATTTTGTAGGAAGTGTGCCGGACCTTTAAGGACTTTTAAGGCACTTATCTTAAAGGTATATCCCTAACAAGCATGAGAATGTTTTTGATAATTACATATGTACATATATATGCCCACATGTTGTGTCTGTGTGTTTAAAAATATGTTGTGTTGGCACAATTCAGATTAAATTATAAATGTGCACAGAATAGATTGTATACACTTGAAAGCACTTTCAAGACCTTGTCAGACAAACCTGAATAACCAGAGCTGTGTGCTTGTGTGTGATATAATATAATATGCGTTTATCTGTATGCATGCTTGGCTTGATATCCTTCTACTTTCCTGTAATCTTCTGATTTCACATTTGTGAGAGGAAATTCAAAGTGGATACAGATTATATTTTGGAAGGAAAAGTGCCGTCTATGCCTTTCACTGGTACAGTGAAAAAAACAAAAAACAGGTTTATATTTAAATAAACTTGAAAAACCAGTGCTGCAGCATCTGTTTACAGTCGTTTGTGTGCATGTAAGAGTCTATGTTGCATGTGAAAGCATGTTTTAAAACAGGAAACTGTTGTGTTGGAAAGATTTTTTTGTTAAAGACTGACTTTTATTGATTTCACACTGTTGAATGAGCACAAATTACAACTTGTCAGAGTTTTCACTCTTGAACCTGGCAACTGGTGTGTGGAAGTAATCAGTCACAACATACACTCCAAAGAGACATAATTACAGTTTTTTTTTTACCTAAATGTAGATGTTGAGTTTGTATAATTTGAATGGTAAAGGAGGCCAATATGAAGCTCAAGGTGATGAATAATGCACCTCATCCACAACTCAGGAATTTACACCCTCTTTATGAAACACTGAACAAAAAACCCTTTGTAGAATACAAAAAAAAATAAAATAAAATAAAGAAATAAAAAATATACAACTTTTGTAAAAAGTCTACTATCTCAGTAAAACATGCATGCAGAGATAAATACTGACTTCCCAGCAGTTTAAACACTGTGGTTCTGTAACGTTTCAAAACCTTGTTCTGTTTGTTTGAGGAGTCCGACATGTCCGATCTGATTACCAGTTATGTGCTTTAGCCCACTACACCACCACCACTCCTGGCAGATCTGTGGAAAGAAACGTGCTGGAAAACAATTCTTATTCAAGCAATTGTGTTTCATGCGGCTAAAGATGACACATTTCGCTTTAAAAGACTAAAATACATTCAAGCGCAACAGTGCCTGCCCACTTTTACAGCCACCTTGGTACCGGGAGCATTTTTTCCCATTCATTTTTTTTCCATAGGGATTTAAAATCCTTTATTAAAAAAAAGTTCTAAGCCATGAACCAAACCAACAAGCTCCCAGGTGAATCACAACTTAAAAATCAGACAAAAAGACTAAGATACAAGACACAAGATACATGTTTCATGAGGGAATAAACTATAATCCCATAAAGCATTGTGAATGATGTAATTGATGGAAAAAATATAAAACTGTTGATTTAAAGTTGTTGATTATAAGTATAGAATTAATACACTATATTTAAGGGTAATTGCGAAATAATCATATATATATATATATATATATATATATATATATATATATATATATATATATATATATATATATATATATATATATATATATATAGATATATATATAGATGTAGATATAGATATATAGATATATATATTAGTATATACAAATATCTGTAGTTTTTTCAGGGAAACACAAAAGGAGATGTTTGGCAAAATGACAGCCTCAGTCACTGTGTACTTTCATTATATGGAGTAAAGACGCAATGAAATTGAATGGTGACTGATACTAACATTTCATTGTGTATTCTACAGAAGTCAAATGGTGTTTGAAAAAACATGATGGTGAGTGAATTTTTGGGTGAACTATCCCTATAACTGTGTTCTGCTTTCAGGCAAGAGACCAGACAACATTGTTCATTAGTCTTAATTAAGCCTCTCTACCTCCTCTCTGGAACTTCACCCTCATGGGTTCTTGTTACCACACACATGTGGGTAACTGCGTGTGAGCGTGTGTGTGTGTGTGTGTGTGTGTGTGTGTGTGTGTGTGTGAGAGAGAGAGGTGAAGGATAATCTTGGAGGTCCTTGTTGGCCTATTTGCATAAGCACGAAAAGTTTGACAGGATTTGTATACATGGGATCATGTCCTTTGGGCCCTTGTTACTATCACGTCCTATGGGTCCTTATTTTGGTACACCTGAAGGTCACCTAAAGGTCAGCATAATCTCTTGTGCATGTGTTTCCAGGTAAGGCCTACAGGCAACTGTTGATACATATAGAAAACAGATCCAGTGGTCACAGTTAGAGGAACTTATGCATATTTAGGCTTTTAATTGACATTATTCTTTGCTGCTTTAGTGTGTAATCCTGTTGTTTTAATGCAGAAGGTAAAAAGTAGTTCAAATTCACCACTACAGTGTATGTTACTGTATCTGCTAAATGCTGTAGTGAACTATTGCTGACTTGTGCAGTTTCAGTATGCCTCAGCAGTTCAGCAGTTTCAGTGAAATGGAACATCTCTCAGGGTTTGGAGGCATCATTATAATCACTAATAGCAGTGACATGTGCTCTGAATTGCTTTTGCGATTCTTACTGGTGGCATTGAGGGTACACAGATGGATAAACAACCCTGTTCATTTGTACTTGTACTACTTTCTGCCATTTGAGATGTTGAGCAATACAATTGCACTGCTGCTGTTTGACATTACATATGTTGTACAAACATTTGGATGTCAAAATAGATATAAAAATTATGTGTTTAAATCATAAATAAAATTAGTGGAGTATAGTGCAGTGCACTATAAAAAAATTTCATCATTGTATTTTAACAACATCTTTGTTTCCATTTGTTTCATTTGTCATAGTTTCTATAATTTCTCATTGATGTTATGGGGTTTTGAGAGTTTCAACATGATTTTCTTTATCATTAATTCAATTTAAAGTGATTGAAAAGGTGCTTTTTGAAAGTTAACAATTGGCATCAGCCACACCACTGTAATTTTAACTTTAAAAAATTACGGCAACAATTGAACTGAAGTTTTTATTTTAATTTCAGTATTCGTTTTCATACTAATGAAACTAAAACTCAATTTTGATCTGAACTTGCGAATGTTGTGGTTTGACTGTCAGGGACATGACTTTCTCTTATGCAGTGTGCTATTATTTTTTATAATTTTGTGGTGAAGCTGTATTTGCTCCAAATGATGAACAGAACATTAACAAGGACATCAGAATGTCAAGAGATGAGTTTTGTTTTCATAAAAATCCACTTTTCAGGGGCCTAGTTTTTCAATATTAAAACACTTTGAATTGAAATTTAAAACCCAGCACAATAAGCAGAGATAACCATAAGTAAGCCATTCATTGGCTGATTCCCACAAAAAGTGTAAACACTATGTCTTTGTGTTACTATCAAAACAAACTGTTTTACTTATTTCAGTATGCCGGCCAACTCAAAATAGTGACATTGGTTCAACCAGTGGCATGAGTTTGAGACAAAACTTTTTGTTGTCCATCAAGTGCCAATTGAGAGGCGTTGTCACTAAAAACAGTCAATAATTTTGCAGTTGCATTTAGTGATGCTAGTGCCACAGAAGTTATACACTTCCTAAACTAGTAGAAACATCATAAACAGGTAATTATATATAAAAACAATTTTTAAAACTAATTTAAAATAGTTTAATTATACAACATTGTAAATGTAAATGTTGATTTTGTGACTTAAAATATTACAGTATTATGCAAGACAAATGTTATTATGATTAAAACACACTAATTAAAGGGATAGTTCACACAAAAAATTTAAATCGTAACCTCCGTTCCCTGATGAAGGGAACGAGACGTTGTGTCGATGTAGTGACACTAGGGGTCACCCTTGGGAGCCCCAAGCACCTCTGCTTTTTGAAAAAAGGCCAATGGAAATTTGCGAGTGGAATTTGCTTGCCACTCCCCCGGACATACGGGTATAAAAGGAGCTGTATGCAACCACTCATTCAGGTTTTGTGCTGAGGAGCCGAGACAAGGTCCCGGCCATTTCAGCGTGTAGTTCAGCATTGTGGCAAGAGGGACGCAATGTCTCGTTCCGTCCATCAGGGAACGGAGGTTACGAAAGTAACCAGGACGTTCCCTATCTGTCACTAACGCGACGTTGTGTCGATGTAGTGACAGTAGGGGTCCCTATACAAAACACCACAACTAGCTGAACTGTGTTACGTGGACTGGCGGTGCGAGATGGGCAGACCGCTGTGTGCCTCATAGCCAGCGCACCAGGCCGTCACGTAACCTCCCCCAACAGTCTTATGAGCATCGAACGGTCCTTCGGGAACAAGTCGACTGCCCAAAAAATAGGGACAGGCTAGCCCAGCCGTGGCCTCTTTTCCTCTTTTTTTCTCCCCAAAAAGAGTGGAATTTGTTAACCGACTGGGGCCATAAATGTCTACATCGGGGGGGTGTCACTCTGAAGGGGAAGACACCGCAAAGACCACACCCCGCCCAGAGAGGGGGTTATTTTGAGTGGAAATATGTCACATGGTCTTACCGAGTCTCGTCAGAAGTATGTCATGTGGAGAAGTCCCATGGTAGGTCCTACCCGAGGGGGAGGAGTTTCTACAAACATGGTGACTGGGGCCAGAGGGGCCTCTGCCCAAGGAAGACGCAGTTTACCGACAGGGAAACGATTCAGCGGAAGATATCACACGGGGTCACCTACGGGGAACCACCACATTTGGAGCACCTACCTCAGTACAGGGCCTAGTTAGCACACGTACTGGGCCGGCAGTGAGTTTCTCCGCAAACTCAACTGCCAGAGGGCTAAGGAGGAAAGTCATCCAGGGATCACAGTCTGTGAACATGACTGGGAGTCAAGAGTGCACGTCTTCACCTCAAGGGAGGGGAAAGGCGCTATGTGCAAGCGGTACACCCGGCCAGCTGTCGGAGCTGCTCGGTGCTTCTTAAGCTCTGTGTGTGATCCAAATATATGCGTAAAGCATGCACCGGATACTGCAACGCCAAAGCTGGGTCTGTCTCTTCTTGGGGCAGCGCTTGCAGGTTCACCACCTGATCCCTAAACGAGGTCGTGGGAACCTTGGGCACATAGCCCAGTTGGGGTCTCAGGATCACATGAGAGTAACCCAGACCGAACTCCAGGCACGATTCGCTGACAGAGAACGCCTACAGGTCCCCTACCCTCTTGATGGAAGTGAGTGCAGTCAGGAGGGCAGTCTTCAAAGAGAGTGTCTTAAGCTCTACTGACTCCAGGGGCTCAAAGGGAGCACCCTGTAGACCCCGAAGGACTACAGAGAGGTCCCACGAGGGCATGAGGTGCGGTCTGGAGGGATTCAACCTCCTAGCGCCTCTCAAGAACCTGATGACCAAGTCATGCTTCCCCAAATACTTACCATCCACTGCCTCGTGATGTGCCAAAATGGCGGCTACATACACCTTAAAGGTGGAGGGGGACAGCCACCCCTCCAGCCTCTCCTGCAGGAAGGAAAGCACCGATCCAACTGCACATCTCTGGGGGTCTTCACGTCGGGAAGAACTCCACTTAGCGAACAGACGCCACTCAAGGCATACAGGTGCCTCATAGAGGGAGCCCTAGCCTGAGTGATTGTGTCTACCACTGTCCAAGGGTCAGACGTGGAGATTCCAGAGGTCTGGTTGCGGGTGCCAGATGGTGCCCCATCCCTGAGAAAGAAGGTCCTTCCTCAGGGGAATTCGCCGGGGGCTGTCGCGAGGAGCATGAGGTCCGAGCACCACGTCTGGGTGGGCCAGTAGGGTGCTACTATGATGATCTGCTCCTCGTACTCCCTGATCTTGCACAGGGTCTGTGCAAGTAGGCTCACTGGGGGAAACACGTATTTGTGTAGTCCAGGGGGCCAGCTGTGTGCCAGCGTGTCTATACTGAGGGGTGCCTCGGTCAGGGTATACCAAAGCAGGCAATGGGAGGATTCCCAGGAAGCAAACAGGTCTACCTGTGCTCGACCAAATCGACTCCAAATCAGCTGGACCACCTGGGGGTGGAGTCTCCACTCTCCCCTGAGCGTCGTGACAGCGCATCGCCCGGGATGTGAGTGGCTCGTAGCGACTTGTGGCGCCGGTGACTCCAGAGGAGGAGACGGCAGGCGAGTTGTGACATGCAACGGGAGCGTAGACCGCCTTGGCGGTTGATGTACGCTTCCGTCACCATTTTGTCTGTTCGGACCAACACATGCTTGCCCTGGATCAATGGCTGGAACCTCCACAGGGCGAGCAGTACTGCCAACAACTCGAGGCAGTTGATGTGCCAACGCAGCCGCAGGCCAGTACAGGAGCCGGCGGCTGTGTGCCCATTGCATATGGCGCCCCAGCCCATCTTGGAGGCATCCGTCGTAACCATGACGCGCCTGGAGACCTGCTCTAGGGGAACCCCTGCCCTTACAAATGCAAGGTCGGTCCAAGGGCTGAAGAGGTGGTGACATATCGGCATGATGACCACACGATGTGTCCTGTGGCGCCATGCCCATCTCAGGACTCGAGTATGAAGCCAGTGCTGAAGTGGTCTTATATGCATCAACCTGAGCGGTGTGGCAACCGCTGAGGATGACATATGCCCCAGGAGCCTCTGAAAAAGTTTCAGTGGAACCACTGTCTTCTGTCTGAACGCCTTCAGACAGTTCAGCACAGACTGTGCGTGCTCGTTTGTGAGGCACGCCGTCATCGAGACTGAGTCCAACTCCAAGCCGAGAAAAGAGATGCTCTGAACCGGGGAGAGCTTGCTCTTTTCTCAGTTGACCCGAAGCCCTAGACGGCTGAGGTGCCTGAGCACTAGGTCCCTGTGTGCGCACAGTAACTCTCGAGAGTGAGCAAGGATCAGCCAGTCGTCGAGGTAGTTGAGTATGCGGATGCCCACTTCCCTTAGCAGGGCAAGGGCTGCCTCTCCGACCTTCGTGAAGATGCGAGGGGACAAGGACAGGCTGAAGGGGAGGACTTTGTATTGGTACGCACGGCCCTCAAAAGCAAACCGCAGGAAGGGTCTGTGTTGAGGCAAAACCGAGACGTGGAAGTACGCGTCCTTCAGGTCTACCGCCGAGAACCAATCTTGATGCCGGACGCTCGCTAAAATGCGTTTTTGTGTCAGCATCTTGAATGGGAATCTGTGCAAGGCCCGCAACCCACCGCCTTTCTTTGGTACAATGAAGTAGGGGCTGTAAAACCCTTTCTTCATCTCGGCTGGAGGGACAGGCTTTATCGCACCCTTCCGTAGAAGGGTAGCGATCTCCGCACGCAAGGTAGCGGCTTTCTCGCCCTTCACTGAGGTGAAGCGGACGCCGCTGAACCTGGGCGGGCGCCTTGTGAGCCACGCGTCCAAACTCCGGGCGAGGGAGACCAAGGGGATAATAACGTCGGGCGTACTGGCGGGTGGAGCCTTGCGGCGGGGCGGAGCCTGAGGCGCCACGTCGAGGGGGCTCGAGCCCCGTGGCCGTGCTGAGTCCAGGGACATCGAAGCACTTACCTGGCTCCTTATACCCACCATAAGATTGGCCGGGGAGGGGGGAGGAGGAATTTCATCCCCACAGTCCATCGGAACCAACCCGGTGTGGGCATGTTTGTGCCATAGCTGGGCGCGCAGGGGCGGGGGGGTCTGTCACTGGAACGCCGAACCTGCCCAAATGGGATGGTGGATGGTGATTGTGACGACGGCCGTGCACACCTGATATGTGACCCAGAGAACAAGGAAACCACTCTTTTGTTGAAGATTTGGGTACCGCAGCCTCTTGGGCATGCTGCGAATAATGAAACAAAAGATTCTCCTCCTGGCCCTCCACCGGGGGATGGAGTGGTCTGTCTACCAGCTCCGTGGAAGTGGGTCTCCTCGCCCCTGGGTCACCTGTCTCAGGGGTGCTTCGAAGCCTTCCTAGGGTTCTTGGCAGCCGGCCGTGAATCGGGTGGCGTTTGCTTCCTGTAGTGGGCTCCACGCCGGGGCCAGGCTGCGGGGGCAGGCTGCAGCGGAGCCGGTGCTGTTGCTGCAGGAGGACGCCCTTGGTGACGAGCAGATGGGGTGTGGGGTCTTGAGCCGCGCCGGGGCAGGATATGTTGAATGGTCTCCGTCTGCTGCTTCACTGCCGAGAACTGCTGGGCAAAGTCCTTGACGGTGTCGCTGAACAGGCAAACCTGGGAGATGGGGGCGTCAAGGAACCGTGCCTTGTCAGCCTCTCTCATGTTGACCAGGTTGAGCCAAAGGTGGCGTTCCTGGACCACCAGGGTGGACATCGCCTGCCCGAGAGACCGCGTGACCTTCGTCGCCCGGAGAGCGAGGTCGGTCGCCGAGCGCAGTTCCTGCATCAATCCCGGGTCAGAACTACCCTCGTGCAGCTCCTTTAGTGCCTTGGCTTGGTGTACCTGCAGGAGAGCTATGGCGTGCAGGGCGGAGGCGGCTTGTCCAGCGGCACCGTAGGCCTTAGCCATCAGAGATGACGTAAACCTACAGGCCCTGGATGGGAGCTTCGGGTGCCCCGCGCCAGGTGGTGGCGCCTTATCCACCTGGGGGATCACCTAATACCCCTTGGGCGCCCCACCATCAAGGGTAGTGAGAGTGGGGGAGCTGAAAGATCGGGACCGGGTGGCGCTCTGGGCCCAGGAATCAATCATTGAGCTGCGAGGGTTCAGGGGAGAGTGGAGGGTTCCACTCCAGCGCGACGCTCGCGGCTGCCCGGGAAAGCATGTCCGTCATCTCCACGGCAGAGTGGACGAGCCCGCTCTCCGATTCTGCGCTTGACTCATCGTCTTCCCGGGCCCCGAATAAGAGGTCGAACTCTCCCTGAGACGAGCCGGCGTTCTCATCCGAGAGCCCGACCGAGTCAAGCGAGCGTGCTGAGGAATGGGAGGTCCGTGGGGGGTTAACCGGCAGAGGTGGTCCCATTGGAGTCCCCAAATCGCCCCCAGTGCTAACTGACGCGGCCTCATACCCGTAGGTAGAAGGACCGAGGCGGGGAGCCACTGGGGTGGCTTGCTTTCTTACGAAGGCGAGCCGCGACCGCAACATTGCCATGGCCATGTTCTCGTAATGAGGACAAGACCCATCCACGAGTGAAGTCTCCGCGTGGGCAGCGCCCAGACACATAAGACAGTGATCATGGCCATCAGAAGTGGAGAGATAACGACCGCAACCAGGAATAACACACAAACGGAAAGGCATCTTTAAAAAGATGTTCCATGTGTGCCGCTCTTTTAGAGTTGAAAATATACTCTTTTAGAATATACTCTCTTTTTGCTGTTCAGCCGAAGCACCCAGGGGCGTTCTCTGCAATCCACGGGTGCAGAGGGGGAGAAGCCACTGAAATGCGCCATAAATCCAGCAGACGAGGTGAATGAACTCGGTGAATTCAGCTCAATGAATAGAACCGATCGGCTCCGAAGAGAAAATCTGAATGAGTGGTTGCATACCAGCTCCTTTTATACCTGTATGTCCTGGGAAGTGGCATGCAAATTCCACTCGCCAATTTCTATTGGCCTTATTTCAAAAAGCAGAGGTGTTTGGGGCTCCCAAGAGTGACCCCTGGTGTCACTACATCGACACAACATCGAGTGAGTGACAGATAGGGAACCTATCATAAATTACTCTCTCATGAAGGCTGGGCAATAAAGCAATCTCAATATATTTATCTGTAAAAAAAAAATCTTTGATACTGATCATTAACTTTTAAGTAATTTTCTATATTTAACTTATTTTTGCTTATTACATCTAGATCAGGTGTGTCAAACTCAGTTCCTGGAGGGCCGCAGCCCTGCAGAGTTTAGTTCCAGACCTGCTCCAAAATGCCTCCTTGTAATCTTCAAGCACTCCTGAAGACCTTGATTAGCTGCTTCAGGTGTGTTTAATTAGGGTTGGAGCTAAGCTCTGTTGGAATGTGGCCCTCCAGGAACCAAGTTTGACACCACTGATCTAGATGATTATGTGTTTTTTTGTTTTGGTTTTTTCTCCCCTTTTCTCCCCAATTTGGAATGCCCAATTCCCAATGCACTCTAAGTCCTCGTGGTGGCGTAGTGACTCGCCTCAATCTGGGTGGCGGAGGGCGAATCACAACCTCCACGTCTGAATCTGCACATTTTATCACATGGCTTGTTGAGCACGTTACTGCGGAGACATAGCGTGTGTGGAGGCTCACGCTATTCTCTGCGGCATCCACGAACAACTCACCACACGCCCCACCGAGAGCGAGAACCACATTATAGCGACCATGAGGAGGTTAACCCAACGTGACTCTACCCACCCTAGCAACCGGGCCAATTGGTTGCTTAGGAAGCCTGACTGGAGTCACTCAGCATGCCCTGGATTCGAACTTGAGACTCCAGGTGTGGTAGTCACCATCTTTACTTGCTGAGCTACCCAGACCCCCAGTTATTTGTGTTTTCTAAAATGCAAGCATTTTGGCAAAGTTATACGCACAGCTAGCTAACTGAATTACAGTCATGAAATCAGATGATTAGGAAGTATTAACTGTCTAGCGGCTACATAAGCCCTGCTGTCATGGAAACCAGTAATGAGGCTAGGTAGCTGCTAACTAGCTATCCAGCTGAAATGTATATATCATTGTGTACTGAACAAGATAGCACTGACAATGCAATACTGCTATCGACTGAGCACAACAATAACTCCGACATCAACATCATTGGTCTTTATTTGTGTACTATTTAGTTAAAAGTTTTTTCATGATCCATAACGCTGTCACGTCCGCTAAGTTTTTGGGTGCAGTCAAGAAAGTCTTTCAGTGGACGTAATGACTTTTAGACTACAACAATTACGCCATGTATGGGTTACGTAGCTGACATGAGTTCGGCCAAAACCAGGTAGAAGGACTTTGTCGGAAACTTATAAATGAATGACCATGAGGAGAGGCAAACGACTGCTGAAGACAATGAAATAAACAAGTTCTAACAAAGGTGTGGAATACATTTCCTCCATTAATAGTATGAAATGTACAACATGATTAATATAGATATCAAATGATATGAAAAACAATATTGTGATAATATTTTTTGCCATATCGCTCTGCCCTACTCTCATATTGTTCCAAACCCACATGACTTACTCTCTTCTATGAAACAAATGGAGAGGTTTGGCAGAATGTTCAGTCACAGTCACCTTTCACTTTCATTGTATTGGGAAACATGCAATGAAAGTCAGTGGTGACTGAGGCTATCAGTACCTCACATTTTTGCCTAACGTATTATTTTTAGTTGAAGAAAGTAAGTAATATGGTTTCGGAACAGCACGAGTAAATGATTTAAATTTAAATTTTGGGTGAACTATTTCTTTAATATGTTTTATAAAGGGTTTGTTTTAGTGGACAAATGACAGGCAGACTGAAAAAGCATATGTGACATCAGAAAAAGAAATGTCTCCTCTCTGATATGTTATGTAAACTGAGTGTCTTTCTGGCTGCTGTGGTTTGCTGGAGGGGTCGTGTAACCTCTTCTCTGAATCCCTGCTGTGATAAACTCATCGGGATTACACTCTTTTTTTATTTTTTTTTTTTTTGGATCAGTCTATATTGTGTGTTTTGATGTTGTTTTGCAAGCAATGCCTACCAGAGAGCCTTATTGAAATTCAACAGGCCTTGAAAATGACATCTATGAGAAGATGGGGCCCTTTTGAACCAGCCCTATCCAATCTGATTTGTGTATGTGTGGCTGCATGTGTGTGTGGCTGCAAGAGTCCACGTGTGCAAGTGTGTAAACAATGTGTGTGTGTGTGTGTGTGTGTGTGTGACTGCAAGTGCGTATACAGTGTGGTACAGACTAGAGGTCTGCACGGTCCTAAAAATAAAACCCATACCTGAGACCATGTGTCACAATCCTACCCGGCCCGAACGATACCGTCAGATTATAAACCCAAACCCGAAATCGCTCAATATCTTTATAATTTCTTCTGTATTTAAACAGTGCCAGTCCTGCACGGGACGCTGAAGAAACAGCGAGACATGGCGCAACAGTCAAAGACATTCATCCAGCATGTGTTTACATAGGGAAACAATGGGAAAACAGAACATATGTGCGCAAAAACACGTTAGGACACCCGAAGTCCTACTAGGAAAAACTGATCCGATTGTGTTTCTCTGTAGGCAGCCTGTTCGTTGTCAATAATTATGTAGGTTAAGTCTGAAAAGACTGATTGTTTTAGAAATATGAATTGGTTGACCACCAAATGTTGCCCCTATAGCCCCCCACCCCCTCAAAACTCTCACGCACACACACTCAAAACAGTAATGCACCCACCCAGCAAAGTGGGTCAGGTTTTGCCTATTTAAAAAAAAATAATAACTAGAACAGTAAAACCTGAAATCACCTACATTGTGGTGACCAAGCAACAGTCCCTACAAGGAAAACATCTTAATAAGCATTAAATACCATATTCGTTAAAATCTTAAATTGCAGAAAATTTTCTGGTTAGGAGTAGCGATAGGGATAGAAAATATAATTAGCTCAGTATAAACATGAGATAAGACAATGGAAAGCCCCCACCGTGATAAAAAAACAAATGTGTATATCAGGTCAAAAGTCCAAACAATAAAGCATTCTATAAAATATTCATGTAACAACAGCCTGAGCACAAATAAAAAATCTTCTTCATTATCTGCATATGTTCAAAGGGCTGGATGGTGTTTTAGCACCAGAACCTCATCTGTCACTCTCTCTCTCTCTGTTACTAGAGGCAGTGCGCATAGTTGGCCCCTTTGCTTTTAGGTTATATAAGAAGATTAACACACTGTTCCCTCCCTCTCCTGTGGCACACACACTTACCCACATGCACAAATCATCACTCGTGCACTCATTGGCACTGTTCCTTGCCTCTTCTATTGAAGTTCATTTCAGGTGAGAAGGGGAATAGGAAAAGAACCTGGGAGCCTTTTAGCAGCCAAACAGCTTTTTCACACACTCACTAATATATATTTGTAGATATGATGATATACTAACATATTTCATAATAATCTGTATCCCTATCTTTGCTTTTCCTCTTTAATAGAATAAACAGACTAGGATTTTGTTGTTTTGTGTGCTCAGTGTATGTGTGCATACTTGGCTATAGTTTAAGGACAAATTTGTCTCCAGAAGTGAACTAAATCTGACAAAACTTCCCTTTGGGGGACACTCAGGGACGTCCTCATTGGGAAAAAAGTTTTATAAGTATATTTATTAGTTTGTTTTTTAAATTCTAAATTGAAAAACATTTTCTTTTAGGGTAATTATAATTAGTTCTGTATAAAAAAACAAAAAAAACAGCAGAAGCCTATGGTATGTCCTTATTTAGATTACTAGTAAACGTGTGTTGGTGTGAGAGTGAGTGCATTACCCAGCATCTCTTTGCTCAGTGAGTAATACAGCTTAAGTAGGCATTTATGAATGTAATGATTAGTTGTTTGTGTGTGAGAGTGTGTTTGTTTTCCAAATGTTCTGTCAAAGTTCCTGGACATACTGAGTAGTTTAGTTTCCCAGTGTTCCTGGGAACAGCAGCCTGGCCAGATGGTCTTGGAAGTGATAGAGTACCCTGACATCAACCCTAAGTAACCAGAACAAGGTGTGTGTGTGTGTGTGTTTGTGTGTGTGAGTGTGATCTTGCATGCATGTATTTGCGTTAAAAGGAATTTAAAGCGACACACAGCATCAGTTAGGTCAAATCACATAATGAGTTCATGTTCTGTTTGTTTAATTGTTGCAAAGCCACAATCAGAAACCTATTTGAGCAACATAATTAAATGTGCTATAAAATGATGTTAGTTTTCTGCAAACTAATTTAGACTATTTTTTTTTTTTTTTTTTTTTTACTTTTTGATACCAAGCACCCCCAAATATGATGGTTCCCTTGCAAAGGACCCCTTTTCTTAAAATGTTGAGAAATCTATACTGTATATTTTCATTTAATATTTATTTCCATTTATCCTGTGTGAGAAAAAACTTAAGTAGGACATTATAAAGACCAAATTAAATAACTGGCTTTTGTATTACTTAGGGCTGCACAATTAATCGTATTTTAATCGCAATTACGATTTCTGCCTCTCACGGTTAATTAAGCATAATTGTCTGTGATATTAGTGAGCTAGCAAACAGAAATTATGTTGTTCATTTTCATTACAGGCTGTGTCTACAGACGATAGACCAAATCACAAACTCTTTTGTAGTCCATTTTCACTTCACCTGACCAGGTCACGCTATCTCAGAAGTTCGCCACTGACCAATCACTGTTTCACTTCGATCATGCGCTGTCATACAGAACCACAGATGTTTACAAGTATCAGATGTGCGCAGCACTGATCTGTAATATTATATTACACATAATCAGAACATTCATGAGGATACGGTGTTATAGCATTCTCAAAGCGGTCCTATGCTGGATGCACATTAAATTAATTCCATCTCGTGCTCTGATAATATACGTTATATAAAGAGCAGCTGTACTCTGAGTTTGGTTCGGTTCGTGCACGTCACTAACGTTCGCTGGCAGCGTTATATATATAAAGCTCTCCAGACTGACTTCAGTTTACATTTGCGTTATTTCAAATATATTTGTCCATTAAAAGTGTATTAACAAATCTAAAGTTACCCCATGGCACCGGGGTTGTGTGGCGCGAAGAAGAGATATGAGTATTTCACCATGTATGGACAGAGGAGCACAAAGCTGTTGTCACTGTCACCTCTGCAGGTAACACACAGAAACACATTGTCTCCCCTCAAAATAAAAGGCTTGATAAAATAATTAGGCTTACTTCAAAATAAAGTCTTGAGACTGTACAGAAATTTCGCATGCTCAATTATCACAGAAATATTTTACTATATATTACTGTAGGGTATGGGAATATAAAAATCTCAATAATAATTAATAATAATTTAAAGAATGGATCTTAAATGAGAATGCAAGTGTAAACACACAACAGAGTAGCTGTTTCTAGTAGCAGAAAAGAATGGACAAAACATGACTTAATTTTGGTCAAAAGGAATAATTTACTAGTTTATAGTTCTATCAACGTGTTCAACTTGAGAGCTACAGTTTAATTAGATTTTATGTTTTTTGTTCTTTTAGAATCGATATCTAAGCAGTGGCAATAGTAATTTTTTTTTTTTTCAAATTGTGCAGTCCTGTAATAAATGTTTTCTTCAAATGACAGAAGAATTGTGATTAATAATCGTGATTAAAATTTTAAGCAAAATTATCGTGATTATCATTTTCCCCATTAACGTGCAGCCCTAATAATGCCATTTTACTAAAGCCATAAGATATTATAAAACATTATTTATTTATTTTGTTCTCTGAAATTTTCCCGTAGCACCCCTTGGAGGCCCCCTGGACCCTGGTTTGAAAAACCCTCATTTAGACCACCCTCTCTCTCCAAAACTCACCATCTAAAGACATGTCCGCAAATCTGATATCAGCAAACCAGAACACTCAAAATGACTGACAGGATTGTCAGAGGATTTAAATGGATATAATGCCGAGGTCAAATTCTTTTTTGATGTTTACAGAGTCTTGATTGTCACTGAGACTGATGGATATTTCAGAACACCTTTTTCCTGTGATGCCATGTTGTAAGGACAATTTATGTATGGTATTCAATAAAAAATAGCTTTAACTGCTTAAACAGCATTTTTAACCTTATAATAATGCTCTGAAAGTATTAACCAGTTCTGTAAAATGTTTGTATTAATCAGCCTTGCCATAATGCCTTTTATCATCTAATTTGAGGAAAACTGTTTCCCTAGTGTGTGACCTCTGTGTTGTCTTACTATAAATCATTCAGGGTTCCATCACTATAAGAGTCCATTGCAGTATAAAAAGTGAGAGTGCACACGTACACACACACACTCACATCTTCTTAAATTGAGCCATTGTAAACATTGTTTGCTCATACCTACTGTATGTTTGTATCTCTAGCCCTTATGTGCCTAATATCCGTTTAGATCAGAGAGCAACAGAGCTTTGTTCCCACTCAAAGGGGCTTTTTCATTTCCAGTGATCAGTGTCATGTGAAAATAAGAATCTACCCTATTGCGCAAGTTGTTTTGAAAATGCTTCATTCTCCCTAAGGCTAGATTTTTCATCGGTTTGAGAGGAACACACTACTTCACAGATTTTTTATAGATCAATCATAATTGTAAAAAAGGATGTTTTTGTAACTTCATTTTGAATGTTGTATTGTCTGCCAGGTGAATGTCGCAAGTCTGATTGTTTAGAAATGTAACAGCACACCTCTACTTAACAAGTCACATGATTTGAGGTATCTTTATGTCCGTAGCACAAACGGTGATGGTTATGCACCAAATTTTACTCTTCATGGTTAGGGGTGTGTTTAAATACTTAGCCCTAAATATGAGCATTGCAAGTTATTGTCTTAATGAGCACCACCAGTTATTAATATGAGTTCATTTTGATTTGGATGGGAGAAGTTTTTAATAGCAGATGAGAAGAACATCACTTCCAAGACTTGTTGACAGACCCAGGGTTCCCACGGATCCTTTAAAAATCTTCAAATGTCCTAAATTCAGTTTTCCAAAATTTAAGGACTTAAAAAGTCTTAAATATCTTAAATGATACAACAAAAGTCTTAATTTTTATTTAAAGAGGTCTTAAATTTGGGAGTGGAAAGACAAGAATCGTGATATGACCTAATGTGATAATCAAACTTCAAAAGAATACGATTCAATTATATAAATGCCTGCACTGCGTCCTTCAGAGTGAAAACATGGCACTGTTGTATTTTCTCCAAGCATGCGGGGGCTTGTGAGTGTTTCCTGCTGTTGCAGAGCAGTCCGCAATCATAAAGCCATTTCGGAAATATATCACAAGCGATTACTAAAGATCCACTGTTGATGATGATGATATAGTGTTGATGAAATATGACAATGTTTACTTTAAATTATTGTAAAACGTAGATTATTGTAGGAGTGCACATTTTATATCCCTTATTTGAATGAGCAGCTGGAAGCAGTGAAGCGCAAGCATTTCAAAATAAGAGTCCCCGGTGTATTTCAAAGTTAAAATGCCTTTAAAATTAAAAGTCCCACGCTATGAATCAAATCTGCAAAAGACTAAGAACATTTAATGTAGGCTACCAGTTTTAAAAAACTATTGGCAGTTTATAATTTCAACACATTACTGAATCAGCACAATCCAATACTGGTCGACCTCTAATTTGTATCTATTTATATAATGGTACATAAACCAATTTTAGTGTGATATTTATGTGGAAAACATGAGTATTTGAGTATTTTAAACTTGCATATAGCCTGTCCTGTTTTATTGATAAGTAATGTTAAGGCGTTGTTGAATGTGTGCCCCTGCCTGTTTAAGTAAGAGTTTGTGATACATAGTTTATTTTGAGATTGTGTTGGTTTGTTTTGGTATGGGGATACGGTATTCATTTTATATATTCAGGTCTTGAAAAAGATCTTAAAAAGTCTTAAATTTGATGTTAAAAACTCTGCAGTAACCCTTAGACCACAAATAATATCCCTCAACAGAAGTCACATCAAGATCTTATCTAAGCTTTGCACAAGCAAGTTGTAAATCTTTTGCAAATGATCTGTCAGGAACTTATTGGGAAATGCAGGATCATTTGCATAAGATCTATTGCCCAAAGGAAATTGGACAATTGTTGTACTTGGCCAAGCTGTACCAATGCCCAGTCTCCCTCTGCTGCTCTTCTTCTACACAGCAGCCAAATGATAAGAACATGAGTGTGTTCAGATTTGGTTCGCTCCCTTCAGTGCAGACATGAGGTGTACACTTTGACCAAGTGAAACACTGTTTTTTTATTTTTTATGTGTATATGACATAACCAGAGATCAAGGTCTAAAAGGTCTGATTTAAACTGTCTGGTAAACAAGTTCTTGGAAAGACTCAAATTCTAGCATTAAACAATCACAATACAAAGAGCTTTACAGGTGATGTGTGTCATTTTTTCAATGTTAAAATGTGTGTCCCAGCTTAATGTGCAGAGTCAACTATAAGTAAGCCATTCTTTGGTTGTTTTCCCTATAAAGGGTTAACAATGTGACTTTGTGACTGTGTCGACATTGTTCTTTTTATTTAAGAATCCCAAAGAGGTCTCATATATCTGGTGAAAGCGAGCTATCCATTTGCATTCTCATTTGTCTTAATGGCAGTTGCTAAGTTGGTGCATACAGCTCCAGAAGTACACGACCTGGATGTTGCCATCTTAGCGTTTTGGTCACTGAGTTTCGGAACAAATTATTTTGTTCAAGCCAATTACTTGAGCCGTAAATGCCGTGTGACTAATCACTTTTGATTGGCTGTCAATGGAAACATATTGTATGCTTTTTGCCTACAAACTACTTAAAATAATTAGCTCAACCAATGGTGTGAATTTGGGGTGGGACTACCATTTTGTCTGACCAATGGCAGATGATGGGTAGTGTTTGGGAAGCCTGTCTGAAAAAATACATTATTTTTGCTAGTGTTGCAGAAATTACACACTTTACCTTTAACATGTAAAATCGAATATTTCAGAGATTTTGGTAATGAGTTCTTGGTGGTTAGGTCTAGTGACTTTCATAAACATGGTAATAAAGTTCTGTCTCCTTCCTATGGCACTAATGGATTCCTGAAAGTTCAGAATTAGCCTGTGGATTACTGAAAATTTATCCCAAAAACAGTGCAAGTTTACTAAGCAGATGCCATTGAGATATGATGTGTGCTCATAAAGTGCCAGCAGTGGTTGTGTTATAATAACTGTGTCAGCCATGTAACTCATAACTGTGACCTTCTCAGTGTCAATGTAATTTAAGGAATTTTTGAGAATATGCACACCCCAAAGGGAAGAAAAGGCTTTCAAAGGGGGGAAATGCGTAACTGTTTGTGGCTTTCAGCATTCATTCATTTTATATGTTCGGGAAAAGCACACATAAAACATTGTGTTGTTTAACTGGAGGGAAAATGTTCATTGTAAATTTTATGTTGAATGATAGATAATGTGATGCTAAGGCTAACATTGGGAATAATGTGCATAATGGATCATTTTCAGGACAAGCCCTTTTTTTATTCTCCAGGATACTCTGTTTCATCTCAGCTCCTGGCACAAAACAATTGTAGATTGTTTAAAACTTGTTGAAACTAATATAATAGAGTGATAAATGCATTACCCAATAAACTTACCAAACAATGTGACCCCACATATTTAATATAATAAACTTATCATATTGCATTAATAGCCTTTTATTGCACAGCTTATTAAAAGTAACGTTAGTCAATATTCCGTTTTTCTACATTGATCAAATATTCACAGTAGCAAAAGATTGTCAATAAATCGGAGAAATGAAAGAGATGTTTGGCCAGTTTTTTCCGTACCAACATCTGATTTTTAACCGCTTTTAATCAGTTAAGACATAACTGACAAGCATATTCTTAAAGCTGCAGCGTGTAATTATTTCTGTACCACTAGTGGCACTAAATAGAAATGCCATACGTTTGTTTGCATTGCCTTAAAAGGCTAGGCACTACAACCAGTGTTGTGAGATTGGGGTGGACTACCTGGTCTAAACTATGGCAGAAGGGGGGAGTGTTTGAAACTTGCTTGTAAACAGTCATTATTTCTGCAATTCTGTTTGGTGCAGTTAGTGGCGGAGACATTTGTCACATAATCAAATTCATCCTTACATCTTATCATACTCCTACTTATAAAAGTTTGCTCAATTAGTTTTAATTTAATAGCTGAAACCTACACTATGGTAGGGACATAGAGCATGCATCCTCAGTTATAACCTGCTGTGACTGTGGATTCTCTCTTAGACCATCATCATTCAATGCTGTAGCATTCTGGGTGATTTATAGGATGACAGACCTACCAATGGATCATGGGTGTCGGTCTGGCTGGATTAAAGTGTGGCTGGTATTTGATGACATAGCATATGGTGGCAGGTAGTCCCTACATCAAGACGGCAGCTTGATACATGGCCTCATGTTAAAGCGGTCAGGGTGCTGCCCTGGGATGTTTCAATCAGTTTAATTCTGCTGCACAGTGTCAATCTACTGCAGCCTGCTTTGAGATTAAGGAGGGAGAGAGGATAAAAACACCACCTACAGAGTACAGATTGTACATTAGGATATTGACATTTCTTATAATTCAGATCCTATTTAACTCATTTCGTTCCAAGCCTGAATGACTATCTGTCTTTTGTGGAACACACGTGGAGAAATTTCGAAGAATGTTGTCTCTGCACTTTTTCTTTTTCAATGCTGCACACTGGTGTGGTTGAAGAGAGTCCCCTGTTCACAATGTAAAGCACTCTGAGTGTAGTGTCTGGAAAGCACTTAAGAAATGTAACATTCATTCATTGTGTTTCATGGAAGAAAGAAAGTCATATGGGTTTGGAACGACATGAGGGTGCAGTTGTAACGGCAGCCAGCTGGTACGTGATAGCTGTGTGGTATGTGTTAACCTAACTCCCCTGGCCTCAAGAGGCGCACTAGCGACTGATGCTAGAGGCTGTAGCTTTTAGCCTCCTCGTTAGTGCTTCCGCCTCCCATGCTGGCTGACGCCGGTTTGAACCCAGTTCGGAGCGGGTAGAGCAGGATCGGTTACAGTGGTGCCGTGACCCGAATGGGAGTGACGTTTAGGGGGTTGAGTGTATTAATAATATTTTATTGCCGGATTGCTGTTAAATTTGCAGCTTTAATCTCAACCAAAGATCTGCGTGATCTTACTGGCTGTGGCAATAAGTTCTTTTCTTTTAAGGTAATTTTACTGCTGCGAATAATAAACCAATTTTGGTCTTGTAATATAGTTCTACTGTTTGAACACTACAAGGGCTTGAAAAAGAGTGTAGTGGTACCAGATTACAGCTGGGAGCTCCTGTTCCTTCCCTAAATAGGTGAAAAGTTGCCTTAAGTTAACACTTAAGAACTTACTGTTTAAGATGAGCCTGGCAGGGTTGGGGCCAGAAGGGTGGAACAGGGTGGCAGATGCCACCCTTAAAATGAGCTTTGCCACCCTATTTGCCACCCCAACTCGGATCTCATACAGCAAGTGTAAGCAAGTGATTAACCATTAGAGTGCCACAATGCGACAGAACATTTCAAAAGTTCTCTGAATGTTACTTGACAGTTGCCTTTAGGTGCAATACAGTGTAAACATGCACTAGGCAGACATTTTAGACCATCTTGTTGTTTTTTCAGTTTTTTCTTGAAATGAGTGGAAACTTGGTCTTGACAGACAAGGTTGGGGAGTGATTCGATCACACCAGTCTCATGTTAACCTGTGTAATGTTTAAGCGCTATAGTAATACTTTTGATATTGTGTGATGTATGTGGTGCTGCCATCTTAGCTGCTAGCCTTGCATTGTAAATTTATTACTGTAGATCAGGGTCAGAAATTAACTTTTCCATCAAGGAGCTGTATTTGCCCCACTGGATTTGATTTTCAGTGGCATTTTATACCTTGTATAGTGCATATTTTTTCTAACCAATAAAACCTGTAAGGTGTAAAATAAGGTGTGACATAATACTTTGTCAAATACTTAAATTTAATCAATTGATTAACATGAAGTCTCAGTATAAATAACTATATTATCCATAAAATTCAATCAATATCAACTCCTACTTTTTACAATGCATATATTTTAAATTTCTTGGACATTTTTTGTCACTTTCAGTGGCATTTTTGTCCTGAGCCCCCCTATAAATTTTGACTCTGCTGTTGATGTACTGTACACAAATAACCAGTGGCAAAGTATCAGTGGTGCTTACTGATCCTTCAGCTGATAATCAGCCCAAATAATCACTCCCAGCACACTATATTGATCCTCTTACAGTACTAGCTGGTGTACATCTAGAAACTAGCTTTTCTCTTTAAGCTTGACCTCTGTTTGATCCCAATCCTTTCTTTCAGATGCAGGTGCTAGCAGTCATCAGCAAATTACATTTTGGTTCACAGCATCAACGCAGACCTGTTCTAAGCCTTGAACCTACGATTATTAGCATGCCAGCCACACTCTTACACCTTTGATCTACAAGCACTCTACCTGCCAGTGCAAGTGTCAAATTACTGTTAAAATTCTTTTAGGGAATTTGTGCGCTAATGAATTGCGTTAACCTGAGCTCTGCCTCATTACTGCTGAATTATTTAAAACATTACATTAGTGAACAGAACACTGTAATTACAAACGTCCTTTACAAGTGCCTTCTTAGTATTTCACACTGATGTAATCGTGCTTATAGACCTTATTCACAGAAGCGCCATTTTTGATTTTTTTACAGGAATGAAAATGAGGCTGTGAGGGATAGACTGGGCATCTCTTTTAATGGCTCCTAGATCCCATCTGAATTTCCACAACTCATGTAGGGGTGGGCGATATACCGGTTACGCAAAACTGCCACCGGCAAGAAAAGTGCACCTCATTCTTTTCGTGTAACACGTATGTGGCACACATTCTGTCGGAGAAATGGAGGAGGAAGACAGAGCGGCTCTATGTGAGACTGAGAGAATTGAAGAAACAGGGTATTTCAGGTACAGACCAATTTCGGGCTGCTGGAGCAAATTCAATGACATTAAACTCACATTCTGAATATGCTTCTCATCAGACACAAGCAGCCTGGTTTCACGTGATTTTCACGCGCGTTATCGCTGAAGCATGAAAGTGCACGCAAGTCCAGCAGGCTTCCAGATTGGGCTGCACAGACACATGCACTACTCAATCTGGTTTCTATCTATCACGGAACAAACATAAAAACTTGCATGACCCATTTGAATTCTGTTGAGTTTTGAGCTTTTTTACTTTAAAGCGCTATGGAGGAAGTAAAACATCTCAAATGGCAAGAGAGCCCGACATTCTGACCAACACTGATGAGGAAAACAGCTAAAGCAATGTGTCATGCCCCAACAATTATGTCATCTGTCATGCTGATTTTTTAAACTTCACATCATATCCCTTAATAAAATTAAGTTTGAATGATGTAAGAAAACAAACCGGCTTTGCTTTCAGATATTCAAATATTGTCTACAGAGATGACTTAAACCAATTAGAGCCTAATGAAGTGTTTTATAATAATAATACTAGTCAACAAAATAATACTAGTCGACTGAAATGTGAAATTTAACATTGTGGTAAAGTTTATTACCACTTTTTGAATACCACCAATTGTTTTATAATTTTTTTTACTCTATGTTTGCCAAGTTCCAAATAAAGAGAAAATGATATGAGGAAGTAGTTTTCATTTATAAAGTATTTAATTCAGTGACTAGATTTTTTTTTCTTCTTCCAAAAATAGGCATTATAATATTTATTGTAATGTTATTTAATATATAATCCAATTATTATTATAATTTTTTATTTTTATTTATCTATATCGTGATATATATCATTATTGTGATATAAAATTAATGATATTGTGATATAAGATTTTGGTCATATCGCCCACCGCTAACTCATCTTGTCAAGTTTTTTTTTTTTTTTTGCCTACTAAATGTGCTTGGAAAGATATTATTTCAATGTTTTGTCCGCTGAATGATCCAAAAACACTTTAAACTGCAGTAAAGCTCATTGAACTACATCTACACTGATCAGCCACAATATTAAAACCACTGACAGGTGAAGTGAATAACATTTATTATCTCGTTACAATGGCACCTGTCAAGGAGTGGGATATAATAGGCAGCAAGTGAACAGTCAGTTCTTGAATTTCATGTGTCGGAAACAGGAAAAATAGGCAAGCATAAGAATCTGAGCGACATTGAAAAGGGCCAAATTGTGATTGCTAGACGACTGGGTCAGAGCATCTCTAATGCTCCAGCAGGCCTTGTGGGGTGTTCCCGGTATGCAGTGGTTAGTACCTATACCAAAAGTGGTCCAAGGAAGGACAACCGATGAACCGGCAACAGGGTTATGGGCGCCTAAGGCTCACTGATGCATGTGGAGAGCAAAGGCTAGCCCGTCTGGTCTGATCCCACAGAAGAGCTACTGTAGCACATATGCTTGCTGCATATGGGGCTGCGTAGCCGCAGACCGGACAGAGTTTCCATGCTGACTCCTGTCCACCGCCGAAAGCGCCTACAATGGGCACGTGAGCATCAGAACTGGACCATGGAGCAATGGAAGAAGGTGGCCTGGTCTGTTTTCTTTTAGATCATGTGGACGGTCGTGTGCATGCGCGTCATTTACCTGGGGAAGAAATGGCAGCAGGATGCACTATGAGAAGAATGCAGGCCGGTGGAGGCAGTGTGATGCTCTGGGCAATGTTTTGCTGGGAAACTTTTGGTCTTGGCATTCATGTGGATGTTACTTTGACACGTACCACCTACCTAAAGATTGTTGCAGATCACGTAAATCCCTTCATGGCAACGCTATTCCCTGATGGCAGTGGCCCTGCCACACTGCAAAAATTGTTCAGGAATGGTTTGAGGAACATGACAAAGAGTTCAAGGTGTTGACGTGTCCAAATTCCCCAGATCTTAATCTGATTGAGCATCTATGGGATGCTGGATCAACAGGTCCGATCTATGGAGGCCCCACCTCGCAACTTACAGGACTTAAAGGATCTGCTGCTAACGTTTTGGTGCCAGATACCACAGGACACCTTCAGAGGTCTTGTGGAGTCCATGCCTCGACGGGTCAGAGCTGTTTTGGTGGCACGAGGGGGACCTACACGATATTAGGCAGGTGGTTTTAATGTTGTGGCTAATCGGTGTATACTTCACAGCCTTGTTGTCATTCCCATCAAAAATCAAAGATGGCGCTGCTGTGAATTAGGTCTATTACTGGTTTACCAGGTTAAAATAGGCTCCGTGTGGTTTGCAAAAAGCAATGTAATTTTCCCATGATGCTTGTGTAAATAACACACATGGCATCTGAGGAAGACTTAACTATTTTATTCTCTGTTGATTCGCTTTATTTCTAGATATTCCAGAGTTGTTGCTATTTGTTTTTCCTTAAGTTACTGTCTTACTGTTTTTTCCTTAACTTACTGTTTCCCTTTTACATAAAACTCAGAGTTTCCCCAATGAAGGAGTGCATATACGGATGTGAGGGACAGTCGATATTTTACATTTGTGTGTATAAATGGGTATAGTTTATAGTGTATGTGATTTTCCCATTATACTTCCAGAAATGTTTAATTCTTTCCACTGTGCTGACATGTTGTTGGGCTCCATCTTATGACATTTGTTATCCCGGTCTGTTCCACGCACGGGCACTCTTAAAACATCCATCAGAACTCTGCTTATGCGTTTACAGGGCAACATCATGCCACATTCTCTGGGAGAAACCAAGGTGTGTTAATTGATGTGGAGAAAACAAACATAGCATGTTTTGACTTTTAAGCCACTTTTTGTTTGTAGAAATGCTTAATTTGTCTGCTGCCACAATATACAGTATGTATTGGATGTAATATAAGTATTTGAATGATCTGAATTATAACACTGTGTAACAAATGTTTAATTTTTTTTGGTTCCTGGGTAGTAAGTGTTATTTCCTAATTGCTTATGCCTCAAAAGTATAGAAAATGGCTATTATTCCCCACAAACTTTGCTTTTGTGACCAGGACAATGCTATTTTGAAATGTACCTATTTCCAATTAGAAAACGGGCAGATTTGTGTCTTTTCGTTCACAAAGTGAGTAGTTTTTCGAGATTTACGATTATACTGTAAATCACTTTCACAAATCAGCCCCCAAATGTAGTCTCCTATCATGTTCTCATTATACTGTCCTTGGTAGCGCTGTTCAAAGTCCAGTATATTCTGATGGAAGTGCTCGCCTTGCTCCTCCTAGTACACTCCTATGTTCTCCTTGAATTTATCAAGATGCATTGTGAATTGGGCATTCAAAATTGGGGAGAAAAAGGGGAGAAAATCTGTTTTGTGTAATTCACAAAATAGATGGCATCATGAGGAAGGAAAATTATGTGGAAATATTGAAGCAACATCTCAAGACATCAGCCAGGAAGTTCAAGCTCGGTCGTAAACGGGTCTTCCAAATGGACAATGACCCCAAGCATACCTCCAAAGATGTGACAAAATGGCATAAAGACAACAAAGTCAAGGTATTGGAGTGGCCATCACAAAGCCCTGACCTCAATCCGATGGAAAATTTGTGGGCAGAACTGAAAAAGCATGTGCGAACAAAGGAGGCCTACAATCCTGACTCAGTTACACCAGTTCTGTCTGGAGGAATGGGCCAAAATTTCAGCAACTTATTGTGAGAAGCTTGTGAAAGGCTACCCAAAACATTTGACCCAAGTTAAACAGTTTAAAGGCAATGATACCAAATACTAACAAAGTGTTTGTAAACTTCTTACCCACTGGGAATGTGATGAAAGAAATAAAAGCTGAAATAAATAATTCTCTCTACTATTATTCTGATATTTCACATTCTTAAAATAAAGTAGTGATCCTAACTGACCTAAGACAGGGAATGTTTTCTATGATTAAATGTCAGGAATTGTGAAAACTGAGTTTAAATGTATTTGGCTAAGGTGTATGTAAACTTCTGACTTCAACTGTAATTAACACATATTATTTTACTTATTATGTTTTAATTCTATTTATTTTGGGGCTTTTCTCAGTAAATGTTGATATACACTTAATTCTGATTAATTTGATTAATTAATCGGCACAATAGTAATAATATATTCATATTTGTAATCAATTGACAGCCCTAGAATCAAGTCAAATGAATTTACATAAAAGGATGTGTTGAAGCACTTAGGTTTGTCAGATAGATTAACTTTTTTCAGTGTAAAGATAAACTTTTGACAATGCTTACAAGTACTTGTAAATTTACCTAAACATATCTGTGTTTCTAAATTTGTTTGTGTGTGTACCTATACAAAAATGTGTACAATCATATTTGTGTTTGAGAACAATCCTGTATAATGTGCTAACACAGCATCTAGCTGACTAAAACAGTTACTTCGTGGTCTGGGACCATCAAATCTCACACTTGACTCTCTCTCTGTTCCTCTTTTAACCAACTTCACCAACGATTCCTAAAACTGATTTAGATTTGTGTGTAAGAAAATGTTTACTTTTATAGGAAATAAAATAACAAAAAGACGAACATTTAAAAATGTAAAAAGGTTTGAGTGAAGGTAAGTTTTAAGTTAAGGAGTAGGGTTAGGGCAGGGGTCGGGAACCTTTATTCACCAAGGAGCCAATTTTTACATTTTTGGTTGATGCATTTTTTTTGAAAGAGCCATATCACAAACAAATAATTTACTATTTTCAAACACAAAGTTTTTCAATAAAATAAAATGTGTATATTGCCCATAGACTTCTCGAAAACACAAAAACAAACAAATATGCAAAAATTAATAGGTAACATGTTGCAATATAGAATTGAGTACACGTGTTTGTGCGGGTCTCCATAAAATTACTTCATTTTACAATAGTTCATGAAAAATGTAACTTCCCTTTTGGGCTGGGCAATATGTAAAAAAAAATATTTTAACGATAATTGCCTTTAAAATATCATGATATCTGATTACATCATCAACTCTCCTGCCAAGGGTCGGTGAATATTTTTGCTTTATTGGTTTTGCTTTAAAAATGTAATTAATTTATTGAAACACGAAAAACTTAAATAAAAGACATTTCTAAATTAAAATTGCACTTTAAACGAAATGAAAAAGCAATGAAAATAAGGAAGTGATCTTATATATAACCACCTCCCCATCTCCAACGGCCCCATTTGCTATCACGCAAGCATCCGTCAACGACAACAGGTGGAAAATTACTAATAGCCTACAAATTAAGGACTAAAGACAATTATAAATGTAAAGATAATTATAATAATCATCATAATAAATAAGCCTAATAAATTCCCTTGTGTTCCCAAAAAATGCTGCCATATGTGTGTTCTTTTCGAATGTGTTTGTATTGTGTTTTGGTTAAATAGTTAATTCTGCCTATAGAAAATAAAATAGAACTCAATTTTAGGTTCAAGGTGAACTCGTCTTGTATTACTTTATGATTTAATCACTTCCATCTTTGTTTCTTTAATACAAAGATATATATTACTGAACTTGAAGAGTTGCGTTCAAAATGTATGCTAACCGTGAAATAAAGCTAACTAAACTCGCAGCACCTCACGAGATGATCAGAGATAATTTGCAGCATTCTCATAGACTACTTTATTCTTGCAAACAGTTTTCAGTCGAATGTTTCACTAGACAGGCTCGTGCTGCACACCTCTGAACAAACAGCGAATCAGACACGAGCATTGACGGCTTTTCTTTTGTCTGTTCTTAAAAATATAATAAAGCGTGTTTCTTCAAGTGCATGTTTTTGTGACTAACAGCATTTCTTGTCATGTGTCACTCTGAGATGTCTTACAGGTCACCCACCTGTTGTGGGTAGATGACAAAATTACTTGCTCATGAAAATGCATTTGGACAAAGGAGCTTGTGAACTGGATTGAGCCTCGTCGCATTTGGAGTGTGGCAGATGCTATTTCTTTTTTTTTTTTTTTTTATAATGAGCTTTCATAAAATCACTCGTAGAAAATGCTCTTAACAACTAACATCAATAGTTATTGGGAAACGAGGCCCAGAACTCTATGAATGTGCGTGTTTTGGAGAAGCACTTTCATTGCACTCGTGTACAGCGGAGCTCACTGCGCACACATATCAAATCAGACGTGCAACGGCGGCTTTTCTTTCATCTGTTCTTCAAAATATAATCAAACGCGCGTCTTTGTGTGTAATTTCTTGTAATATATCACTCCGAGAAGCCTTACAGGTCGCCCTCCACAGTGGCTAGTACATCAGCAAAATAGTCTGCATGAAAAATCCGCATTTGGCGGGTGTTCATTTCAAACCTTGTTCACCAGGAGTAGGCTGTACGATTCAGAAGAAAGGTAATCAAAACAGAGTCATTGACTTCAAGCTTTGCAGTCGCACCCACACTTTCTGCAGGGAAATGATCTCTAGAAAGTTTTAAACGATCATGCATGTGTTGGTGAATGGTGAGACTTGATTTTTAACAAAGAGCCACTTGTGGCTTGTGAACCATAGGGTCCCGATCCCTGGGTTAGGGGATAGAAAGTCACCAACATGATAGAAAAACAAGTGTGTGTCTTCCCTGAATAAGTTCTATTTAGGGAGTAGGATAAGGCTTTTGGTTATGGTTAAAACTGAGGTATACTTTTTTGCCGTGTACCATTACGTATCGAGCATTCTAACTTTCCAAAACCTAGTTGGTAGCACTATATTTTACAGTGCGTCTACTTTCCTGGTACATATATATAGTAAATATATTATACCTACTGAGAAATGTGTATTAACAAGAGGTACTTACCTGAAGTGTTCATAAATGGTAACTAATATGAAACATTACTGTACTTACCATTGGTACATACATGGTAAATATGTTGTACCTCCAGACAAATGTGACAACAGTACTTACTTATCTAAAGTGTACCTACATGCTAACTAATATGAAACTTTACAGTACGTCTCAATGCTACACACATGGCAAATATGTAGTTCTTACAGACAAGTGTGGGGTAATAACAGGCACTCACTTATAGTGAACATATATGTTAGCTAATGTGAAACATTACGGTACTTACCAATACTTTAAAAACAATACATTTTAGTCCTCATGGTACATGTTCTAGAAGTTGGATGGGATCTTACATATAACTTAATATGAAATGCAACAGTAACTACACTACTGGTCAAAAGTTTTGAAACACTTGACTGAAATGTTTCTCATGATCTTAAAAATCTTTTGATCTGAAGGTGTATGTTTAAATGTTTGAAATTAGTTTTGTAGACAAAAATATAATTTTGCCACCATATTAATTTATTTCATTATAAAACTAAAATGTAATGTAAAAAGAAAAAGTTTTTGAAATTGATGACTTGGACCAAATAATAAAGAAAAGCAGCCACTAAGTGCCCAACATAGATGGGAACTCCTTCAAAACTGATTAAAAAGCATCCCAGTGTGATACCTCAAGAAGTTGATTGAGAAAATGTCAAGAGTACATGTCTGCAAATTCTAGGCGAAGGGTGACTACTTTGAAGATGCTAAAATATAACACAGTTTTGATTTATTTTGGATTTTGTTTAGTCACAACATAATTCTCATAGTTCCATTTATGTTATTCCATAGCTTTGATGACTTTACTATTATTCTAAAATGTGAAAAAAAAAAAAAAAATTATAATAAAGAATGAGTGTTTCAAAACATTTGACCGGTAGTGTATACAGTACTTCACAGGGTTAGTACTTAGTATTTTTAAGCAAGGTCTTCTTCACATGACAACTTGTAAAGTCAAGTGCAAATATGAGTCTGGTAGGTACTGCATATGTCCAAAATTAGAAATGTTAACACAGACATAATTATTAAGTACGTCATCAAAAATCCCTTCATGAATTGCCAGAAATTACAAGGATGTAAGGAGGGTAATGTCATGGTACATACCAATCATTTAAGAGAATCAGTGTTTAGTTAAAGATTAGAGTCCCCCAGCCACTGGGGGTTGCGTCAGGAAGAACATCCGGCGTAAAACCTGTACCAAGTCAAATATGCTGATCACAGTACATATACATTACATAGGAATTACCAGTTCTCTAGCGTTTGTAATACCCGCAGTATATATGCAACTCTACTAGGTACATTCACTAGTACGTCCATGGTAATTCCCTGGAAATAGGACTGTGCACTATTGTACACAACCATTACATTGTAATTACCAGTTCTCTAGCCTTTGTAATATAGTACATAAATGCCACATTTGTCTGTAGGTACAACATTGGATGTTTTGAATAAGTTACCATGTACATATACCATAAGTAAGTGCCTGTAATTACCCCACACTTGTCTGGAGGTACAACATAATTACCATGTACAGTATGTATACCATTGATAAGTATAATAATGTTTCAGATTACTTGCCATTTATGAACACTTCAGGTAAGTACCTCTTGTTGTAGGTACAAAATATTTACCATATATGTACCAGGAAAGTACACGTACTGTAAAATAAAGTGCTACCGTTTTGACCCTGAGCCCATACGGATGGGATAGATGCATGTGCAACATGACTGCTTTGTGATGCTCTTTAGTACAGTCAAAGATGATGTGCACAGACACAGATTGTCCACCTGTCAATGAAAAAACTGTTTGTCAGTATGTCAGTTTATCTTTCTTTCTGTGTATTCCTGGTCTCATAGTGAAAACGTGACTCTATATACATTTGTTTTTAAAACTTGCTATACGTGTCTCCAGGTACAATTCCCTGCCATTTCCAGGAGAAATTAACACTAGAGGCACTACAACAACTGTGTGTTTTATTCCCTTTCACTCAAAGCATGACTTTAATGGCTGATTATGACTTTATAAATACTTATTTTTCTCTCTATTACTCAGACCCTGCTATTTTATGATATCGACACACTTTTACCAGAGACTATTTAGCAGAGACGGGCCACTTCTATTTAATTGAATGGGAAAAATTGGAACGCCCAAACAGGAAGCTCTAGCACCCAACGGTTAATGGATGTAGAAAGGAAGTCCCGCCTCACAGGTAAAAGAGCCAATCACCTTTTAGATACAGACTTCGCCTGTCAATCAATTCGCTAATGCGCATGCATGGAAAATTGCATGTTTTAGCGTAATATGAGGTAAAAAAGCACCATTTATTATTCCAATATTATCAAATTTAGTTGCGGATTTGAAATAAGTTCTTTGATTGTAATCTTGACCAACCGTTTTTTAGATTTCGGTGTCCCCCCATTTAAGTAGATAGGAGCTGCACTGGCATGACTGGAAATAGCCTCCCGAGAGCATTCCAAAGATGGCCGACAGTGGACTGACTTGCTAGAAAGACTTTGCTTTTACTCAAGAACATCTTTTGAAAAACAATAAATTTTAATGCTTGAATTACAGACTTGCCTACATATATCCACATTTTTCCTGAAACGGAAGTGTTCCACGATTCGCCTGTTTTCAATTTCCGGTTTCCATTGTTTTCCCCTGCATCGACGTGTATTCTTAGCGGGTAATTGGGTGTTTAAAGTATTACATTTGTAAACATTTTCAAAAAGATGTGGCTTTAAAGTGACGATACTTAACAGAGTCAAGATGACCGTTTTTTGACAGTGCCTCACCTGAGTATGTAGATGTAATGAAGCGATGGTTCAAGGTTAGTTATGTTGATATCATTAACTACTTTGAGTTGTTATAACAGACAGCAGCTGCACAAGTTGAGCCTGAAATTATTTTTTACTCCAAATAACACTTAAATGGTGGTTGTTCTCCATCTGAATCACTTGTTTCGGTAGTTTTTACATTGTGTCTCGAGACCAGAAACACAAAACAGGCAATTAGAATCATCATGGCACTGCCCAGTGGTTGCTCAGGAAAAATGTGGATACACTTATTACAACATGAATAGCTTATACGGTAGCACACCTGATAGGGCATTGGACTTAGAGTCGGTGGACAACGGTTTCAAGTACAGCCATGAACTCAAACTGACACTTGACATAACAGTCATAGCAGCGGCACGAAATGAGGTGGTTGCCTCAGAAAATGTGCTTTTTCATTTCACTTCTGCATTTTAAAACACTAATGCTAAAATTAGGCATTGATAAGGTAAGGAAGTTTTTTTTAACGTCTATGTTTTAAAACACTAATGGGTAGGTTTAGGTGTTGATTTGGTAAGGATGACTTTTTTAAACGTCTCATTTATATTTAAAAAAACTATTGGTTAGGTTCAGGCTAAAGTTTTATGTTAGGGAGTTATGTTTAAAGAAAAATAGTCTAAAATTCACCTTAAAACCGCGCCTGAATATAACAACATTTTGGCGCCCCCTGCTGAACATTTCACTAGAAACCTGCAGCCAAACGTGTTATACAGCATGTGAATTTTGAATTGCAAAAATGTTGTCATGTTCACGTAAATTTCATGAGACCAGGCTGGTATATTCTGCATGCTTTGTAGAGTTTTCTATGGCAACCTGTAGTTATGAAGTTACTTTTGATCTCTGTGTCTTTTACAGCTGTACATGAGGCAGTCTGTCTCATTCCTCCAGCATTCGGTCTCTTTCTACACCTTACTTGTTCAGACAGCACAATGTCCCTCATTCTCTCTCTGACTCGCACTCTCACCTCATTCCCCCCACACAATTTTTTACAATTCATTCCTTCCATCTTTGTATATTCTTATACTAACACACTTTATAATTAAGGCTCTTTTGAAGTTTGAAAGTGCACAGAATTTGAGTTATTAGCATGCAAGGGAAGGTTGGCTTGCATTTGGCTTGTGTGCATGCTTGTTATTTGTGTATGTGTGTATTCAACAGAGAAAGAGAATGTAAGTGGAAAGAGAGAAAGAGAGTGCGAGTACGGTTCTGTTTTCCAGTGAACGGTTGTGCACTGAACTGGATCATCTTGCGAAAGCGTTGAACAGTGAGCAGTCTTAGCTTCAGTTGCTCAGGATTATTGAAAGTGAATCTGTGAAAAGTTAGTCTTTTCTCTTGCAATGATACCTACGGACATAATTTAAGTTTTTCAGTAGGTTGAGGCATCCAGGATAAGCACACACAAGCACCATTTTGAAAAAGAAACAGATATAAATACAAATCTAAGCAAAACTAATTCAGCTTTTATATTACATTCCTCCTCTGTTGTAAACAACACTGCACTTCTGTATTTTTCGTATTTCACACGTCAGTTCTTGCGTGATTTGCCAATCCATTTTACGGCATGCGAGAGGCTGTGTGACCTCGACCGTCGTGAAGATGCATACCACATCTGGCCTGAAGCGAACATTTTTAGTAAAACGTTTTAAATATTGATCTATTTCATACACACACCTAGCGTTTCAATTCAGAAGACATGAATGAATCCACTGGAGTCGTATGGGTTACTTTTATGATGGCTATATGTGCTTTTTAGAGCTTCAAACTTTTGTCACCCATTCACTTGCATTGTATGGACCTACAGTCCATACAGATTTTTTTTCTTCCAAAAATCTTTCTTTATGTTCTGCTGAAGAGAGATGGTATGAGGGTGAGTAAATGAGAGAATTTAAAATTTTGAGTGAACTTATTTGAACTCGAGTGAATTTATTTATGAATTAATATTACAACTAAGGAATCCTCAAAGGGAGTTTTTTTCTTCCACATTTGGCTAACTTATGGGGACAATTTCGTCCCGAAAGGACAGCTAAGTAAACCCTCTCCCAGCACACACACCCTCTCTCACACAGAGAAATCATGGTCTGATATTGTGTTAATGAAGAGTGTGATGTTTAAAATTAGCTTCACAAAGTCCTTTAAATAGATCAGCAGACACTAAATCACACACACCAGAGGTGGAAAGTAGCGAATTACAACTACTCTCGTTACAGTACTTAATTACATTTTTCAAATTTTTCTATTTGTTTTAAGTATAAATAAATAATAGTACTTTTACTTGAGTTTATTAAAATTGAGATATTCAACTTCGCTACAGTTATTTTTCACCACAATTACAAAGTACAAAAAAATACATAATATTTCTGAATTTTTGTGAAGAAGAAATGTATTAGCACTAAATCTGTTTATAAACTAATACACGCTGTGCATGGCACAACGGAAGCCCACTGGGCACAGCATCATGAGCACAGCAGCTTGCATAAACTGCCGCCGGTGTCCTCTCTTCTCTAGCTTCTTCAAGACTTTCTTCCCTGTCACTATACAAGAACTGTAATACTGTGATTTTATTCTGGAAAAGAGCCTTTCATTCAGGTACGAAGGAAATGCCTGAACACATTTAACCACTGATCAAACTTCACTTGTTTTTAAGGTAGGCAAAGTTTTAACAGTGTCAAACATTAACACAATGTAGTTTGACATGTGGGGATATCTTGTTTACTTGCTAACGTCTAAAACTGAATTTTAAATACCTTAAAAAGAAACAGTGCCAATAGTGTCGGAAATTAACGGGGACTCTGGGCAAAAATGCCACCGAAATTAACAAAAATATCCCAGAAATTCAAAATATGGAGAGAAAAAAAATGCCCACACAATGAGGTCCCGTGTTTTATTAATAATATCTGATATAGGGGGCCTGGGTAGCTCAGCGAGTATTGACGCTGACTACCACCCCTGGAGTTGCGAGTTCAAATCCAGGGTGTGCTGAGTGACTCCAGCCAGGTCTCCAAAGCAACCAAATTGGCCCGGTTGCTAGGGAGGGTAGAGTCACATGGACTAACCTTCCCGTGGTCGAGATTAGTGGTTCTCGCTCTCAATGAGGCGCGTGGTAAGTTGTGCATGGTTCACGGAGAGTAGCATGAGCCTCAACATGCTGTGAGTCTCCGGGGTGTCATGCATGACGAGCCACGTGATAAGGTGCACGGATTGACGGTCTCAGAAGTGGAGGCAACTGAGACTTGTCCTCCGCCACCTGGATTGAGGTGAGTAACCGCACCAGCACGAGGACCTACGAAGTAGTGGGAATTGGGCATTCCAAATTGGGAAAAAAGGGGATATATATATATATATATTTAAATAATTACAGTTAGTTACAATTACATACATTGCGATCTTCTTTTGACTTTTCATGGAACGTAATTTTTTTTCCCGCCATCCGGTTCCTTGCACCATCGCGCGCACAGACGGGATCTCCGCTTCTATTAATCTGCATCAGTTCGGTATTGTACTCCCTTGTTAAATTCCTTAACCGTTCGCCCCTCTTGTTCAAAATAAATTGTCCTAGCCGGTAACACTCTTGCTCACGGTGCTGTACTGTACTTTCCTGCCCTGTGCTGCTATTTACCTGTCTGAAAAGCCTCACCTGCTAGAGGCCAAAAGTGCGCAAGGGATGGATGCTATATAAAGAAGGTATGAGAAATCACAAATGTAACCAAATGCTACACTTGACTTAATATCTCAATATGTTAAATAACCATAATGTTAATTAAAACTTTATTATTACAACTGTAATATAATAATACATATACAGAACAACCACTTTTAGTGTTTGAATCAAACATATCTCTCACCAAACACTGTGTGAAATGTTTATTTTTGCCTTATTTTATTCAGTTGGCATGTAGGAGTTGATAACAGTTTGCTTAATAATCTCATTCCATATCTGGATAATTGCTGCAATATTATAGAGGATAAATTTCCTCCTCTATGATATTGCATTATATTATATATACAATTATTATTTAATTATTTTTAAATACAGTTCACAATTGTATTTTATCAAACTACACAATGATGACTCTAAGACATTATAGATATAGATATAATTTTCTGTTAATGTATGATTTTCTGTAAAGCTGCTTTGAAACGATGTGTGTTGTGAAAAACTATACAAATTAAAATGACAAGACTTGACTATTAGTTTTGTACAGTATGTTCACTTAATAGCCAAAATACCTGGACATACGTGAATGAGAATAAGCCTGAAATAGGAATGTGTTTCAGTCACAATGCACATTATGTAGTTTAGAGATGATTTAGAGACATTAAAATGTTACAAATGGCTATTTCTATTTAAATAGATGTTGTATTCTTAAAATTTTCTGTTTGTCCAAGAATCCTCTTGCAGCAATGCAGGTCTTTGGCATTTAGAAGCTGCTAGTTTAGAACCTGTGAGGAGTCTGTTACTCAAACTAGAGACTGTGATTTACTTGCCGTTTTGTTGTGCATCTGGCCATCCACTTCTATCTCTATCTTAGTTAGAGATTCAAAACAGTAATGCATGAAATAGCCTTCATCTCTCTAAAACAATAGACTTTAGGAGAAAATAGAATTTCAGGAGAAATGTGTTTCTTTTTGCCTATTTTTAAAACCAAAATTTGACTTGCAAGTGTAAAGCAACTTGTAAGAACTCAATACCTCAGCAAATGGGGGAAAAAAACCCACTGTATTGTGATTTCTACATGGTAGCGCAGCCATTTTCAATTGTTCTAATAATATGAATTTACTTGAGTATCAAATTAGCACTTTAGAATTCTTTTGTAAGGAATAGGTGACACAGCATACATATGTTTGCCATCATGGGTAAAGAAAAAATGCAGTATTGTTTATCAATTTAATGCATCTTTGGTGAAAGGAAGCATCAATTTCTTTCAAGAACAAAAATGTCTTTGTGTACTAAAAATGAAAGCGTGTATACTATATATAAAATAATTTTCATAAAGTAACTGGTAACGTAATTACTTGTAGTTTTTTCTACCTATTTACTCTTACATGAGTCATAATATTTCTCAGTACTTCTACTTGTACTCAATGAATGATTTCTTCAGTAGGAGTATTTTTACTTAAGTAAAAAAAAAAAATCAGTACTCTTTCCACCACTGACATACACACACACACGTACATACAAATACCAGTCTTGATTTCACTATGACAGTGCTACTTATTTTGTATTGTTGCATTATAATTCCCTCATAATTTGCGATCTACATCACCTGAAGCTGTTTGGAAAGTTTAGAGTGTATCTGGACTGTGAGCTGTGTAATTCTTCCTCTCCTCAGTCAGGCGCTAGCTGCAGTGCTCCTCTCGCGTGTTATCATTAGAGTTTCAAATGATCTCAACTTTTTATTGTCGACGTTGACGATAACGTCGACTAATCATTTTAGCCCTAATTACAACAATACTTGCTTGGAGAAGAAATTATAAAGAGAGTGAGCAATTTCAGGTTCGGGTCCAGTTTGGGCTTAAAATCTGATGGTACGGTTTAGGCTTCATTTTAAGACCCATGCAGACATCTACTTCAAGGACCCTGTTTACACCTGGAATTAATATGTGTTTTGGTGATCCGATAACAAGTGATCTATGCTAAATACAGGTCTAAATGGGTCTAAAACATTTTGTGATCAGATCACGAAAACCACATACGAAGGTAGTCAACAACGCATGTGACCACATCACATTTGAGGTGTAAACGCTACCTGTCCTGTATGCATCCCAGACAGCAGCGAAGCGCCACCCCTCACCTGTCAATCAACCGCTAAGCTAAAACAAAAGTTTAAACTTTGCCTGCTACAAGCGGCTTTAAAAGGGGAAAAAACATTAGATTGGAAAACTGTAAAAAGCAAAAAGATACACAAGCACAAGATCTTCACGAATCTTCATGAGTGTGTCTGATATAAACATGCATGGACACATATGCCAAGAACGCACATCTGAAGCTCCTTTTATATAGATAATCCACTAAAATAACAGAGAATTCTGCTTGAAATGTTGTGTTTGTGCTTAGATTAAATTTCAGATGCATCAGGCAGAAACAGCGCACAGTTTCTTTACCATGTAAATGGGGATTAGGAAGAATCAAGTAAAAATAATATTAAAAGTTTAAACATGTTATCAATTGGAACAATACTATAATACTATATCATATACAACTGCCACGCATACTGCACTGTATATACTTGTGTTAAGTACATTTGTTTAAAATCATTGCGTAATGCACACTCATAATGACTGTTAAAACAAATGTTTAAAACAAAAGTTTGATTGTATCTTATTGCCATGTACATCAATGTGTGGTATACTTTTGCTCAAAACCCTGCTTGTTATGAATTAAACGTGATATCTAAACACAAAACCCATCTTAAATCTGACCCATTATTAGATACTTTAATATGAGTGAATGGAATGAATGAATGTTAAATTTATAAAGCGCTTTTCTGACACTACACTCAAATCGCTTTACACAGTGAACAGGGGACTCTCCTCAACCACCACCAGTGTGTAGCATCCACCTGGATGATGCAACGGCAGCCAAAGTGCACCAGTACGCTCACCACACACCAGCTATTGGTGGAGAGGAGAGAATAAAGTTGTAGAGCAAATTAATTGATGGGGATTATTAGGAGGCCATGATTGAGAAGGGCCAATGAGGGGAATTTGGCCAGGGATTACACCAGGGTTACACCTCTACTTTTTTCCTGGGAGGTGTCCTGGGATTTCTAATGACCACAGAGAGTCAGGACCTCGGTTTAACGTCTCATCCGAAGGACGGTGCCTTTTTTTTACAGTATAGTGTGAGTGAGAAACAGATCAATATTTAAGTCCGTTTTTACCATAAATTCGATATGCATGAAGAATGAGATTACCAAAAACAGAAGCAGGAAAAAGTGAATGTGAAGGAAAAAGGACTTAAATATTGATCTGTTTCTCACCATATCATATCATCATATCGCTTCTGAAAACATGTATTTGACCACTGGAGTCGTTTGGATTACTTTTATGCTCCCTTTATGTGCTTTTTGGAGCTTCAACATTTTGTCACCCATTCACTTGCATTGTGAGGACCTACAGAGCTGAAATATTCTTCTAAAAATCTTCATTTGTATTCTGCAGAAGAAAGAAAGTCATTTACATCTGAGATGGCATGAGGGTGAGTAAACGATAAGAGAATTTTCATTTTTGGGTGAACTATCCGTTTAACTCCTTTAAGGACAGATTTCCTTTGAAGCACAAAAAATGCTCTTTGGAATATTCTCTGATGTTGCTGTTATTACATGGATCTTCAGGTTTTGCAACAACTTGCCATGCCAGCTTGAGTGCATGTCATTAAAGCAAATTGGAAATTCTACAAGTAGTGTTCATATTTCAATAATTAACTTTTGAATTATTAATTTATTATTGAAATGCTCAAATTGTTATGCTTTTAATATAATTTGTGAATGAAAATGAAAACAAGTTTGTATTAAATTAGAATATTAATAATTTAATAACATATTGCATTCTTGTCTTGAAACCAAAAGCATCTAATCAATTTAAAACCAGAAATTCTGATTGAAAGAAAACTAAAAGAAAGAGGCCCAATGAAGTAGTAGTAATAGCATAGTATACAAAGTATAGATTTAAAATTGTATCTTATACACAACTGTGTTTTGCAATAATTTGTTCAGCAGATGTTGGGCTGAGAGCACAAAGTTTGTGATGATGGTCTTCAAGCGTTTTGAGTTTAGACAGTTTATTAATGGTGATACAATGTGAAACAGACCAGGGGTGAATTTATCACCTACATTTATGTCCACCCAGCTTCGAGCACTGTGATGTTGCTGTCCGCCTAGTCTCAAGAAAACAATTCATTCGTTAGACTAATTAAATGAATGAATGAACATCCCCATTAGGCACTTTGGCCTTGGTCTTAATAGGGCCCAAGAGAGCTGTCCACATGTTTTTCAGTGTCCATTGTGCATGTTCTCTTTAAAGATGAACTGGGAAACAGTGCACCAGAATCAATAAGTCAACGTGCAAAACCATGAATAACTTTGCTTAGCTAGTATAGTAGTCAATCATTAATAATATTGAATGATAGGCTCATTATTTTCTTCATTTTAGCTTGATTTAATTCATTTCTGTGCAGATTACAGGATAAATAACTGTGATCAAAATGCACTTGAAAAATGTATTGTCACTGTGTTTCCTTGTGTTCCTCCGCTGCTTTAATGTAATCACTGCACTGAACACTCTAAGCTATTCATGCCTTTTAGAGTGTGTGTGTCTGCTCTCTGTCTGGTCCAGAGTTTGTTGAGTTTAAACAATTAACCTTCGGACTGCCATATTCTTGGTACCTTTCTTCTTTACCACAGCAAACCTTGTGTGTATATGTGTGTAAAGATGAGTGTGTGTGTGTGTATGTGTGTAAAGATGTGTGTGTGTGTGTGTGTGTGTGTGTGTATGTGTGTAAAGATGTGTGTGTGTGTGTGTGTGTGTATGTGTGTAAAGATGTGTGTGTGTGTGTGTATGTGTGTAAAGATGTGTGTGTGTGTGTGGTGAATAGTGTACCAGAGATGTTCCTAACCAGTTCATTTTACCTTGCTATTTGATGAAGTTTATATATAAATCTTGACTGAAGGGAAAATAGGCTTGTATGCATGCCTTCATACACGTACAGTACACACACACATAGACATTATACAGTATACAGATACATGTACGTACGCATACAAACTAAGTTAAAACAAGGGTTTCTTCTTTGAAGCTCTTTAACATGAATGATTATTAACTCCTATAAATTATAAATTCGCAAACTCGCCCAAAAATTATGTGCTGAATTCAGTTTGGCACACTTCTGTGGCAAATCATCTAGCAAGCCAGTTGTTTATGTTTGATTTAGAAGGATGCAGTGGACTCTGGCTAGAGCTGGGAACCAAGAAAGGGTTCTTGTTATTTAAAGAATCGTCAATATTTTTTATGAACCCGAACAGAAATAGTTAAATTCTGTATGATTCCCATCCTTAGATATGGCACAATTTGCTTGGTGTGTGTACAGTATCGCTTCACCACTGCGACACCTGAATCAGCTCTGTAAAATCCCCAAAATGTGCTTGACCATGCCGCATGTTTATAAATGCATGGTTATAATGCTCTTCCTTATAATTTAATGAATACTGCTGTTAAAATCCCTGGAAAATGAGCACAAACATTTCATGTAATAAAATTCAGTTCACCACCTGCATTCCGCATAATGGTACCAGGCAAATAGTGCAAATTTTTGTGAATATGTTGCATTCTTTAATAACCACATTTACATAGGCGAGTTTGTGCTGAAAATACTTAATTTGAATACTCGTTGTGCAGCGCAATTCCAGTGCATTTTGCATCAGCTTAAAATGGATTGTGGGTGATTCGTAAATAAGACTCAGGGTGTTGCGCTCAAATGCCACATGCTAATCTGGCACAATTGTTTGAATTTGTCCCTGATTCTTATTTATTTATTTTTACAAAATCTAAACCAGATTGTAAAGTCATCCATTACTGGCTGACCAACTGAGTGCTTTATCACTGCCAATGGAAAATGATTTTCCCAGATCATCCTCTCCACTCGCAGGCGTCCAAAATCATTCCAGCAGCCCTTCATTATATTACTCCGTGTACCAGCATTTGCATGCAAACGTGAAGAGCTGATTCCACACTGCGTACTAATGAACATGAGATGAGGGTAATTAGAGAGCATTCATTAAAACATGATAACATGTAATTGTTCATGCACATTATTACAAATAAACAAACCAAACATAGAAACAAACACTGTCTGTGTGTTTTCTTATGTGTAGTGTTTTCTTCGCGAGTTAGTGTGATTGGCTGATAGCCTGTAGGCCTAATGCACCTTTCGCAAGTGCCTCGTCACCATGGCAACCAGAGGTTAGTGATAGGTGTGGCAATTATGGCGAGTTGCTATTGTTCACCAGTCACACCAGAATCAGTGAGATATCCATGTTGCCATATGCATGACATATTTGTTCCTGTGTATTTAAAAATGAAATGATGAATCTTTCCCTTCAGTTAAAGGAATGGATTGTTGTTTTGGGGTATTTTAGAAACTAAGATATTTATAAATGTGATGAGCCTCTTTGGAGGGTTTGTCTAACTTGATCAGATATGTAATGGCAGATGGTATGCAAACACACACACACATTAAGTCACACACAGGCATTTACACAGCCTTGAGTCACTGCCTGTTAGCTCAGATAGGCTGACCTTTTAATCAGGATTTAGACTAATGATACTGAACACACACATGCTCTCTCTCTCCCCCACACACAAACACAAACAAACACCCATAGATCCTGTGCAGAAATTATATATACTGAAGAGATTCTTTTTTTATGAATATACTGTGTATATAATTATGAATATAAAAAAATTGTGAGTGGCTCTGATTCTTTTGATGCTGTCTTTTTGGATGAAATCAAATCATGTGGAAAATACTCTGTCTTTCATTCTATCATTTTGCGTAAATAACTTACAGTTGTCTCTGTATATTAAGCTGGGATAGAGGAAAGTATGTTAACAGCAAAAATTACCCTTTTCAACTTCTAAAGAAAACACTACTCTATAACTGATTAAGTTTTGTATACTGTTCACCATTATTAAAATTTCTGTCAATAGACTGATGGAGCAGACAGCTTGTTTACCAGCTCCTAGGATATAAGGAGCCACATCTACTGTAGAAAGAACAGAGCCTGGAATGCAGTGTGTGTGTGTGTGTGTGTGTGTGTGTGTGTATGTGGATGTGTGTGTGTTTCTGTTCCATAAGGTCAGCTGTCACCTCCCTGCTGTCGGGACTTTTATATCCTCACCGGCCATAAATATGCTTTTATTCATCCTCCCAAAGAAATGTCACCATATGGCATCGCAGACAAATGCCATTTTGTCATCTAAAGCAAAAATCGACTGAACATTTTTACTGATAATCACAGTTTTCTACTAAATCAGTTATCGGTTATTAAATATTATTTAGCTAGACTAACATTAAATGGTACATAAGAGAATGTACATTTATGCAAATGTAATGGCATTTAATTTGAGAAATATAATAATAACAATAATAGTAATAATAATAATAATAATAATAATAATTATACAATTGTAAAATAAATCATTTATTTTAAATAAGAAAATAAAATATTATAATATTAAAAATATTCTAATCAAATATCCATAATCATTAGCACTATTATGTTTTTTATTGTTGTAGTATCAAAGCAAAAAAAAGCAGAAATGAAACAATAATTACAAAATATTTCTCCATATTAGTTATTGAACACACACTTAAAAATAATTGGTATTTGTATCAGTCATAAATATATAGCATCAGTCGATCTCTAGTTTATATTATTTTTTCTTACTGCTTTTCTATTCATTTGCCATTTTATACTTTTATAATATGCTTATAATGTTTATACTGCCTAAAGTTTATAAAGTTCATAATTTATAATGTTTGTTCATACTTTATAATGTTTATATTATGCAAGCCTTGCATTCCCCTCACTTAATATTTTAACCAGCCTGAGGCATATATCTATTATAAATCCACTGTCTTGTAAATACTCTGTGTAAATACCATTTTATTGAAGCCAATTTATTGTGTAATTGTGTTTTGTAGCAGTGTATTTCACTGCCATGCAGAAAGAGCACAGTCATATGTCTGCTTCAATACAGTATGATGTATTTTGGACTGTTGTTTCTTGGTGAAACCTCATTTCTTTTTTGTCCATTGCTCTTTAAAAATTTCATTAAACCTGACTTTGACTTGTTTCCTCTTCACAAGCACTTGCATAGAAAAGTTTTTGTTTATCTTTCTCTCTCTGCACTATCGCATCAGATCAAGCACAAACTTCCCCTCCTCACCTCATTAACGTCTGCCGCACAAGGTTTTCTACATGAATTCCCTCTTATCTTACCGTGACCTCTGTCAAAAGAGGAAAATTGCGTAATTCTCCCCATGGGGTCTAATCCAGGCCGGCTTTAAAATTCACTTGTGTAGAAAATGTGAAAAATCTCATCTTATGGGCTACATGGTGAGGCCGCAAGAATGTGTTCAAATTTCCAGACTGTTAAAAGAATAGTGAACACAAATATAAGAATTCCTTCATCATCTAGTCAGCCTCATATCACTGGAAACATTAATGTTTTTCTGTGAAAATAAGCAGGACAATACAAAAGGAGTTATCTAGCTGAAAGTTAAGGCTGATCTTGTGGATGGTGACCATGGCTGTCACACTCAACAGCCTTCAGAAAAGTCATTGGTTCTTGTGACATCATTCTCATGTAAAATAGACAGGTTTTATTATTATTATTATTATTATGGGAGCATTCTTGTTTTGTTGCATTGTGTTACCTGTTTGCAATGTGGGTGTGGTTCACAACCATGTTGGCTGCAGCTGGCCTATAACACACACATACACACTACCGGTCAAAAGTTTTGAAACAACTGACTGAAATGTTTCTCATGATCTTAAAAAAGGCGTATGCTTAAATGTTTGAAATTAGTTTTGTAGACAAAAATATAATTGTGCCACCATATTAATTTATTTCATTATAAAGCTAAAATTTAATAAAAATAAAAAAAGGCGGTCACGTGACGCCATGCAAGAAGCAGACATGTGAACGACGAGCTCTGCGCACTTTGCTAAATTTTTTATTATTCTTATGTTATAATCTGGTGAAACTCGATGCACCCAGTTACACATTTGCTCTTTGAGGTAAAACATGGCAAAGAAGTCAAAATCATCGGGCTCTGGAGACATTAAAAGACACTTACGTGTTCAGGATGAAAGCCCCGACAGGCCTACAGACCGGGGACTCGTTTTGGATGGCGCGGTGGGAGAGGTGATCTAGCGTCAGCTGTCCAACATGTCGGTGATGATGACGAAAGTTCTTGCTGACTTGGAGGATCTCGCTGTAATACGTCGATCAATTACGGCGATGGAAATAAAATTCTCTGAGTTAGTTACAAGAGTGTCGGATGCTGAGAAACGAATCAATTATTTGGAGTCTTCAGAGAAGGAATTAACTGCTAATACGCCTGTGACCAAAGTTGATTTGGAACGTGTTCTTGAAAAGCTTGAAGATCTTGAGAATAGAAGCCGCAGGAATAATGTCAGAATTGTTGGAATTCCTGAGCATGAGGAGGGCAGAGATATGGTGAAATTCCTAGACGAGTTCTTCCTGAGTCTGCTCGACATAACAGGCCACAAGCTGGAAATCGAGCGAGCTCACAGAGTCCCTGATCGGAGGTCTGCTGAGAGAAATAGGCCCTGATCGATTCTGGCCAAATTTCTGAAGTCATCCGATAAAGATCTCATGTTGTGCCAGGTGAGGAGCAAAGGAAAGCTTTTTTGGAAGAACCATAATATTTTCTTGTTCCCGGACTTTGTGAGTTCGACAAAAGAGAAACGCGATTGGTTCAGGGAATGCAAGAAACTCTTACATTGGCGAAAGATCACTTTTGCTCTGATGATTCCGGCCAAACTGAGAATAGAAACGAAGGACGGTCGCAAAGTATTTACATGTCCCAATCAGGCAATGTCTTTTATTGAATCAATGGATGAGTAAACCATTGGATGTTTCTCATGTGAGTGGGTACTCTTGAGGAAGCTGGGTGACATTTTGGTTTCTTTTTGCGTTGGCAAAAAGCGGCTGGAGTTTGAGTTGTGAATAACAATTTCCTTAAAGAAGCTTTTGCATTGACGGAAGATTACTTTTGCATGGAAGTTCCTGGCCAGTTTGAGAGTGACACTACGGATGACCGCAAAATATCTACATGCTCACACAAAGGATGTCTTTTATAAAGTTGACGGATTGAGTAAGTCATGGTATATACTTTTATGCGGCCTCTGAGTGAATTGACTTGACCATCCGGGGAAACGGGATGTTGGTTTTGTTTCTTTTTGTGTTGGCTTCGCCTAGCGGCTGGAGCTTGTTCTGTTTACGGGACACTGGAATTATTACGTCATCCGCTGAACTCATAACAGCTGGCTCACTGAACATTTTGTTTGTCTATCCATGAAACTGAACAGTTTTATATCAGCTGAAATTTGTTTTGTGGAAGATCACACATTTAAAACAGTTCTGTGAATGAATCTACTTGTTCTTTGTGTTCATTCTTCCTATTGGCTGGGGTTTATTTTACAAAGTATTTTCTGTTATGTAATTTTGCCTCACAAATTTGTGAGGCAAAATTGAGCAATCCGATGGCAAAGTTGTCATGGGGGCTCGTGGGTGTTCATGGACCTTTTGAGTTTAGAGGGATTGTCGCCGGTTGGCGATTTCGTGCGAATGCACGTTTTTCTTTTTTTTTTTTTTTTTTTTTCAGGGTGAAGTTCGGGGTTTGATTGTTTCACTAATGGGGAATGTGGTCTGTATAATTTTGTTTTTGACACACAGTTTATTTATTTTTATTATATCAATATGTCAGTTGTTAATATGAGTGTACTATCTCTCTCCACATGGAATGTAAATGGGTTGGGGCACCCCATAAAAAGAAGGAAGGTTATTTATTTTCTTAAGCGTAAGAAATATGATATAGTGTTTCTTCAAGAAACACACCTTTCTCTGCAGGAAGCAGAAAAATTTGGGAAGATATGGGGTGGACATGTTTTTTTTAATGTTGGCTCAAGTAAGAGCAAGGGAGTCATTATATTGGTAAATAAATATCTACAATTCAAATGTCTCAAACAGATTAAAGATAAATTAGGAAGAGTAATTATTGTTTTAGCTGAAATTCAGGGGCAAAGGTTGAATTTGGCTAATATTTACGCACCTAACGCTGATGATCAGGGCTTTTTTATAGATCTTGAAGGGATGTTTTAAGCTGCTGGCACCCCTCATGATATAATATTGGGAGGAGACTTTAATCTTTTGATGGATTCAGTCCTTGATCACAGTGAAGCAAAAGTGTGTAAACCCCCTAGAGCAACATTGACGCTTCACAAGATGTGTAAAAATCTTGGTCTTACGGATATTTGGAGACTTTTGAACCCATCTGGTAGGGACTATACATTTTTTTCATCAGTCCATAAGATTTATTCCAGAATAGATTTTTTTTTATATCCAAGTTCCTCATTTCATCTGTTGTGGATTGCTCAATTGGAAACATCTTAGTCTCAGATCACGCCCTGGTGAGTTTAGAGGTGTTGCCACATATAGAGAAAAAGAAATCATATAGTTGGCGCCTTAATGTATCCCTTTTGCAAAATCCTGAATTCCAACAAATGATAAAGACTGAAATCAATGTTTATATGGAGACCAATTGGTCCTCAGTATCCACTGTGGGTGTGGCTTGGGTGGCACTTAAGGCGGTTCTTAGGGGCTGGATTATACAGTATGCCTCATTCACCAAAAAATCCAAAGCACGAGAACTTGTGGAGTTGGAAGGAAATATTAGGAATGTCGAGGCAGAGCTGAAGCGCTGAATGTCGTCTGATGGCCTCAGAGAATTGACTCAATTGAAATACAGATATAATACTATTTGTCGTGGAAAGTGGAGTTTTGGTTATTCAGGGCAAGAGAGTCATACTTTGAGTCGGGGGACAAAGCAGGAAAACTTTTGGCTAGATATATAAAGCAGAGAGAGTCTTTTTCTACCATTCCCTCAGTGAAATCTGCTGATGGTGAAATATTTACCTTGGCCATTGATATTAATAATGCTTTTAAAGAATTCTATCTTTATCTTTATAGTTCCACATCTTTGTCTACTGATGAAGATATTAGAAACTTTGTGGAACCATTAGATCTCCCTAAACTGAAAACTGAGATAAACTTGGAGGAGCTTGGCGAGGTTATTAAGGCCTTGCCTACAGGCAAGTCTCCGGGGCTTGATGGCTTTGCTGCTGAGTTTTTCAAATCTTATGCTACAGAACTAGCTCCACTTTTGCTAGAAGTTTATACTGAATCATTAAAGAATGGAAAGCTTCCACCAACCATGACACAAGCCCGGATAAGTCTGATTCTTAAAAAGGACATAGATCCAAGCGAGTGTAAAAGTTACCGTCCAATTTCCCTGATCCAGTTAGATGTAAAAATTTTGTCAAAAATTCTGGCTAATCGATTAAGTAAAGTTATGACATCTCTTATACATATAGATCAGGTGGGGTTTATTCGAGGCCGTAGCTCTTCTGATAACATTAGGCGTCTCATCAATATCATGCGGTCAGTAGCGAATGATCAATCTCCGGTCACTGCCATCTCACTTGACGCCGAAAAGGCATTTGATATGGTAGAATGGGATTATCTTTTTAAGGTTTTGGAAATATTCGGGTTCGGGAGTACGTTTATTGGATGGATTAAGTTACTTTATAGACACCCAGTAGCGGCGGTACAAACAAATTTCAGATGGATTAATTTCAGATTATTTTACTCTGGAAAGGGGCACCCGGCAAGGTTGCCCTCTTTCCCCATTATTGTTCTGTCTTGACCTGGAACCATTAGCAGCCGCGATAAGAAAGGAGGATGATTTTCCAGGTGTGGTGGCGGGAGGTGTGGCGCATAAGCTTCTGCTTTGTGCAGATGATATTTTATTATTTGTCTCTGACCCCAGTAGATCTATGCCTTGCCTCCACAGAATTTTTAACTCCTTTTCTAAGTTTTCAGGATATAGAGTCAACTGGTCTAAATCCGAAGCTTTGGCTCTGACAGTGTACTGTCCAGTAACGGCTTTCCTGCCGGGTGCTTTCCAATGGCCCAAACAGGGCATTAAGTATTTGGGTATTTTATTTCCAGCAAATTTGTGTGATTTAGTTAGAGTTAATTTTGACCCCTTAATAAAATGGTTTTCGAGCAGTGTGGGCAGGTGGTCTTCATTACATTTATCTATGATTGGGAAGGTTAATGTTATTAAAATGAATTGTATTCCAAAATTCAATTACTTACTGCAGTCTCTCCCTGTAGATGTCCCCCTCTCTTATTTCAAGCAATTTGATAGCATAGCAAAGTCCTTCATTTGGAATGGTAAGCGTCCCAGGTTAAATTTCAATAAGTTACATAGGCCGATTGACAAGTTGGGTTAGGCCTACCCAAGAATTTGTTTTATTATTATGCATTCGGTCTTTGACATTTGGCTCATTGGTCGCTTCCACCTGAGAGAGCCCCTCCCTGGTTTTGTATTGAAAAGGAAGTTCTTGCCCCTATCTCGCACTGCAAAGCCTTTCGATTAAACTAGCCGGAGAGGATACGTCGCACCCCGTTATTTTGCATTTGCACTCGATATGGACAAAAGTGTCCAGAGTGTTTAATTCTGATGTTTATTTAAATGTAGCCTCGAGCATATGGCTGAACCCTAAACTATGTATTGATAAGTCCCCTTTCTGTTGGTCAGATTGGATTGTGAGGGGGGTTAATACACTTGGTGACCTATATGAGAGTGGGGTATTGAGACCTTTTGAAAATTTGGTTCAACATTTTGGCATTCCCAGATCTCAGTTTTATAAGTATTTACAGCTGCGCCACCTACTCTGCACTGTTTTTGGGTGTAGCACGCACCCCCCCAGTGAGTGTTTGTGTCGGGTGGGGGTGTTCGGGGGGAAGGGTTTAATTGTATATAATTTGATTCCACATTTTCTGCGATCTTTATGTAATTTGTTGAATGGAATCAATAAAAATTGTTAGTATCAGAATAAAAATAAAAAAAAGTGTTTGAAATTGATGACTTGGACCAAAAAATAAAGAAAAGCAGCCAATAAGTGCCCAACATAGATGAGAACTCCTTCAATACTGTTTAAAAAGCATCCCAGGGTGATACCTCAAGAAGTTGTTTGAGAAAATGTCAAGAGTACATGTCTGCAAATTCTAGGCAAAGGGTGACTACTTTGAAGATGCTAAAATATAACACAGTTTTGATTTATTTTGGATTTCGTTTAGTCACAACATAATTCCCATAGTTCCATTTATGTTATTCCATAGTTTTGATGACTTTACTATTATTCTAAAATGTGAAAAAAAAAAAAAAAATTATATATATATATATAATAAAGAATGAGTAAGTGTTTCAAAACCTTTGACTGGTAGTGTGTGTGTTATATTTTATATATATATAATTATTATTATTATTATTATTATTATTATTATTATTATTATTTTATTTATTTATTTTTTTAAGTTGTCAGAATTTTGATTTTGGAGAGCTAGGCCATAGTCTTAATTAATGGCTGAAATTCAGGCAGTTCATCTCAGTATTTAAAGGATCATTCCAAAACACTCTCATTCCTGTTTTTCTAAAGCTGTTTTGTAGGAAAAAAGCACATATTACAATTGTGATTAAGCATGATAATTAATTATGCATAGATTTAGTTATTCTCAAAAATGTTCCAAAAAGTCACCTACAGTAAATCTGACAAAACTTTTCTTTTTGAGGACATTGATGGGCATCTTCATTTAGACAAAATAAAAATAAAAAATTATTCTAAAATGCAAAAGGAGTCTCTGTCTTGAGTAATTATAAGTATATAATATATAAAAACAAAAATCTATGGTATGTCCCCATTTAGATCGCAGTGTGTGTCTCCGTGTGTGTGTGTGTGTGTGTGTGTGTGTGTGTTTGTGTGCGTGTATGTGGCCTCTCAGTTTCCTCATTCAGTAGCTGTGGGCTGTAAATGTGTGCCCAGTACCAGTAGATCAAAACTGAACACATTTCATCATTTCATGCGTCAAATGTCAGTGGAGACATCTCTCTCTCTCTCACTCAGTTTCTTTCTTTCGGTGGAAATAAGGACAGACTGAGAGGAAGTTACAGTCTTGCTGACCTTAACAAACTATTGTATTCTTGCCTTATGTGTACTTAAAGACCATAAAATGTTGCATTTTGAATGCAAGCTGTGAATTAATTATTTACTAAAAGACAGGAATGTCTTTGAATATCCACTCCTTGTTGGTTGGTACAGTGTTTTTCTTTGCTCAAAATTTTAAAAGATAAAAGACAACTTGCTCATAAAATTCACTCCCACTTTGTGTCTCTCTCACATACAGGTTTTCTGTGTTTCCTCTCCAGAAGTTCCTGTTCTTAGATGGTAACAGAGAGCTTAAGATAAGAGGTAAACCTTGTGAATTTCTGCATAATGTATGTGTGTGACTGGTAGCCTTGTTTATATGTTCTGTGATTACTGTTCTTGTTGTTGTTTATTTTGTTGTTGTAATTATTTTTATGCTGTATGTATGTATACTTTATGTTAGGGATGCACCGATACTGGTATCGGAATCTGGACCGATACCGCACTCATGTACTCGTACTTGTAAAAATGCTCCGATACCATAAACCAATACCATCTGACGTACAAATCTCATTACGTATACATTCAGCGCACAGATTAAAATCATGTCATGTCCTAGTGAGATTATTTAACAGCAAAAGCTGCAATTTAGTGAGATAAATATGTAGTTTGCACATGCAGCGTGGATGGGTTAATGAGTTATTGTTACTAGGCTACTCGCAAAGCTGTGTACACATTTTTAAAGACCCATGAAGTCAGAATTGGAGTTTTGTGGCTTTTAGTTCATATTGATTAGCTTTGATGCCATTTATATGATAGTGTACTTCATAAAGTTGACAAATTAACCTTTAGCAGATAAACACATTTAAAATGTACAGCCTTTCTCTTTCTAAGAAAGTGGACCAAAAATATCAATGACTCATGTTGCACTACACAGATTTTTGACAACGTGCACTCCTCAGTGCACCCCTCTCATCTGTAAGTCGGCATTGTACTTATTTAAATGCTTACAGCTATGAAAATTAAACATGCCTTTGTGATTTGTTTGTGCTGAGAGGATGAATTATGTACCTCCTCCCTGTGGAGGTTCAAAGTATTTGAGAAGACTGTACACGTAGGGTACTTCATTATTTTCTTAGCCTCCTCCACAGCTCTGTGGTCATAAAGGTCCTGAAGCTAAGAAAGGCTACATAACTTGCTTCCTTGATGCACAGCCTTGAAAACAAGGATGTTTTCATTAATCTGTGAGTCCAACATATTGTATGAGTCTAGAAAAGACAACATTAAGACACTTTCAATATTACAGTTGTACACTGATTTACATATATTGGAATTTACCTGTATGCTTCATAATACACATAGACTGCATTGTGATGGGTCGCAAGTCTGTTTTGACAGAGTTGTGAGAAAAAAGATTCTAAATGCAAAAAATAAAATGCAACTAACCATGTAATCAGGAAAAGTTAGAGTAGCAAAATAAATGGGCTTATCAACTTTTAAAAGGGAGGAGAAAATGCTTCTTATATCTTTTGTTGTTGCCTTTAAAGGCATCAACTAATCATCCAATCAAACTGAGCTGGTATTAATTTTTTTTTTTTTTTTTGGTACACATTTATCAGTCACATGGTAGTCCATGTTGACTAGATTAGGCAGATGCCAACATGGGCATGTTGTATCCTCAAAAAACCTTAACAGAATTATGCTAATTAATTAGAAAATATGACCCAGACTACATTAACTTTGCAACCCTGCATCCTCCTGCGTGGACTGTGTATTTTGTCTTCGCTATATGCTATGCATAATTTAATTTAATTGAAACTGATTGATCTCAGTTCAGGACAGTCTGAGCTGTCATTAACGGGTTAAACTTTTTACACACTATGTCGTGTGACAAAACAATATGGCGGCGATATTGATTTATCGCAAGCTATTAAACACAATGATCACAGACGTGGACTTGGGACAATTTTTCCATAGAAATCATATGTTCACTTTGCATTATCACATTGAGAATCAATGGGTGTATCCAAAAGCTGAAAAATTTTACTTTCAGAAGCTTTATATGGAGGTATGATGAAAATAAGGTGCATTTTGAACTGTTTTGAGACCAGTGCAGACAGACAGCACAGTGGAGGTTAAGTCATTCACTAAACAGGGAGCAAGGGAGCATCCTATAGCTTTCCTATTTAGCCAAGTTCTTTCACCCCAAACATTCGGTCAAAAGTTCATTTTCAGGCTGCAGATGATGGTTGGACCACTCAACGTAGTAGGCAGACATAGTACAATGGTAATCAGTACATGGAATCAGAATTTATCATGTTTAAATTTATTTTACCATGGTTGGTAGTGATTGGATGATGCTTGCTATTTCTTTGATTCAGAATTAATTATGCTAATTTATGTTTGGTCACTTTTGTTTGACAGTGCAAAGAGAGAAAAAAAAAATGTTTTTCAATTACAAATTTATATTGATTCAAAAATTCACAACAGAGAAAAACACAACACATACACATCGAACCAACATTTAAAATGTAACCCCCACTAATATCCCTCCCCAATCACCAACCCCACCCTGACCCCCAACAAACAGCCCTGTGGTCACATATAATAATACACACACACAAATAATAATAATAATAATAATAATAATAATAAACATACATAATTAAACTAAACTTCTCTCCCCCCATTCCCTCCCCGAGAGTCCCCCAAAAACGCTAAATAATTACCCCATTTCCTAACAAACAAGTCCCCAAACCCCAGCCTTCTACTTGCCACCTCCTTGAAAGCTGCCACCCTCCCCATTTCCACACACCACTCTGGAAATGATGGTGCTCCGTCCGACTTCCAACCCCTTAAAATAATTTGTCTGCCAATCAGAGCATGTGAGCGGAGCGAAGCGGTGATAGTTCCACCGCTCAGAGCCTCTCGCTCAACCCAGAATGCGCTTCGTGATATGCTGGTTTGGGAATCTGCAAAATAAGCTATAGGCCTGATGTTATGGAGCTCTAATATTGTTTTAGTGAAGTTGCAAACCTTATAACCTAAATAAATGCAAAGTATATATCAAAGCTATGAACGAGGAAATCGAAAGGGAGTGTGAAGAGACCGTGAGAATTAGCAGATATTCCTTTTGGAGTCGTACGTGTCACATTGCCAGAGAGCATGAGGATGTGCTACGCGATGTGGTGCAGCAAAAGGTGAGCTAGTAGACCACACTACTATTCGATAATAAATTAATAGATAAGTAATGTGTCTTGTTGTTTTGCCATCATGTTAGTGCAGCTGCCAGCTAGATGCAAGCCCGGTTCTGTGGAGGTGCGAACGTTAGAGCACCCTCAATTGAATATGTAAGATTAATAATACTGTTATTGGCAAAGCATTTTGCCTTGAAACACACACACAAAACTAATAAACATGTATGATCTTGCAGTGTCCTAATTTGCAGGCGGAGCATTCTGCTTTCATGCCTCTATTGTACAATTGAGCATTTGATTAATAAAGATTTCTGCTCTCGCATAGAGAATTTATATCCTCTTCCGACATTGCTTGCTGCATTAATGCACAGAGAAAAAAATCTATAAATGATTGTACATTAGAAATAAAACATTTCTTAAATGAAGGCAGTGTAATTTGTGAATTAAATAATTTTTATTTGTTTTAGGATCATTAAACATGATTTCATCTAATATACACTACCGGTCAAAAGTTTTGAAACACTTACTCATTCTTTATTATAATTTTTTATCACATTTTAGAATAATAGTGAAGTCATCAAAACTATGGAATAACATAAATGGAACAATGGGAATTATGTTGTGACTAAACAAAATCCAAAATAAATCAAAACTGTGTTATATTTTAGCACATGTACTCTTGACATTTTCTCAACCAACTTCTTGAGGTATCACACTGGGATGCTTTTCAAAAAGTATTGAAGGAGTTCCCATCTATGTTGGGCACTTATTGGCTGCTTTTCTTTATTATTTGGTCCAAGTCATCAATTTCAAACACTTTTTTTTTTACATTACATTTTAGTTTTATAATGAAATAAATTAATATGGTGGCACAATTATATTTTTGTCTACAAAACTAATTTCAAACATTTAAGCATATGCCTTCAGATCAAAAGATTTTTAAGATCATGAGAAACATTTCAGTCAAGCGTTTCAAAACTTTTGACCGGTAGTGTATATGTTGGACAAAATCTCGCTCTATGCAGGACAAATATTTTTTATTCGTAAAATCCATGGTTAAACCCTGCTGTATATATAAAGAGTGCATGCACAAGACATGATCATTTGATCATTTTGTCCAGATTCACTTTATAATGATTTAAAATATCAAGGAAAAACAAAGGGGGCACATGCTATCTACTAATATGATAATTATTATATAAATAACCACAGTCCTTTAAATTGCATATGATTCATACATATAAAATTGTAGAGAATATTAATAAAGCAACAACACTGAAAAAGAGAACAATTCACTGCTGTTTTCTGGATAACTTAATACACCCTTTAAAACTGAACACAAAATTAGGATGAGAATTTGCTCATTTTAATTTACAGATGCAAAGTCTGATAGCATTAAATCAGAAACATATTAATGTATCAAATCTGCAGTATAATCATTCTGTGGAGACAACTGAAAAACAATTATGAATTTCACTTTTACCAGCAATATTTTTCCTGGTACCAGTCCATGTTTTCATTATTGACATAAACGACTCGAACAAACTTTAAAGTTGAAAAGATTGTGGTGTTCTGGTTTGGTTTTACAACTCGGGTCCAGTTTAAACTGAAAAGCGCAAATTTGCGCATATGCGAGTTTCCGTGCCAACGCACGTGTTTTATCACTTGTAGAGTGAATAAAATAAAGGTAATTAGAACTGAAAACAAATGTTATGGCATTATTTAAAGATGTTTAATGACATATGTGCTAACAGAGAACAATTTGACTGATTACAAATGATAAAGTTCTGGTTGACCCGATTATCTAACAGCAGTTGTAAACCAGTCCAAAATAAACAGCAAGATTTTATATAATAAAACACAACAATACAATCACATAATTTCAGATGTATACATTACTAATCATTTGATAATTTAATAAATGTTGGCCTATAGTCTTTACAGTGCATCCGGAAAGTATTCACAGCGCTTCACTTTTTCCACATTTTGTTATGTTACAGCCTTATTCCAAAATGGATTCAATTCATTATTTTCCTCAAAATTCTACAAACAATACCCCATAATGACAACGTGAAAGTTTGTTTGAAATCTTTGCAAATTTATTAAAAATAAAAACGAAAAAAAAATCACATGTACGTAAGTATTCACAGCCTTTGCTCAGTACTTTGTTGAAGCACCTTTGGCACCAATTACAGCCTCAAGTCTTTTTGAGTATGATGCTACAAGCTTGGCACACCTAATTTTGGGCAGTTTCTCCCATTCTTCTTTGCAGGACCTCTCAAGCTCCATCAGGTTGTATGGGGAGCGTCGGTGCACAGCCATTTTCAGATCTCTCCAGAGATGTTCAACCGGGTTCAAGTCTGGGCTCTGGCTGGGCCACTCAAGGACATTCACAGAGTTGTCCCGGAGCCACTCCTTTGTTATCTTGGCTGTGTGCTTAGGGTCGTTGTCCTTTTGGAAAATGAACCTTCGCCCCAGTCTGAGGTCCAGAGCGCTCTGGAGCAGGTTTTCATCAAGGATGTCTCTGTACATTGCTGCATTCATCTTTCCCTCGATCCTGACTAGTCTCCCAGTTCCTGCTGCTGAAAAACATCCCCACAGCATGATGCTGCCACCACCATGCTTCACTGTAGGGATGGTATTGGCCAGGTGATGAGCGGTGCCTGGTTTCCTCCAGACATGACGCTTGCCATTCAAGCAAAAGAGTTCAATCTTTGTTTCTCATGGTCTGAGAGTCCTTCAGGTGCCTTTTGGCAAACTCCAGGTGGGCTGTCATGTGCCTTTTACTGAGGAGTGGCTTCCGTCTGGCCACTCTACCATACAGGCCTGATTGGTGGAGTGCTGCACAGATGGTTGTTCTTCTGGAAGGTTCTCCTCTCTCCACAGAGAAACGCTGGAGCTCTGTCAGAGTGACCATCGGGTTCTTGGTCACCTCCCTGACTAAGGCCCTTCTCCCCCGATCGCTCAGTTTGGCCGGGCGGCCAGCTCTAGGAAGAGTCCTGGTGGTTCCAAACTTCTTCCATTTACGGATGATGGAGGCCTCTGTGCTCATTGGGACCTTCAATGCTGCAGAAATTTTTCTGTACCCTTCCCCAGATCTGTGCCTCGATACAATCCTGTCTCGGAGGTCTACAGACAATTCCTAGGACTTCATGGCTTGGTTTGTGCTCTGACATGCACTGTTAACTGTGGGACCTTATATAGACAGGTGTGTGCCTTTCCAAATCATGTCCAATCAACCGAATTTACCACAGGTGGACTCCAATCAAGTTGCAGAAACATCTCAAGGATGATAAGTGGAAACAGGATGCACTTGAGCTCAATTTTGAGTGTCATGGCAAAGGCTGTGAATACTTATGTACATGTGATTTTTTTCATTTTTTATTTTTAATAAATTTGCAAAGATTTCAAACAAACTTGTCATTATGGGGTATTGTTTGTGGAATTTTGAGGAAAATAATGAATTTAATCCATTTTGGAAAAAGGCTGTAACATAACAAAATGTGGAAAAAGTGAAGCACTGTGAATACTTTCCGGATGCACTGTAGTTCACCCAGAGGGGCTCTCAGCCCATGTAGGCAAAGGGGCAGTTGCTTGGGCCACTGTAGCTACCCCCTGTGTGCGTGCTTGGAACCAAGTATACAACAGAGAAATGTAACATCGGAGCGGGATTTGAGCAAACGCTTTTTTACCGGTGAGCGGTACTTGAGCGGAGCATCAGCTTGGGCCGTGAGCGGAGCGCACGTGCATGGAGCGGGTTATTGAGCGGAGTGTCACACCGCTCCGCTTCGCTCACATGCTCTGCTGCCAATCATGATACTGGTCAGAAACCAATCTTTTGTATGTTTATCCCCCAAATTTATGACTGCCCCATCACCCAAAATACAGAGTCTGGGGCAAAGTAAAATTTGAGTGCCCAAAACATCACACATACAACTCTGAACCTTCAACCAAAATTCTTGGATCTTAACACACCCCCAAAAGACATGAGTTGTGTTTCCATCTTCTGATTGGCATCGCCAGCAGGTGGGTGTGTCTTTAAGGCCAAGCCTATACAATCTAGAGGGGGTCCAACAGAATTTATGTAAAATCTTGAATTGCATAAGGTGAGCCCTTCCATCTCTAGATGCAGACTTGACATTTTTTAGAATCCTATCCCACACTCCCTCCTCCAATACCAAATTTAAATCTTTCTCCCATAATCTCTTAAGAGAAGTTGAAGCTCCATCCTCTAGACTCTGAATTAACAGGGAGTAATACTCATGACCTTTTCCAAAAGCAGTAATCACCTCTCCCTGAGTATCTGCCGCTTTAGGGGTGTGTGTGCTACTCCCAAAAACAATACGGAGCAGGTGGTGCAGCTGTAAATACCTATAGAACTTAGATCTGGGAATCCCAAAATGTTGAACCAAATTTTCAAAAGATCTCAACACGCCACTCTCATTCAGGTCACAGTGTGTAGTAACCCCCATCACAATCCACTCTGACCAGCAGAAACGGGACTTATTAATACATAATTTAGGGTTCAGCTTGAGGCAACATTTAAATAAATGTCTGAATTAAACACTCTGGACACTTTTGTCCATACAGATTGCAAATGCGAGATAACGGGGTGCAACTTAACTTCTCCAATTAGTTTGATAGAAAGGCTTTGCACTGGCAAAACAGGGGCAAGAACTTCCTGTTCAATACAAAACCAGGGAGGGTCTCTTTCAGGAAGAAGCATCCAATGAGCCAAATGTCTGAGACCGAATGCATAATAATAAAACAAAATCTTGGGTAGGCCTAGCCCACCTTTGTCAGTCAGCCTATGTAAAATGCAATCTAGGATGCTTACCATTCCAAATGAAGGACTTCGCTATGCTATCAAATTGCTTGAAATAAGAGAGGGGGACATCTACAGGGAGAGATCGTAACAGGTAGTTAAATTTTGGAATACAATTCATTTTAATAACATTAACCTTCCCAATCATAGATAAATGTAATGAAGCCCACCTGCCCACATTGTTTGAAAACCTTTTTATTAAGGGGTCAAAATTAACTAACTAAATCAGACAAATTTGCTGGGAATATAATGCCCAAATACTTAATGCCCTGTTTGGGTCACTGGAAGGCATCCGGCTGGAAAGCCGTTAATAGGCAGTACACTGTCAGAGCCAAAGCTTCGGATTTAGACCAATTGACTCTGTATCCCGAGAAAAGGAATTAATAATTCTATGGAGGCAAGGCATAGATCTAATTGGTTCAGAGACTAATAATAAAATATCATCAGCGTAAAGCAAAAGCTTACGCGCCACACCTCCTGCCACCACCCCTGGAAAATCATCCTCCTTTCTTATCACGGCTGCTAATGGTTCCAGGGCAAGACAGAACAATAATGGGGATAGAGGGCAACCCTGCCGGGTGCCCCTATCCAGAGTAAAATAATCTGAAATGAATCCATTTGTTTGTACCGCAGCTACCGGGTGTCTATAAAGTAACTTAATCCATCCAATAAAAGTATTCCCGAACCCGTATATTTCCAAAATCTTAAAAAGATAATCCCATTCTGCCATATCAAATGCCTTTTTGGTGTCAAGTGAGATGGCAGCGACCGGAGTCTGATCATTCGCTACTGACCACATGATATTGATGAAACGCCTAATGTTATCAGAAGAGCTGCGGCCCTGAATAAACCCCATCTGATCTATATGTAGAAAAGATGTCATAACTTTACTTAATTGGTTAGCCAGTATTTTTGACAATATTTTTACGTCTAGCTGGATCAGGGAAATTGGACGGTGACTCTTACACTCACTTGGATCTTTGTTCTTTTTAAGAATCAGACTGATCCGGGCTTGTGTCATGGTTGGCGGAAACTTTCCATTCTTTAATGATTCCATATAAACTTCTAACAAAAGTGGAGCCAATTCTGTAGCATAAGATCTAAAAAAATTCAGCAGCAAAACCATCTGGCCCTGGAGACTTGCCTGTAGGCAAGGCCTTAATTACCTCGCCAAGCTCCTCCAAGGTTATCTCAGAATCAAGATAATTTTTTTGCTCATTCGTCAATTTAGGGAGTTCTAATGGTTCCACAACGTTTCTAATGTCTTCATCAGTAGACGAAGATGTGGAACTATACAGATCAAGATAGAATTCTTTAAAAGCATTATTAATATCAATGACTGAGGGAAATATTTTCACCACCAGCAGATTTCACTGAGGTAATAGTAGAAAAAGACTCTCTCTGCTTTATATATCTAGCCAAAAGCTTCCCTGCTTTGTCCCCATCTCAAAATATGCCTGCCCTGAATAGCCAAAACTCCACCTTCCGTGACAAAATAGTATTATATCTGTATTTCAATCGAGTCAATTCTCTGAGGCCATCAGATGACACTTTAGCTCTGCCTCGGCACTTTTAATATTCCCGAGTTCCCGTGCTTTGGATTTTTTGGTAAATGAGGCATACTGTATGATCTGACCCCTAAGAACCACCTTAAGTGCCTCCCAAGCCACGTCCACAGAGGATACTAAGGTCCAGTTGGTCTCCATATAGACATTGATTTCAGCCTTTAGCATTTGTTGGAATTCAGGATTTTGCAAAAGGGATATATTAAAGCGCCAACTATATGATTTTCTTTTCTCCATATGTGGCAACACCTCTAAACTCACCAGGGAGTGATCTGAGACTAAAATGTTTCCAATTGCGCAATCAACAACAGATGAAATGAGGGACTTCAATATAAAAAACAAATCTGTTCTAGAATAAATCTTGTTGACTGATGAAAAAATGTATAGTCCCTACCAGATGGGTTCAAAAGTCTCCAAATATCTGTAAGACCAAGATTTTTACACAGATTAAAGTCTCCTCCCAATATTATATCAATATTATAAGGGGTGCCAGTGGCTTGCAACATCCCTTCAAGATCTATAAAAAAGCCCTGTTCATCAGTGTTTGGTGCGTAAATATTAGCCAGATCCAACCTTTGCCCCTGAATTTCAGCTAAAACTATAATGACTCTTCTGAATTTATCTTTAATCTGTTTGAGGCATTTGAATTGTAGATGTTTACCTATCATTGTAATGACTCCCCTGCTCTTACTTGGGCCAGCACTAAAGAAAACATGTCCATCCCATATCTTCCCAAATTTTTCCGCTTCCTGCGGGAAAATATGCGTTTCTTGAAGAAACACTATATCATATTTTTTACATTTAAGTAAAGAAATAACTTCTTTTTATGGGGTGCTCCAACCCATCCACATTCCACGTGGAGAGAGACAATCCACTCATAATAACATTTGACATTTTGACAAACGAGAAAAATAGATTGTGTGTCAAAAACAAAATTATAAAGACCACATTCCAACATTAGAGCAACAAAAAATAAATAAACAACACAGAAAAAATAAAAACATGCGCATTAACCCCGCGCACGACAGTGCCAACTGGCGTCCATCCCTCTAAACTCAGACAGTCCATGTACGCCTACGATAGCCCCCATGACAACTTTGCCGTCAGATTGCTCGAGTCTGGTGTTTCAATAAAAATTATGAGACAGAATTACACAACAGAAAATGATCTATAAAACAAACTCCAGCCAATATGAACATGTAGAATCATCCACATAACCGTCCTGAAGGTGTGTTTCTCCACAAAACAAACTCCAGCTGCTAGCGGAACCAGCACAAAAAAAAAAAAAAAGGCCATTCAGTTTCCTCGGACAGTCAAACGAATGTTCAGTGAGCAGGCCCATTCGGCCGTTACATGAGTGGAACAGATGCCCTAATCACTCTAATGATTTGCAAGAAATATTCCACAAAACAAACTCTGTCCAATAGGAGGCACAAGCATAAAGAAACATGCAGATACATCCACAAACTGTCCCGAAGGAGTGTTATTCCACAAAACAAACTCCAGCCACTAGGCGGAACCAACACCAAAAGAAACAAAGAAGGTGCCCAGCTTCCTCGGAATGTTCAGTGAGTCAGGTCCTCTCAGCTGTATCAAGAATCAATCATGTTTCTCTCTTGTCAAAAGTCTGGGAACAAGAAAATGCTGTGGTTCTTCCAAGAAAGCCTTCCTTTACTCCTCGCCTTGTGTAACACAAGATCGTTATCGGATGATCTCAGAAATTTAGCCAGAATTGATGGGGGCCTGTCTCCTTCTACGGATCTCTGAGCCGGAACCCTGTGAACTCGCTCAATTTCCAGCTTATAGCCTGTTATGTTGAGCAGACTCAGGAAGAGCTCGTCTAGAAATTTCACCATATCTCTGCCTTCTTCATTCTCAGGATTTCCAACAATTCGGACATTGTTTCGCCGATTACGATTCTCCATATCATCCGACTTTTCCCAAATGCGTTCCAAGTCCACTTTGGCCGCTAGCGGATTAGCAGCTAATTCCCTCTCCGATGACTCCAGATAATCGATCTGTTTCTCGACGTACCCCATTCTTGTAACCAACTTAGAGAACTTTGTCTCCATGGCGATCAATGTATTACAGCAAGATCCTCCAAATCAGCAATGACCTTCGCCAGCATTGCCGACATGCTCGACAGTTGACACTGAATCTCTCCCACCACACCGTCCAAACTGAGTCCCTGGTCTGCGCCCCTGTCAGGGGTGTCAGCTTGAGCACGTAAGTGTCTTTTAGTGTCTCCTGAGCCTGAGGATTTCTAATTCTTTGACATATTGTCTTCATAGAACAGTTATGGAACAGGGTGTATCAAATCTCACCAGTTTATGACACAAAAAGTATTAAGAACTAGCAAAGTGTGCAGAGCTCGTCGTTCACACGTCCGACACTTGCATGGTGCCACGCGACTCCTGCAAAGAGAGAACATTGAGATTTTGTTTCCAAAGTAAAAAACCACCCAAAAAAAGTTTTTTTTGCAAATTGTTATTTGTATCATTTTTTATTTGTGCTTTTCCCAATCCCTGTGCTTGAAGTAGAAGAAAAAGTAAAGTAAATAAACTGAACTGGGGACAAGTTTTTTTTCTTTTTTTTTTTCCTATTTATCTTACCTAACACTTTTATTGTAACTAACATGTTAACATGAAATACAAAACTGTTAATAATACGCATTTATTTACATTAAAATTGTATTTAATTACATTAAAAGAGATGTTTAAATAACATTTTCAAGGTCTGGCTGTAAATTCCTTCTTAAGATCTGGCTGAAGAACACATATGACCTCACACCCTCAACTAACAACTAGGTTTTGAATAACTTTACTTTGAAAAATAAAAAAATACAATTAAGGATTATTATTTATGAAAACTGAGAAAGAATATTTAGATCTGCTTAAGTGTGTATCTTTGACAATATCAACACACATAAGAGAACAGTGGCAATCTAATCAGAACTCTCTTTTTACACAAAATAAATGTAGCCAAAAACTGAAAAAGAGCTTTATGTCTGTTCTTCCTTTTTTATTATCCTCCCATTCAATTAGGGCAAAATTTGTCTTCCTAGTCCTGTACTCATTAATTTGCACACAGGAGCCAGATCATTAGAAAAAGTAAACAAACTGATTTGATGATGTTCGCGATTGAAAAATCTGACACACATCTGTATGTAGAACGAAACACTTCAGGATATATGCATAGGCAGGTTCAGTGACACTTCACAATCTTTTTGCGAGCACTACAGAAAAGAATGGGGAATAAAAAGCTAATTTTCTTGTGCATTTTCTTTGAAGGTTCGATTTTCATCATTGATTTGCCTTTTTGTGAAAAAAGGTTGTGCATATGATCTGACATAACTTCTATTACAGCTTTGAATTTTTTTTTAAGTCCATAGTCTTGCCCCAGCAGCGAAACAGTTTGCATAAATAGATTTGTGTGAATAAGACATGATAAAATGTGCTCACCAAAAGTTGCTGGTTCATGATTTGGAGAAGAGTGCAACTGAACTATGTCCAGACAAGCTTAAATACATGTGCTCCTCCAGAACTGCATAACGGATAGCTTGACGAGCACCGATGCTGTTGCACGTGTTGAGTGTTGTTAAACTCACCGCTGAGTTTTGCGCAGAGAGCATTCGGATTTTTACCGCAATTTTATCAAAATCATTTGGAAGGTCAGATAAAAGTGATTGGCAGGCCGCATCAAATCACTGACATACATTAAATAAAGACATTGTACCAGGAGACTCTGAGAAGTGGTGGTATGCAAGAAAAACTGCCGGTACTCCATAGACTTGGGGACAAGTCGACTACCCAAAGATAGAGACAGGCTTAACCCAGTCGTGGCCTCTTTTCCCCTTCTCTTTTTCCACTCTCTAAAAAAAAGGGGGATTATCCGACTGGGCCGCCAGGTCTAGTCGGGGGGTGTCCCTCCCAAGGCGAGGACACCGCGGAGACCACACCTCGCCCCAAGAGAGGGGGGGATATTTAAGTGGAAGAATATGTCACATGGTCTTTCCAACCATGTGGAGAGCCTTCAAGGTAGATCCTGCCCAATGGGGGAGTAGTTACTACAAACATGGAGACTGGGGCAGAGGGACTCTGCCCATGGAAACAAATTAGTGGAAGATATAGATCGCATGGGGTTAGCCTTACAGGGAACCGCCACATGCGGAGCACCTACCCCAGAACTGGGCTATTAGTTAGCGTGTGTACTGGGACGGCAGCGAGTCTCTCCGAAAACTCGACTGCCACAGGGCTCGGAGGAAGTCAACCAGGGAACAAATTTTGTGAACACTACTGGGAATTAACAGCGCACGTCTTCAGCTCAAAAGGAGGTGGAAGGCGCTATGTGCAAGCGATACACCCGGCCGGCTATCCCGGGCTTATCCGCTTGTTGTGTGCCACTACCTGGGACAAAACCGGTTCCACCCGGAGGTTGTAGAACCTTGCAAAGCTGTTGGGTGTTGCCCAGCCCGCTGCTCTGCAAATGTCTGTTAGAGAGGCACCCCTGGCCAAGGCCCAAGAAGCCGCTACACCACGGGTAGAATGGGCATGTAGCCCTACCGGGGGCGGCAGGTTTTGGGCGAGATATGCCATAGTTATGGTGGATGGTGCCCCTTCCCTGAGAAAGAAGGTTCTTCCTCAGGGGAATTTTGCCAGGGGGGAGCTGTCGCGAGGAGCGTGAGGTCCGAGCACCACGTCTGGGCGGGCCAGTAGGGTGCTTACCAGGACGACCTTCTCCTCGTCCTCCCTGACCTTGCACAGGGTCTGTGTAAGCAGGCTCACTGGGGGAAAATGCATATTTGCGAATGCCAGGGGGCCAGCTGTGTGCCAGTACGTCTATGCCGAGAGAGGCCTCGGTCAGGGCGTACCAGAGCGGGCAGTGGGGAGGATTCTTGGGAGGCGAACAGGTGCACCTGTGCCTGTCGAATCGACTCCAAATCAGCTGGACCACCTGAAGGTGGAGTCTCCACTCTCCCCTGAGGGTAACCTGTTGTGACAGTGCGTCCGCCGTAGTGTTGAGGTTGCCCGGGATGTGAGTGGCTTGCAGCGACTTGAGGTGCTGCTGACTCCAGAGGAGGAGACGGCGGGCGAGTTGTGACATACAACGAGAGCGCAAACCACCTTGGCGGTTGACATGCTACCATTGTCGTGTTGTCTGTCTGAACTAACACGTGCTTGCCCTGGATCAACGGCCGAAACCTCCGCAGGGCGAGCAGAATTGCCAACAACTCGAGGCAGTTGATCTGCCAACACAGCCGCGGACCCATCCAGAGGCCGGTGGCTGCGTGCCCATTGCAAACGGCGCCCCAGCCCATTTTGGAGGCGTCTGTCATGACCACGACGCGCCTGGGGACCAGTGCTAGAGGAACACCTGCTCGTAGAAAAGAGAGGTCGGTCCAAGGGCTGAAAAGACGGTGACAGACCAACGTAATGGCCACGCGGTGTCCCGTGGCGCCATGCCCGTCTCGGGACTCGAGTCTGGAGCCAGTGCTGAAGCGGCCTCATATGCATCAACCCGAGCGGGGTGGCCACCGCCGAGGATGCCATATGCCCCAGGAGCCTCTGAAAAAGTTTCAGTGGAACCGCTGTTTTCTGTCTGAACGCCTTCAAACAGGCCAGCACCGACTGGGCGCGATCGTTCGTAAGGCGCGCCGTCAAGGAGACTGGGTCCAACTCCAAACCGAGAAAAGAGATGCTCTGAACCGGGAGGAGCTTGCTCTTTTCCCAGTTGACCTGAAGCCCTAGTCGGCTGAGATGTGAGAGCACCAGGTCCCTGTGTGCACACAACACATCTCGAGAGTGAGCTAAGATTAGACAGTCGTTGAGATAGTTGAGAATGCGAATGCCCACCTCCCTTAACGGGGCAAGGGCAGCCTCTGCGATCTTCGTAAAGACGCAAGGAGACAGGGACAGGCCGAAAGGGAGGACTTTGTACTGATACGCCTGACCCTCGAACACGAACCGCAGGAAGGGTCTGTGTCGAGGAAGGATCGAGACGTGAAAGTACGCATCCTTCATGTCTACTGCCGCGAACCAATCTTGATGCCGGACACTCGCTAGAATGTGTCTTTGCATCAGCATCTTGAACGGGAGTCTGTGTAAAGCCCGGTTCAGTACTCGCAGGTCCAAGATTGGCCGCAACCCACCGCCTTTTTTTGGTACAATGAAGTAGGGGCTGTAAAACCCTTTCTTCATCTCGGCTGGAGGGACAGGTTCTATCACGTCCTTCCGTAGGAGGGTAGCAATCTCCGCGCAAGGTAGCAGCGTTTTCGTCTTTCACCAAGGTGAAGTGGACACCGCTGAACCTGGGCGGATGCCCGGCGAAGTGAATCGCGCAGCCGACCGGACCAGCCCTTGTGACGGATTGGAAGGCGCAAGCCGATGCGTCCAAGTTCCGCGCAAGGGGGACCAAAGGGACAACATCATCGGATGTACCGGCAGGTGGGGCCTCGCGGCGGGGCGGAGCACGAGGTGCCACACCACGTCGGATTTGTGCCACAGCTGGGCGCTCAGGGCGGGAGACCGCCGCTAGAGCGCCAACCTGCCAAATGGAGTGGTAGACGGTGGTCGTGATGCCAGCCATACACACCGGATACGTGACCCAGGGAACAAGGAAACCACTCTTACTGAGCTCTTGAGTACTGCAGCCACTTGGGCATGCAGCGCAATTAAATGCAAAAGGTAACAAAAAGATGAAGATCTGCTTACCAGCTCCAGAGCAGTGTTCGTTGTCCCTGGGTCACCCGTCTCAAGGGTGCTTTGAAGCCTTTCACGGGTTCTGGGCGGCCGCGAGATGGGCGGCGTCTGCTTCCTGCGGTGGGCTCCACACCGGGGCAGGATATGCCGGCTAGCATCCATCTACTGCTCTACCATCGAGAACTGCTGGGCAAAGTCCTCGACGGTGTCGCCGAATAGACCCACCTGGGAAATGGGGGCAGCAAGGAATCATGTCTTGTCGGCCTCACCCATCTCGACCAGGTTGATCCAAATGTGGCACTCCTGGACCACTAGTGTGGCCATCATCCGCCCGAGAGACCACGCCGTGACCTCCGTCGCTCGGAGAGCGAGGTCGGTCACCAAGCGCAGTTCCTGCATCAATCCCGGGGCGGAACTAACCTCGTGCAGTTCCTTTAGCGCCTTGGCGGACTTGCAGGAGAGCCATGGCGTGCAGGGCAGAGGCGGCTTGTCCAGCGGCACCGTAGGCCTTGGCCCTCAGAGACGACGTAAACCTACAGGCCTTGGACGGGGGCTTTGGGCACCCGCGTCAGGTGGCGGCGCTCTGCGGGCATAGGTGCACCACGAGCGCCTTTATCCACCGGGGGATTGCCGAATAACCCTTGGTCGCCCCGCCATCGAGGGTAGTGAGAGCGGGGAAGCTGAAAAGATCGGGAACGGGCAGTAAAAAGTGCCTCCCACGACCTTGTCAGCTCCTCATGCACTTCTGGGAAGAAAGGAACGGGGGCGGGACGTGGCTTTGAGCAGCGCCGCGAGCCCAGGAACCAATCACCGAGCCGCGAGGGTTCAGGGAAGAGCGGTGAAATCCACTCTAACCGACGCTCGCGGCTGCCCGGGATAGCATGTCGTCATCTCCGCGTCAGCCTGTGACTGGGCGATCAACCCCGAAGGGAGGAGCCCAGCTGAGGCTTCCGACTGGACGAGCCCGCTCTGCGATGCTGCACTCGAGAGCTCATCACTTTCGCGGGCTCCGAATAAGAGGTCGAACTCGCCGTGAGACGAGCCGGCGGACTCACCCGGAAGCCCGATCGGGAATTGGGGAATGGGGGGTCCACGGGGGGATACCCGGCGGAGGCGGTCCCATTGGGGTCCCCAAATCGCCCCCAGTGCTAGCCGCGTTGGCCTCAAACCCGTGGGTAAAAGGGCCGAGGCGGGAGCCTCTGGGGTGGCTCGCTTTCTTACGAAGGCGAGCCGCGACCGCAACGTTGCCATGGACATATTCTTGCAATGAGAACATGACCATCCACGAACGCTGTCTCCGCGTGAGCAGTGCCCAGACACGAAAGACAGTGATCGTGACCGTTAGAAGGCGAGAGATAACGAGCACAACCAGGAATAACACACAATCGGAAAAGCATCTTTAAAAAGACGCGTCTTTAAAAAGATGTTCCATGTGTGTGCTCTTTTAGAGAAATATATACTCTTTTAGAGGGGAAAAATGCTCTTTCAGAAAATATACTCTCTAGTTTTTCTGCCGAAGCGCCCAGGGGCATTCTCTGCAGTGCACCAGTGCAGAGGAGGGAGAAGCCGCTGAAATGCGCCGTCAGATCCAGCAGAGGTGAATGAACAGTAGTATTCAGCTCAGTGAGCATGACCGTTCGGCTCTGAAGAGAAAATCTGAATGAGTGGTTGTATACCAGCTCCTTTTATACCCGTATGTTCGGCATGCAAATACCACTCGCCAATTTTCATTGGCCTTTTATCAAAGACCAGAGGTGTCTCGGGCTCCCAAGAGTGACCCCTAGTGTCACTACATCGACACCAACGTCGAGTGAGTGACAGATAGGGAACCAGAATTTAATTGACTTTACCAGAATTGACTTATATATGAAATATATTGTTTTTAAAATACTACAGGAAAAAATACCTAAGATTGAATTAGAATTGACATGAAATATAAGGACTTGATCAGAATTGACTTGACTAGAATTGACTTTATATTGACTCGACGTTACTCAACCAGAATTGAATTGAATTGAATATATTGAATTACACTGAACTAAATTTAATTGAGATAGCAATAAAGAGAAAAATGTAAAGAGGAGGCCAAGTATTAAGTGTGAGGTGTGCAAAAAAGTGTTAATGGGTACAGAGTCCCATCATAAGATCAGATGACTTCTCTGACCTGATTTCTGCAAGAGTCATTCAAGAGTCATTTGTCATTTCTGCAACAGTCAAAATCACATCAGACATCAGTCTCCTTCATCCATCACATCAACTGGAAACAAGTGTTTGTCTTTGTGGTTAGTTGAATGGCAATGAGTGGCTTTTGTGTCTGCCATTTTTTTTTTTTTTTTTTTTTTTTTTTTTTTGTAAGTGTAGTATTTGTGTATGTGTGGTAAGCTAACTGGAAATCTGTTGTTTTTTTGTCACTGTATATATGTATGTCTATTCAGTGACACTGCTTGGAAACACACACATGCTCACACATACGCACACACACAAACAGTGTAATGGGACAGGAAGTGGCGGGCTGTGAACTCCCTTCTAAGTTAAGAGTAAGCTTATAAACTTTTAAAAAGGAGGAGAAAACACTTCCCATATAATTTGTTGTTGTCATAAAAAGCTGTGTGTCCAATGAAACTTCAGTATTTTGTCAAAGTCATGTCACTTGGTAATATAGCTAATGCTAATACAGTGTTTTTCCATATGTTAAGCTGGTAAATCACGCTTCAGCTTGTTTATTTAGAAAATTGTAAATTTCCCTATTTATTAGGAATATCCTGTCTGTTCATGTTAATAATTTTACATGTTGGGCCTAATCAGTTCATAGTGCTCATTCGTACATTTCAATGTTTGATTTTAAGGACATTTTTGTTTACTTTTAGCATGATAAACAGTTTTGGTATTGTGTTTGGTTGCAACTTGATGGCCAATGTAAAATGAAGCAAAACCAGCTGAGAACCACTGAAATGTAGCACAATTCTGTTAAATTACAGGACAGGTAGCTGAGAATACACAGCACCTGATAAACTTGCTTTAACAAGAAGAAGATTTTATAATTGCAGCTCCATTCATTCACTTAATGGACACTGTACAGTACCCTGTATGTACTCTTAAAGGCCTCTATAAATGTATTCTTTACATTAGTGAGTGCTGTCTGATAGTCTGATGCACAGTGATCCAGAAAAGTGTGATTTCAAAGTATGAGAAAAAATTATTTCTACATAGTGTTGTCAGAAGTCCTGTAATTTAGTGCCAAGTCGATACTAAAATAAAAAGGATATAACGATACCAGTGTTTCTGCGGGGACTCAATTTGGTTCCTGGGCACTGTGTGACAGACGGCTGCGGCTTATGTACTCTATATTGCCGAATGACACTATATTTCTATATTATTCTTTGCAGTTTTATTAGTTGTTCTGAGTGGTGAGGCATATTGAAAAAAGAAAAGTTAAAATACACTCAGAAAACTAAGAAGTGGTCCAGAAGCTGCTCTATGACTATTGTGCCCTTGCTGTGAACTAGGCATCTAAGCTCAGGTTCCTCCATGAGGACTGTCCCTGTAATGGGTGTAATGTCCTGCACTTTGGATAAAAGCATTGGCAGAATGACAACCTTCTATACTTAAATTATACTCATTAATATGAAGTTGAATGTGGTAGTCAACATATATTTAATTAAATAACAAATGGAAATTGAAAAAAAAAAAAAAAAAATGGATTACAGAAATAATACCAGTGTTAAATGTATTGAATACCATTGGAAATGCATAAAGGTCCTATACAACCCACATACTGTATGCATTCTAGGGGTAGTGATGCAAATTCTCTTATAATTGAAAAAATATTCAACTGAATAAAAAAAAGTCATTTCACATGATGACCTTAATTGAGGAATACCTGGAGTGGCAGATCAAAAGACCATTTTATTTGAAAATTATGTTTAAAAAACTAAACGCTGGGTCATTTTTGACCCACATTTGTATTCTGGGGCTAATCAAATAAAAATAGTTATATGTCCTAGTGTGATTATTTAACTGTGTCATTATTAAACTGCCGATTTAATTAAATAAATACAGTCTGCATGTGCTGTGTGCTTCAGCACACACGTGAATATGTGAAGCCACGTATACGCTGAAAACACAGACTGATCACTACACCACATTTTATAAGCATCACTGTGCTTGTTGTAGTAGATGACAGAAGACAGCAGCACATTTACTGTAAAGTGAGTAGCGCCTGCAAACTATATATTCATATAATTAAATCGCAGCAGATTAGGCTTTAATAATCACACTTGTCCATATAACCAATGTCTTAACCAGAGGTGTGAAACTAAAATCAAAAATGCATAACGGATATGCCTTCACCTCAAAATAAAAGTTAAATTCAAAATAAAAGCTTGACGGGAGAATTTAAGAAATCAAGACAGAAATATATAAACACTGTGTAGTACAATGTAGTATTTACTGTAATAATAATAATAATAATTAAAGGGGTCATGCCATGAGGAATCAAATTTTCCTTGATATTTTGTCATATATGTGGTCTTTCTACTATAAAAACATACTGTAATTTCCAGAACTCATAACTTAATCCCCAATGCGATAAAAGCATTTATTGAAACCAAGCTGCCGAAACGCCCCATTCTCAACTTCCGCGACTTCCCTACGTCACTTGGGGTACTCATTTATCAAGACGGCCTCTAAAGCAACAACATCAATGCCTATTTTAAAATCATCGCACTCATGGCCCCGCCCACTGGTGCTCATTTGGCTCGTAAACAGAGACAGAAAGAAGGACAAAAGGCCTACTGTCTGTGGCCTAACTACTCCTGAACACAAAAGGGGATCCATCTGGACTGTTTTTAATTATTTTTGTATACAAACATGTACTACACAGACGTCTTTGACTGTTGTCACCTCTCTGGCACGCTTTTAAAAGACGCTGTGTCAAGTTTCAACTCTGAAGAGAGGATGCCTTTCATCAGCTGCTGTGGCTCCTGTTGTTTTGTTGCTTAAACTGCTCAACAAACTGTTCTTTCGCCTATCAGCGTTATTTTTAATTGTTGGTGTATGTAAGCACGCACTAGATGGACATCTTTTGACTTGTTTCCGGCGATGTGCACCTCAGTACAGGATGATCAACTGGATGCGTGCGTCTTGTGAAGCAGTTAAAAACGAGTCTTTACCAAGGATATGGGGCAGTTAAAAACACTATTGGACCCGATCAAAAACGTAAGTAAACAGTTCCATTCATTAATATTTCAAATGTCATGAATGTTTATGATGCTGACACGCTGTCTTCACCAGACGCGTCCGTTGATGCGACGCAATGCAACGGATTGAGGCTGTCTAAACCAGGCGTGTCCATTGACGTAATGCAATGGCTTGAGGCTGTCTACACCGGGCACATTGACACAAACTTTCTGAAACGTTTCTTTGTGTTGTTGGCAGTGGTAGCACCAGTGCAAAAATGGAACGGGACACATGTTTACTGTTGGTGTGATGTGCTGCAACAGATGCTTCCATGGTAGACAGCGTCATTGATTATAGCGTCCGGTGTAGACAGGGTGTGAGTGTTACCAGTTGTGCTTGAGATGAATAGTGTAATATATTCTGATGTTGGATGTGTGTTATGTGTAAACCGTGAAATGTACATTTCTAATGTTTTGGTGCTTGTTTATTCACTTCTTGTTGAATTTCAAAAATGGCTGAATTTGAGGGACTGCACACTGTTAGCCAATCATAACAGTGGGCGTTTACATTGAAGTTTAAAGGAGGAGCTGAGGCAAAAATCTATTTTTCTTTTTTAGAAATATGGTCAGAGACAGGATGGAAAATTATCATAAATTACAAAATTATGACTGTTTTGGTGAAAAAAAAACTTTACTAACATTATTAGTGGACATCAGGGAAGAAAATGAAACTATAAAATTTATATAAAATTTATATAGCGCTTTTCTAGGCACTCAAAGCTCATAGTATAGGTGGAATCTCCTCAACCACCACCAAAAAGAGCACTTCATGACCTCTTTAAATGTAAACAATATTTCACAAGTAAGAGTGCTGTTGTACTAAATAGAAGTAAATAGAATGTTTTCATTTATAATGTGATGCTCTGTTCTGCAGCCCTTTATTTGACAAAAAAAAAAATAGATCAATTTTGTGTTTTGGATTATGCTGTGAGGATCTTTATTGAAGCACTTAATTTGATTAAAAAAAAATGCAATGGTATGTTGAAATATTATTTCATTTGATTAAAGCTTTATTAATTTATTCGATTTGACACTATTTTGATAATGAAATTGATTAAACTTTAAAACTTGGAATGGAAAGCAGAATTTTGGTGGGGGGGGGGGGGGGGTTAAACTGATTTCATAGGGTTTTACTTAAAAAAACAAAATAAACAATGCTCAGTGCAACTAACCATATAGTCATGCATTAGATTAGCAAAATAAAGGAGAAAACGCTTCCCATATCTTTTGTTGTTAATATCAAAGGCTATCTGTCCAATCAAACTCTATGGTACGATATGGCACTTGGTAAATACTTGCCAAATTGCGTAAATGACAACATTGCTTGACATGCCCTCATCCTCGAAAACCATGAAAGAAACTATGGTTTAAACTTTTTGATCAGTTTTTATTTATACCATGATCAATAGAAACATGTAAATGCTTCGCTCGGCAACCTTCAAGCCAAGTCTATGCCCTTGCATTTACATATGGAAGTCACTGTTGTACAAATGCCAGTTTACTCATAAAGTCAGATAAATGGTGGAAAATGGGCATGTAACTAAATTACGCCTGTTTTTATGCAAGAAACCTTGACGAACATTGCAAAGGGGACTTTTCAAATAAAATGCCTCTGAAGTGTAGAATATGGCCATTTAATGCATTACGCTTCCATATAAATCATTGAAGCTCTTAATATTCAGTGTTCCTCTATTCCTAACAACAAAGCGGAGACTTTGTTGTACCAAAAAACATAAAACACGAAACTCAATATTTGTGTTATTTGTTTAATTGGCTCGATGCAACTTAGATGCATTGCATAATTTCAACATTTTGTTAATAAATTCAGCAGGCTTACGCATCATGAATGTGAGACCAAACCTTGCATTTCTTGAATTCAAGAAGATGGAAGGCTATATCTGGGGCCTATAAAATGAAAATGTGAAGACCGAAACTAATAAAAAAAAGTGATATTTTTCATATATTTCAAAAATAATTGAAAAGACCAATAAGATTGCATATTTTGTCCCACTGAAATGCTCATTCTACATTACAACATTGATTTTGAGTTGGATGCAGATGTAAATTTACTCGTATCAACAACAGTAAGGTTATCTATAACATCTATAAAAAGTAAGCTAGTTATTTTTACTTACACTCAAAATATTTTAGCCTATTTTTTTTTTTAGGATTTACACATTTCTATTTCATCTTAAAAAAAAAAAATATTTATTTTGTATTTGCCCTTTTAAACATTTTTATTTATTCATTCATTATTTATTTTTATAGTTTTAACAGTGGTATCCGTAACAAGACCATAGTAAACACATGGAAGCATGGATCTTCTTCACTACCATGGTTAGATGTAACATGATTTCTTTAAAACAAACTATGGCAATTTTGTAATTATAAACAGTAGAACACATGTAAAAACAATAAATACAAAATATAAATATTTATAAGTTGTAACAAAAATATATCCCTCACTCCTCTAATGTAGCCTATGACAAATTAAATAGAGCTGAATTAGTGATATGATAATATTTATTATCAATCTATTTCTGCCTAAAGTAGAGTTAGTGTTACTATAGTAAATTCAAGGATGGTGATGTAGAATTCTGTGCCGAATTCAAGTGGTTTCCACCTCTCGCGCCTTGCTTCTCACTGATTCTCGCAAAGCTGCAAAACTCCAGCTTTAAGAGCTTTGCGCTCACGCTGCTCTGTCCATTAGGGCTGCAACTAACGATTGTTTTGTAATCGATTAATCTAACGATTATTAGAACGATTATTCGACTATTCTGCGATTATTGCAATGATTAATCTTTAGCTCTTAACCAATTATTCAGCTTGTGCTTCGACTTAAAAGGTTGTATTAAACATGCTTACTAACAATAAAGAGGACAAAATCATCTTTTAAAAATACCTCTAAATGACATTCACTGAATTAAAGGGGAATAAAATACTTAAGTTTAATTCAGTAAAGAAATTCACTGCAAAAAAAAACAAAAAAAACAAATCCTATTGTTATCAAGTGTTTTGTCTTGTTTTCTGTTTAAAATTGTCTAAAAATCCTTAAAACAAGATACATTTACTTGAGAAGCAACATATAAGATATTTAGACTTGCTTTCAGAGACTGTATCTTAAATATAAGTGTATTTTGTATATAAGTGTATTTTTTCACTTGGTTGTACTTCTGTGAGTGGAATAAAGACAAAATATACTTACATTCAAGATCTATTCTCTAAAAGCAAGTCTAAATATCTTATATGCTGCTTTTCAGAGAAATGCCAGTTTCGGAGTTTGTAGTTATTTACATGATCTGCTTCCGTATATTTGAACTTTAATAAAGCTATAATGCATTAAATATAACTGCATTTAAGATGTAATGCTGGGGTGTTTCCTTTAAAGACGCTCAACACGCAAGTTTTGCTTCAGCGGAGTGGAAGCTTCAGCTCCACTTATTTCACAATGGGAGTGCTTATGTATTTACTTATTTTGAATTTTTACATTATAATTCCCTCATACTTTGCAATCTATGATGCTCTTGCGCATCATCATTAGAGTTTAAGGTGATCTCATGTTACGTTAAATGAGATCAAATGAGAAGATTTTTGTCAACAATTTTTATTGTCGACGTTGTCGATAACGTTGACTAATATTTTCAGCCCTACTGTCCATTGAGCCGTATCCATCTACAGAGCCATACAAGTGCATTAGCCGAGATTGTGTCTCCACCTGTGTATTTGACGCTGCTAAACCAGATACTTCAGATGCGTCACTAGACTTCAAAATCAAATGAACTGCGGTAAAAAACGCGTACCAACCCGTATAATTGAGAACCAACTGATATACTCCAAGTCTAGATAAACGTTTTAATCCAAAGAGAAACTTGACAATATATTTGATTATTATGAGTGATAAACGCCCCCCATTTGTAACCTAGGCCACTTCTCTACTAATTTTGCATTCAGCGCCCCATGGCATCCGTTGAGAATCCCTTATATAGACAGACAAATCCAGTGAGATTAACACACACACAGCAGGTACTTCCTCATCTGTGCTGCACGGTTTTGTCTTTCTCAATAAAGTTTCCTAATTTTACATGCATTGTATTTGCATTTTTCATCTGTGGTACTTTAAATGAGTATAAATGAGTAAGAATGGGTGTCTTTGTGTGTGTTTCTGTCTGACATGTGAACACGAGATTGAGAAATAAATTAAGCTCATTCATTTCCTTCCTCTTCATGTTGTCTTTTGTCTTAAGTCTCTCTTTTTTGCATGCACACATAGACACAATGCCAACAAAGTGTCTGTGTTTTCTCCAAAATCAACAAGAAGCTAAAAGAGTGGACACAACATAACACCCAAGGAGCTTCACACAATGAAACTTCCCTCCATCATGTGTATAATACAGGAGGTTTTCCCACTAACCGTGTGATCTCAAGACTTTTGACTTTCTCAAGATTCTGCACACTTTGGTGCTGTGACCTAGTGGTTAGTGCATCAGCTTTGACATAATACTATTCTGAGATGCAGGTTGGCGCTGTTTTGGCAGCACGAGGGAGACCTACACAATATTAGGCAGGTGGTTTTAATGTAATATATATATATATATATATACATACACTGTAAATACTAAAACATGCATAATATAAAAAATAATTCTTGCATTACAATAATGAGTTTTTTTTACCTCATGATAATGAGAATTTGAGGGGTAAAATGTGCTTACTTGTCATGAAAATAATGACAATGCCAAAAATCGTAATAGGCTTAAAATAGTTTTGGGGTGAAATATGGCCTGGACATGATCATCTTGACAGGTCTCTTGAGATTCACCCATTTTAACACACTCCCTGTCTCTCTCTCACTCTCTCTCTCTCTCTCTCTCTCTCTCTTCTCACTCTTACCTGTCTCTTTTACTGTAGCTGACTTCTCACTCACTCTCTCTCTTTCTTACTCACTCTCTCTCAGAGAGAAAATGGCAGTATGGATCCAGGCCCAGCAGCTGCAGGGAGATGCTCTTCACCAGATGCAATCTCTCTATGGGCAACACTTCCCCATAGAGGTGCGACACTACCTGTCCCAGTGGATAGAGGGCCAACTCTGGTATGTGAAGTGTTTGCTTGAGTGAATTTGAACTGCAACTGCCCTTTTGTCATTTTTTTTAAATTAACAATATATTGTGTGTGTGTGCTCTGACAGGGATGCGATAGATTTAGAGAACCCTCAGGAGGAGATTAAAGCCAAGCGTTTATTGGACAGTCTGATCCAGGAACTAGAGAAGAAAGCAGAGCATCAAGTAGGAGAGGATGGATTCTTACTCAAGATCAAATTAGGACATTATGCTTCACAGCTAAAGGTAACACACAAGCCAGGGTTCCCACACTCATGGAAAACCTGGAAATGTTAGGGAATATTTTTATTTTATTTTCAGTTTATAGTGAGCCTGGTCTCATTAAATATATGTGAACATGACGACATTTTTGCAATTAAAAATTTGCGTGCTGTATAACACGTTTGGCTGCAGGTTTCCGGTAAAATGTCCAGCTAGGGGCGCCAAAAGCAAGTAAAATGGTGTTGTATTCAGACGCATTTTTAAGATTATTTTGAGATAGACTTTTTTTAAAACATACCTCTCTAGCCTAATACTTTTGCCTGAATCTAACCGATAGTGTTTTAATATATAATATTATACTATAAATGAGATGTTTAAAAAAGACATCCTTACCAAATCGATGCCTAAACCTACCAATTAGTGTTTTAAAATATATGAGACATTAAAAAAGACATCCTTACCTTATCAATGCCTAAACCTAACCATAAGTGTTTTAAAATGCAGAAGCTAAATGAAAAAGCACATTTACTGAAGCAACCACATCATTTCGCTACTATGACACTGTCATGTCATGTGTCAGTCTGAGTTCATGGCTGGTCTTGAACCGCAGTCCCTAACTCTTGAGATCACCGCCCTATCACATGAGCTATCACACAAGCCGATAGTGCTAGAATACGTATAAATATGTAGGTGGGTCTGTAATACATGCATTATAATGTGTAGTTTTTCAAATATGCATTAGAGTCAAAGTACGTCAATATCATAAAATAGCAGGGTCTGAGTAATAGAGAGAAATACATATATTTCTAAAGTCATTATCAGCCATTAAAGTAATGATTTAGTTGTTGTAGTGCCCCAAGTGTTCATTTCACTTGGAAACTGCAGGGAATTGTACATGGAGACACAAATCAAATCAAATCACTTTATTGTCACTCAGCCATATATACACAAGTGCAACAGTGGGTGAAAGTCTTGGGGTGCAGTACCAAGCAACATAGAAGTCATGACAGTGAAGAGACATATACCAATCTACAATAAACATCTAATTTACACATAACACAATTTACACATCTAATTTACACATAACACAATATAAACATAATAAAATACAATATACAGTATACAATATACACAATATAAAATACACTGTATACAATAAAAATACAGATGCAGTAAGGTGTTATATAGTAAGACACGTATAACAAGTTTTGCAAAAATGTATATAGAGTCAGTCACATTTTCATTATGAGACCAGCTAGCATAAGTTCTAGGCCTGGAAGAGTTATAGAAATGAGTAAAAAAAAAAATAAAAAATGAAACTGTAAAAACTTTTTAAATGTTAATTAGCTATAGCTCTAAAATATTTCATCAGCTACAGTAGATATTGCTTTTTGTGAGTTCTTGTGTAGAGTAAAAGCAAACTAACCCATCAGACATCTATACTAATATACTCTATACTATACTATCTATATCGGTTAAATTTATTAATTCCAAAGATATACCTGGCGTACATTATACAGTTATCATGAACTACTAAAATGATCATGAAAATGTAATTTGTGATTTTTATTTCCTATAGGCATGCCCTCTCTTCTAGCTACTGTTCACTAAAGTCAAATTCCATTGTAAGATTAAGAAGAGTTTGTTGTAATAGTAATGTTGTGTCTAAGAGCACATGCTCATTATGGGATATTCTGAGTTTGGTAGAGTAAAACAAGACAGTAGATGTGTGTGTGTGTGTGTGTGTGTGTGTGTGTGCAGGTTTAAGTGGTTTACGAGGACTTTACGAGGACTTTTTTTAGGTTACAAACTGGTAATTACAAGGGTATTATGCTATAAATGTGGTTTATGAGGACATTTCTAGGGTCCCCATAATTTAAATTGCTTAAAAAACATACTAAACGATGTTTTATTGAAAATGTAAAAATGCAGAAAGTTTTTTGTGAGGGTTAGGTTTAGGGGTAGGGTTTGGGTTAGGGGATAGAATCTATAGTTCGTACAGTATAAAAATCATTATGTCTATGGAGAGTCCTCATAATGGTAGCTGCACCAACATGTATGTGTGTGTGTTTTCAGAGCACGTATGACCGCTGTCCATTGGAGTTGGTGAGATGCATCAAACACATTCTATACACAGAGCAAAGACTTGTCAGAGAAGCGACTAATGTGAGTAGCACTGGGTTTGTTAATGAGATGGTTAAAAACAGTAATCAACAGTGCATGTTAAGTCTTCTTTTATGTACTGACATATTTTCTTAACTACAGTACTGCTGTTTATCACTAAGATTTCAAATAATTTATAAAAAGTTCATCAAGGGTTGAATTGTTTATTGTTCCCGCATGTCACCCACCTTTTTTGTTTTACTCGAGTAATTTACCAACACTTAATGAATCGGCTTAGATAAATCTTTAAAAAGTACCAGTTAAAAACAAAACAACAATTTGGTTGTGGATCTTCTTGAATAAATCTTTAAAAAGAACAGGTTCAAAACAACATTTCGGTCATGAATCAGACAGCATCAGACATTGACATTACACACATTTTAAAATAATAAATTAATATAAAATACTGATAGAACTAATAATCCAATGACAGAATTTAATGCCCTGCTCTTACTGATAAATGATAGTTTGATTCATTTATATATCATACTCATAATCTGTTGTCATAGACACACCTATACACCCACTCAAATACATTATATTTATGTTCACATGCAATGTGTGCACTACACAAACAATATTTTGTTTGTTTAAACATTCATTCATATGCACTTAGTCTCGTGTGGGTGCACAGGAATATCCTCACCTTTCTGTATGTTGTTCAAACACAATGGGACAGAGACGATAAAGACTACAGCACATGTTGGAACTTCGGTTTGTGGGATTAAAGTGCCAGGACCTGTGATGAGGTTGTATTAAAAATATCTACCCACCCCAAACTTTCTTTATCTTAATAGTTAAATAAAAAAATAAAAATAAAAATAAAAAATAAAACGCTTTGGTAAGTGAAATTCTAAAGTAAATATCTCCTGAAATAATTCACTGATAATGTACTTTCATCTATTTAAGGACTCAACCTCTGAATAAAAACATGGTTCCTTGCATTTTCATGGAACATTCTTTGTGAACAGTTTTATATTAGTACTTGCCCCAATAGCTTACAACAGGTTGTCAATTCATTAGTTAACACATACACATATGCACAAGTACTGTAGATAAAAAAAAAAAAAACATATATATATATATATATATATATATATATATATATATATATATACACACATAATTACCAAATGACATCCAGAAGGAAAATTCACAATAATTTTTTTCCCATCATTATTAGCTTACATTATTCTGCTTAAAGGAAGTAAATGTGAATAACCCATTCAGAGGGTTTTTTTTTTTCTGGAATTTTGAAAGTACTGAAATATGCTCCATATACAGTGACATGTCAACTTATGATTAATAAAGTGTTAGAGTTGGTTGTCACTCATATGTGTCCGTGACTCTGATTTGCAGTCAAGCTCACCGGTGGGCGGGTTGATGGACAGCATGTCGCAGAAGTACCATCAGATAAATCAGGCGTTTGAGGAGCTCCGAATAATGACTCAGGACACAGAGAATGACCTCAGAAAACTACAACACAACCAAGAGTACTTCATTATACAATACCAAGAGAGCCTCAGGATACAGGGTATGTACATACACACAACCAGTAGTACACCCAGACCATAATGCACATGCACTTACATGCAAAACTGAGTATCTCATTATTCAGTTCAGCTTACAGCAAAACGGAACTGATCATTTTCTTATGTGAACTTTTTTCTGTAAAAGAAATTGTTAAATGACACAGTAATTTGATTGAAAACTGTGGAGACTATGAATCAAATTTGAGGCAAATGATTATCACAGTCACTTGAAAATAGAAGTGTAATTTGATGGCGATTACACACCTGTTAACATTAGTTTAAGTAACAGAACTGCTAAAAACGTCTTATACATAACACAATCACGGTGATACTGTTAAAACTTTATTTACTATCGCCTTTACTAATGCCTGAATGAATTAATGTTAAATAATTAGCTTTAATTTACCTTAGAGCAAATGTAGGTGTCCTTGCTGATGTTATACATGTTCATTAGGGAATGTGGGCTGACACAGTTTAATCAATAGCATACTCTTCTCAATATTTATTTAAAGACTTTTTTAAAAACAAAGAAAAAACACTGCGTGTATCCTCTCTAGGTACCTCGTGTCACTATTACAAGTGACCCAGCAAAAAATATATATATATTTTTTTATAATTTCTATAATTCAGATTAAAACTGTTCAAACACACATTACTCCCATAGACTCTTGTTGGAAAAAGCAAACATTTGTCAGAGAAATGGCGGACGGCAACAATTGCTAAGATAGGATTGGTCAGAAACACTTTTAAGGTGGGGCTTAGTGGCAGTCAATTATAAAATACTATTCAAACTTCTATTCTTCCATAAACTATGGGGTCAGTGACTGTTAGAGTTGATTTGTAAAATAAAATATCCAATCTAGCTATATTCAGTACAGCCCACTATAGTACTGTGAACAACATTCAAGGTTCAGTTGCCAGCTAGCATCGAGTTGATTCTGTAAGACTGCTTCATAAAACAATATGCCAAAATAAAAGTTCTTTTTGCTTTTTTTTGTTTGCAAAGCTTGTAATTGTTGTCTAAGCTGTCCTCTCTGTTGTGTGCAGCTCAGTTATCGAGTCTGGCTACGTTGCCCCCAGCAGACAGACAGCTCAGAGAGCCCAGTCTGCTCAGCAAGAGAGCCACTGTAGAGGCCTGGCTGACCCGAGAGGCCAACACCCTGCAGAAATACAGACTGGTACACATACTCGTCAACAAACACACAAAATTACATAACATAGAGGTAACATAAGGGCTATTTCCTATATTTTAGTAGCATTTATTTTTTTCCCCCCTAAATTCCACTTGTAGGCCCTTAAAAATAAAAGAAGTGCTTTGCTGAACTTTACGTTTACATAGCCAGGTATAATAAATAGTTAATGTTCACTGGTTATATGCAAGAGGTGAACAAAACAAAAACACTAAAGAATCACTAGTAGGCTATTTACACTCTCTGCCTGAGGCTACATCAAGCACTTAGGTTCACAGTTCAGATACTAGTGTTTTATATTGTATAGACTGGTAATTAGATAATAAGTCCTATATATGAAATAATTGCATGGAATCCAATTACATTTAAACAAACCTTAATAAAAAAAAAATTGTACACTCTATAAAATAACAAGAGCTGTTTAGTTTTGTATTAATGAAACCAAACTTTAGTGTATTGTTATGACCTTTTTATTCAGTGTACAAAAGGTTGTGATAAGTTGCTTGTCTTCCTAAACAAGAAAAACTGAGGAACTGCAGCAGATAATTTCACTGTAAAAACATTGTCCTTTTAACATTATTTACAGTAGTGCCCGCACGAAAAGTTAAAAAAATTGTCATGTGCTCTACTACGCAAAACGAAGCCTCGCCAAGGCTAGGCGACAACCGCAATGACGTCACTTTGTGCGCGTGAACCCTCGTGAACAATGAACATATAGACCAGGCCTCTTAATGTAAATTACATCTGTTATGATTGGTTAACTTCTTTGCGTGTGAAGTCTTAGATCTCTTTCATTTCAAAATGTCAAAAATCTGCTTTCCATTATACATATAATCATTTATCCATGGTGCTTCGGCCATTTTTAAAAAAAGTAGGAGTCAAGTGGGCTGTAATTATTTACATGAGTACAGTACATATGTTTCATGTCTATGTGTAATGTTATATAATACTGTGTTTGTGCTCAGGGCCTGGCAGAGAAACACCAGAAGACACTGGCATCGCTACGGAAACAGCAGACGGTGATTCTTGATGACGAGCTGATTCAGTGGAAGAGACGTCAACAGCTGGCTGGCAACGGAGGACCGCCCGAGGGGGGTCTGGACATACTACAGTCATGGTACACACACTAAGAGAGTTATGTAAACAGTGGGAAGCATGTGCATGTTGTGGTTTTGCACAGAGCATTTGCGTTTACATCACACACGCACACACACACACACACACACACACATAACAAACACAGATAGCAGACTTTTCTTTTATGCTTTTGTTTCAATGTCAAATTTTTTATATTAAAATATTTGTCAATTATGCAAAATGGACAAATATAATAAAAAGCTAAATAATTAAAGAATGTAAAATAATAAGAATAAAATTAGAATTTTAAGAGAAAAATAAGATGACAGTAGAAGTCAGTGACAGACAGACAGATAGATAGATAGATAGATAGATAGATAGATAGATAGATAGATAGAATTTGTACAGATATGTTATGTTGCAAAGTATAAGTGGGATAAAGTGTATATGTGTTTATTATTTCTGTGTGTGTGTGTGTGTATGTGTGTGTGTGTGTTCAGGTGTGAGAAGCTAGCTGAAACCATTTGGCAGAATCGACAGCAGATCCGGAGGGCGGAGCATCTGAGACAACAGCTGCCCATTCCTGGCCCCATCGAAGAGCTGCTCACCGAACTCAACAGCACCATTACAGACATCATCTCAGCTTTAGTAACCAGGTGTGTGTATGTGTGAGAGAAAAGAGGTTCAATGATTACTGTCATGAAACACACGAACACACTTGTCTCTCAACTTACTCTTGTTACTCTTTACTAAAGAACTTCTACGAAACAAAACGTCACATACAGAATGAACCAGTCATGAAGCTCATAACATAAAAAGTATTTATCACATCTCTCCCTTTTGAATTTTGGTTCCTTTCCTTTTGTTTTTCAAAATAGGGGAATAATGCAAATAACTGCCCAAATTATGCTGCAAATCTTCAGACAACAAACAGAGAAATCCTTTTTTTCCTTCCAATCAGAAATAATTATAACTAAGTGTTACTTATAATTTACATTCTATTATGAATTTTCATATTTTCCTTCATTAGTTAAAAGATAAAACTAACTCTATACTTTGTTCAGACCAAAGGGCTTGGGTCCTTCTTCTTTTTTTCTGATGTTTTCACCTTCAACCATTGTGTTTTAACTGGCACCGCAATGGCTTTCTAATGACGCGTCCACTGCACGTGGTTCTTGGTGTTAGATTGCTCTGGGGCTTTTGAGGGAGAGTACCACTGTAGGCGTATGAACTTCCTGGCTCGCCTCGGGTATGGTTTCGCTTGTGTCCGCAGGTGATCCTTCTTCATACCCTGAGCGCTTTTGCCAGAATTTAGATCAGGTTGAGCAGTTTCCAGAACTGCTTAGAGATGTTTCCGGTTCCTCCGAAACGCTCCCAAGTCGGTGACCTTGGTTGATCAGCTTGATGACTCAGTATGCCCTTTGTTATCCTACCCTTTTCACCATCAAGCTCACTCATACTGGATGTCCCAAGGCGGAAAGGAGATATGGATCTGGTGCCATGACGTCTATTGTAGAAGCACCTGTAGGAATCTTTCATTTTGCAATCTGCCACAACTCTTTTCAAATCTGGCCATTTAGGGACCAGATTACTCTCAAGCGTAGGAACAGTTGTTCTGAGATGTCTACCCATTAACAGTTGCGATGGGCTGCAGCCTGTAACTGCTATAGGCGTGGCCCCGTATGCAAGAAGGGCCAAGAAAGGGTCATCCTGCTTTAGTATTTTCTTTGCCGTCTGGACGGCCCTCTCTGCCTCTCCATTCAATTGAGGGAATTGGGGACTTGATGTCACATGGACAAACCCATACTGCAAATATCCTGGACTTAGCAGAAGTGAACTATCGTGCGTTATCTGAGCAGAATCTGGAATGGCGAAACGTGCAAACATGCTCTTTAGTTTGCCAGTCACTCTTTTGCTTGTCATATCAGCCACGTGTGCTATTTCAATGAGTTTTGAATAATAATCAACAACGACATGGTAGTGTCTGCTATCCATTTCACTGAGATCTGACCCAAGATATCTCCAGGGACCTGGGTGTAGTTCTGTGGTAAGCAGTTGCTCTTTGTGTTGGGTTGGCTTATTAATCTGGCAGGTCTGACACTGGCTCAATTTGCTTTTCAGATCGGCACTAATGCCTGGCCACCAAACTGATAAGCGAGCCATTTCTCGGCACTTTCTGAGCCCTTGGTGGCCTTCATGAATGCGATCAAGTATTTCACCTCTCATCTTTACCGGAATCATGATTCTCAGGCCTTGCAGGAGAAGCTCTCTCGATTCACTCAGGAGCCTCTGTTGGCTAAAGAAAGTTTGCATATTTATGGCCACAGCTTTTATAAGTTTTGGCCACCCCTGCCACCCATATTGAAGCACACTTTGCATCTCATTGTCCTCTTGGGTAGCATGAGCTATTTGCTGTAGTTTTTGGGGTGAAGCGGGTCGGTGTTCCTCTATTCCAGCTACATAGGCCTCAACCTCCTCTTCGAGGTCTGACTGCTCTGAATCAGCCAACGAGTGTCTGGACAGCATGTCAGCTATAAGTAGGGACTTGCCTGGGGTATACACAGCCACTGGGTTAAAGCACATTATCCTTATCAGGAGTTGCTGGCAACGGATGGGGACCTCATCAAGATTTTTCTGTTTTATCAATGGAACCAAAGGTTTGTACCTTAAATGACTCCAGTCCACAAAGGTACCGTGATAGTTTCTCACATGTCCAAACTGAAGCCAAACACTGGCCCCCTATCCCATAACTACTGGCATCAGCAGTGATGACTGTTGGCTTTCCCACGTCATAGTATGCCAAGATCGGGGCTGCAACCAGCATTTCTTTTACTTTTGCAAACGCTTTCTCCTGGCTTGTGTCCCATCTCCACCCTGCATCAGCTTTGAGCAGCTCATTCGGTGGCTGAAGTATGGTAGCACTGTGTGGCAGGTAGCGGCACAGATAATTAATCATGCCTATTTTTTATTTTTTTATTTTTTTGGGATTTTCCCCCTTTTTCTCCCAATTTGGAATGCCCAATTCCCAATGTGCTTTTTAAGTCCTCGTGGTCACGTAGTGATTTGCCTCAGTCCGGGTGGCAGAGGACGAATCCCAGTTGCCTCCGCATCTGAGACCATCAACCCATGCATCCTATCACGTGGCTTGTTGAGCGCATTTCCACGGAGACACAGCGCACGTGGAGGCTTCACGCCACCCACCGCGGCAACCACGCTCAACTCACCACGTGCCCCACTGAGAACAAACCACATTATAGTGACCATGAGCAGTTTACCCCATGTGACTGTACCCTCCCTAGCAACTGGGCCAATTTGGTTGTTAGGAGACCCGGCTGGAGTCACTCAGCATGCCCTGGGATTCAAACTAGCGAGCTAGCAAACTCCAGGGGTGGTAGCCAGCGTATTTTACTACTGAGCTACCCAGGCCCCCAATTAATCATGCCTGTTATCCTTTTTAACTCTGTCTGGTTTTGTGGTTTGCTGAGCTTACGAATGGTGCAGACATTTTCTGGCCAATGATGCACTTTTCCTTTTGAAGCTTCAGCCCCGAAGCTTGAATGGTCTGCAACACTTCACTGAGTGTTCCTTGCGAGTGCGAGTGTAGACTAGAATATCATCCATGTTGCAGCATACTCCCTCGACATTAAAAAGTAGCTCAGCCATTCATTTCTGAAATATCTCTATTGCACTAGTTATGTCGCAGGGCAAACGACAGAAACAGTATCTATTATGGGGGTTATAAAAGTAGTCAGCCTCTTACTAGCATCGTCTAATGGAATCTGCAAGAAGCCGCTGGCAGCATCCAGCATTGAAAAGACAGTTGCCCGCGGCAACTTGGAGATGATGTCATCCAAGGTTGGCAGCACATACTTTTCACGTATGACAGCATCATTCAGTCATTTCAGGTTGACACATTTGAATGTCTCTGTTCATTTTGGTGACAGGCACCATTGCTGGGGCACACCAGGGAGTAGGCTCATAATCCTCCTCAATCATGCCCAGTTGCTCCATTCTATCCAGTTCCTGTCTGACCTTTGTTAACAATGGGATAGACACCCTCTGAGCAACATGGATGCGATATGGCTCTGCTGTGCTTTTGAGCATTATTTTAACTGGTTCGCATGCCATTAGTCCCAAGGAGCCAAACACACTCTCTCCGATATCATCCATTCTTTTTAATAGCCCCATTTGAATGGTTGTACTGCATCCTAGAAAATTATCAACATGGGCCCCTCTCACCACATAAACGTCCATCCAATATGTTTCCTTGTTCATGCTTACTTTTGTTTTCAGCTGGCACATACATTCCAACATGCCATTTGTTGCAACAGGATGACATTTGTTTTGCTCAGCGAAACTTTGTTTTTCAGACTTTTGTAACTTTCCTTAGATATCACTGTAGTGTCTGCACTAGAGTTGATTTTGAAATTTAGCATTTGGCCTTCCACCAGAATGTTAAGTCTCCATGGTGGAATTGGTATATATTGGTTTTCCACAGAGCCCAAGAACATTACTGATCCATCATCTCCATGAGATGTTACTTCCTGTACAGCTTTTGTGTGGCACACCACAGTAAACTTGCCCACCTTTTTGCACTTCCGACATTCAGCTTTTTTAGCTGGACAGCATTCTCTCTGGTTATGTGTTTTGTTGCATCTAGAGCATTTTCTCCTCTCACGTTCATTTCTATTGCCAGTTTTCCATCTATCAGAATGTATATTTTGGCCTCTGCCATGGTTTCTTTGAGAGAATTTAATCTCCTCTACATTGGGTTCACCATGAACGGACTTTTGACTCTTAATGAGCTCGTAATTACGTGCCTCCTCAATTGCTCTCGTAAGTGTCAATGTTCCTTGCAGCTGCAGCTTTTCTGACAGTGATATATCTCTCAGCTCGATGACCATCCTGTCATGGATGAATTTGTCTTTTACTCCTCCAAAATCACAATACTCCGCGAGCTCGTAAAGTCCTCTTACAAACGCTTCCACTGACTCCCCTTCTCTCTGACACCGCTGATGAAAGCAAGCGCATTTGTAAATAACATTCCTTCGGGGAATTAAGTGCTCATCGAATTTCAAAGTTATCACGGTCATCATCTTCCTCAAATGCAAATTATTTAAATATGTTCTTTGCCTTTATTCTGCATTGAGTAGATGAGAGCACTGACCTGCACATCGCCATCCTCCAGTGACAATTTGGTCGCTGTTCTTTAGCACATAAATCTTTGTTTCCACTGCAGCCATTCGCTTGGCTTCTTAAATGGGAAACTTTCCGGTGGCAAAAGTGTAAGCATGATTTTTGATTTCGAGTGTGTTGTCCTCCACTGCAGTTGACCCTATTCGCTGAGCAATTCTCACAACACTTCTGACACCATGTCATGAAACACACCAAACACGCTTGTCTCTCAAGTGAACTCTTTACTAAAGAACTTACACAAAACAAAATGTCACATACAGAATGAACCAATCATGAAGCTCATTACATAAACAGTATTTATCACAATTACAAAGTGCAGAGAAACAACCAATATCCTCCGTGCAATCAGTATGAACATGATACATGTGTGTTTATATGTGCCATTTCTAAGCCCTGTTAGAATTTCAGTGAGAACCTCATAGTGCAGTTCTGCACTTTGTAGAATGAGAACATCACTTCCTTCTATTACCACCACTTGCCCACAAATTGCAGGGAGCAGATTTTGGTTCATGATGGCTGTGACGTAAACCAAAGACTATTGGCTAATTAATAAAAGGGACAAACCCTTCGATATGTACCATCCAAACTTTCTGTTTCAATAGGAAGTATGTCAACGCAAGAAAGAAAACTGCATTCGGGGAGTCTTTAAATTACAAAATGCTTGTTGATATAATTTCTTGTTTTTTTATACTTTCTATTTATTGCTAAGAAGAAATTTTCCAGAAATTGCTAGATAGCTTTACAACCTAATTTGCACATCCAGATGGTTCTTCTACATTTAAGAATATTGATTATGTTTCTTTTTGTTGTTGGTTTTTGTTTTGTTTGTTTGTTGCAAAGTTCAAGGCACATATCACAGTCGAAACATTTGTGTGTTCGTGTGTTTGAATGTGCTATGCTTTCTAGTCCCATACTCTTCAGTGATGACCTCACAATGCAGATCTATTTTGAGTGTATCATGGTTGTCATGATGACTATTCCAACCATACATTCAAAGATATGCATTCTCTACCTTCCTGTTGGCTGTCTCTGTGTGTGTATGAGTCTTTTCTCGGTCAGTGTTGGCCCAATTTTAAATGTCTATAGGTTTCAGGTTTTACAGTCTAGATGTAAAGAACAATATATTCAATAAGTAATCTGGAAGTTTTGATTGCAAAAGCAAAAACTTACCTGGTAGAGGATGTAAGGCAGAATGTTTACTATTCCTCAGTCGCTATTCGCTTTCATTGCATCTTTTTACCATACAATGAAAGTGAATGGTGACTGAAGCTAACATACTGCCTAACAACTTCTTTTGTGATCAATGGAAGAATGAAAGACCTGTATGTTTGGAATGATATGAGGGTGAGCGAATGATGGCAGAATTTCAACTACCCCTATAATTTCACATTGCACATTCTCACACCATGAATTCAAAAGATAAGCATCTCAGTGGCAAGTAAATGAGTATTAATGTATTACTCACCCTGCATGTGCTTGTGTGAATGTGTGAGTAATGAGAACAAATGCAGATTCAGTCATCTCATCAGTGCTTCACTGAGGAATGTCTACAAACTTCTGATCTCCTTCAGTCTCTTCTTCATATCAGCTCATACATCATGCACCTACCACAGGGGATCAATGTGGGGTTTCATTTGTGTGTGTGTGTGCGTGTGTGCTTATTGTGGGTTTAGTGCCTCAGGCCATGTAGTCTATAAAACACTGAGCTTAATGGGAGCTGTGCTGCTTTTAATGACCATCAGTGTCTGAATAGATTTCCACCATGCTTAGAAGTGTGATTGTGGCTCTGTGGGTGTATTTTTACCAGCTATATAAATGGAGACACACCATAGACTTCTGATGATTTTGATCTAACTCTGATTATGACACACTAACATTAATCAAAACACTAACCCTACTTGTAATTTTTATTTATTTATTCATTTTTAGAATTAAAATGGAATAGATTTGTAAAATATTTTGAAGAAAAAAAAGACTGGTGCTTGGCTGTGCAAAAGTCCCTGCCACTATACTCGTGTGTTGTTAATGGTTGCCAGGCCGTTGCTATGTTCTGTGTGGTTGCTTGGTGGTCACTTAGTGACCTAAGTTAGAAGTGGCCCCTCCTTCAATGAGGTCTCTCCTTTAGTGTAAGTCTATGGGGTCTTGTCTCTGTTTTACTGTGCGCCAGGCCAAAAATGTAAGCCTGATCACCTAAATGCAATCACAACAAAGTGATAGTGCACCTCTCCCCAACAAGCAGCACAATATATGCGGTATCTTTCATTTCCAGAGCACAAACAGTTTAGGAAGTATCGTGAGCCAAATTTTAATACTCTGTAAGGGTTTTGTTCAAATCTGTAACTCTTGGTAATAGCAATAATAATAGTGATGTTTGCCTTTATTTATGAACCAGTATGCTACTTTAAAACATACCCGAAGGGTTTAAGCAGCTGTTTTTTAACCAATGTGTCCCTGAAATATAGCAAGGTTAGAAATGCATACAGTATGTGGTCAGAGCCATGGCTTAGTGGTCAGTGCACACATTGAGCCATAGTGCTCATATGGGTGACACAAGTTTAAATCTGAATCCTACATTCAGTATGTTTAATGCAAGTGAATGTGTTTATTGGTGTATTTGTGTGTGTTTTCTCTGCAGTACCTTCATCATCGAAAAGCAGCCTCCTCAGGTGCTGAAAACGCAAACTAAATTTGCGGCGACTGTGCGTTTGCTGGTGGGCGGGAAACTCAATGTGCACATGAACCCGCCACAGGTCAAAGCCACCATCATAAGTGAACAGCAGGCCAAATCCCTGCTCAAGAACGAGAACACCAGAAAGTGAGTAGAATCAACACACACACCAAATTCACACCTTGACTACATTCACACTACAGCTGAATGTGGCCTATATCTGATTTTTTCACTCACATGACACAGATATGTTAATTGAATGACCATGTGAACAGCCAAAAGCACTTTAAATCTGACATTTTCAAATCATATCTGGGCCACTTTTGTATTTGGAAATAAATTGGATAAGTATCAGATTTTTTCCAATGTTCCTTCAGTGTGAACAGCCAGGTCAGATTTAATGTGATTTTGTTTCATCAATCTAACTCAACATTCATCATTTGTGCACTTGATTTCTAGCATATACAGGCGTGTTATGGTTTAAAACTTTTAACTTGGAGTGATATCTTTTCTAGTTAATGCATTCATTTATTTTTTAAGGAAATAAAATTAAATTAATGGCTCAACAGTTGGGTTCAGCGATTCGTTTGGACTACACATAGTGAAATATGCGCATGAAAAGATGCAGAGATAGATTTATGAAAGTGCTCTACATTTACATTTTTAAATTTAACATTTTTAATACAGTTTAATAGATTATTCATATTATAACGTTTAACATGCCTGTAATGATTGGCAATGACAGGCAGATGATGAAGTGAAGAACCCAGGTGCAGTTTATTTACATGAAGCGTGAAAACCAAAAACGTGACTACAAAACATAAACATGGACTTGGCTTGGCTTGGCTTGGCTTGGCTTGGCTTGGCTTGGCTTGGCTTGGCTTGGCTTCCAAACAACGTTACATAAACACAATACCTGACAATGGACAATGGCAAACATGGGGCTTAAATACATGGACAAGGGAGAAACATGACAATGATAACCAATGACAAGACAGAACTGACAACAAGGTAACAAGACAATAAACCAATGAAAGCAAGACACATGAACATGGAGGGAAACATGAAATCACATGACCAGGGGACCACATGACATGAAACAGGGAATCACATGACATGGCAGGGAAACAGGAAATAACATGACATGGAACACATGACTATAAAACAGGAACTAAACTTCCAAAATAAAAGGCATTAACACAAAACATGAACAAAAACATATAAAACCATGACAATGCCAGAGTTTAATATGCATGCTCAGGTCAGTTAATGAGCGTCAGCTGTTCAGACCAGTATTTGATATGGGCTACATTTAAAATGCCATGTGAAGAACCTTACAAAAAAAATCAGATTTGAGAAGAAATTAAGATTTGGGTCACACTGCGGTGTGAATGTAGCCATTGTATTTAGTAACTCCTCTGGGTGTTGTTGATGAATTATTGTGAATTAGATTAATAAACCTGGAGCTGCAAACAGGACCCAGAGAATGTTTCTTAAAGCACTAAACAGGCGCCACCCTTGATCTGCCATCTTATACACATTTACTCATATAGACACACATATACAGCGGCCCCAAAAAGTAGTTGGACATTTGAGCCACACTTTAAAGTGTATGCATGTCATTGTATTACATAACAAAATATCAAACCATGTGGAATCTATCTACAAGAGAAATAGCACATGCACACTTTTTCACAAAAATAAGTTTGTACATGTGTTTATGTTCGTAAAACAATAGATAAACTGATCAAAATTAAGACACTTTCTGGTTGTCAGATGTTAGTGGAACACTTCCATATTTAATGTGATGAACTACGCTTGTAGTTACTCTGTAGTAGCTCGAAGGGAACTGCCTTCATACTGTACATACAATAAAAATGATACTGAGACCACCTGATTTAAAGTAATTGCAAAAATTTATTTTAAAAAAAGTGCATTTAGTTATGAGAAAAGATCTAGCATCATTTGTTTGCAGATGCCACCTGGTTTGATATTGCATAATCCAATGCAATGACATTCAAACATTTTTAAAGGGGCATTAAAGTGATTTAAAATATATATATATTAGTAAATTACATGCATAAAAATGTCCTCATTACCTTTCAGAAACATCACACCTGTCTTTGTAACAGCCCAAGGCTCTTGGGCGAAAGAGATTGTTTGTTTAGTCAATCAGAAGACTTTCTGCCTGTAAATCATTGTGCGCACTCACAGGACATCCCATATATGCTTGTATAAGTGCTGGTACTGGTAACCTGCTCCCACGAAACACTCATTGTGGGATGGCGAAATGCACCCCCGCCTTTCATCAACTCTAATACAATGGTCTACAAGTATGTCTTTGTGTGTGCACGTGTCTTTGGTTGCAGGGTTTTGGAAAGAGGGGGTGTGGCTAATTCAGCTGATATTCTGGTGGAAGTTCCAGAATGGCTAAAATCGCTTACAGCACCTTTAAGTGTCCAAATACCCTCTGTGCACACATTGCTCTGAACATAGTTAAGATGCTTATTGCCATGAGACATCTACATCTTTCTGGCTATAAAATAATAATGTCTCTGTGTCTGTCTTACAGTGATAGCAGTGGAGAGATCTTGAATAACAACTGTGTGATGGAGTACCATCAGACCACAGGCACCTTGAGTGCACACTTTAGAAACATGGTGAGTGCAGTGTTGCCAACATTAAAGGTTGCGATCTTTAGAGACTGTGCCATCTTTCTTCAGTTTTTGTTTATTTTTATTTTTTTGTTATCCAATGCAATGACATGTCGACAATTTTAAGTGTGGTTTAAGTGCCCAAATACTTTTTGGGGCCACTGTACTGTATATGCAACAAACCCAGTGAAATAATCTTAAATGCAGAGAACAAATTGAACTGCTTACATTAAAGTCTATTTTTCGCTGTTTCTCTTTCTCTCTCCTTATCATTTGTTATGTAGTCTTTGAAGCGAATCAGACGCTCGGACCGTCGAGGAGCAGAGTCTGTTACAGAGGAGAAATTCACCATTTTGTTTGAGTCACAGTTTAGCGTTGGGGGGAATGAGCTGGTATTTCAGGTTAAGGTGAGATTCAGAAGTATTGTGGTTATGAGCTACTTACCATTAAACGTACAATAAACTACATCTATTTAAAATCACATAGAAGGGGAAAGCAATCATTGTTACTTACTCTACATTGGTTCAAAAAAGTACTTTAAAAAGATCCATGCCTTAGTGTGTCCTCTGGGTTCCACCCAGTTTTCATATTGTCCCTAATGCCCTTGAAATTCCATAATTGTGAACACATTCACATACAACGCTCAGTGATCTAGCACAGTACAGTGTAGAGTTTACATTTCATGTGACTAATGTTGTTTTTAAGTTCATTCCATTCATTCATAGGAATGTTTTGGTAAATTTGCCAGTACAAAACGAACCATTATAGTTATTATATTTACTGTATATTATAAAAATAATAATAATTTTATATAACAAGTCAAATACAACTTAGTTTATCCCTTTTTTTCTTTCCACACCTTTTTTCCAGACTCTCTCTTTGCCGGTGGTGGTAATTGTCCATGGAAGTCAAGATAACAACGCCACAGCCACCGTTCTGTGGGACAACGCTTTCGCTGAACCGGTTAGTAACAGATAACATCAGTGCATCTTGGGTGGGTGGGTGGTGTGGTGTAGTGGTTAAAGACTCTTCTGTTTTCTGTTTTCTGTTGTTGTTGACATACATTCTTTTAAAAAAGGTAGGGGGGAGGGACATTCTCATTCTAGAGAGCATTTGATTGGATAAAACTGTGTAGTGCAAGATGAGCCATCAACATTATTGGTCCATTTTCCCATAAGAGAAAGAGGGATCATTTTTAATGCTTGTATAAAAGTTAATTTTGTTAACTTTCAGGAGTATACTAGCATATAGATGGCTTCAAAGCTAATAGACATGGAATAAAAGTAATAAAACTCCAATTTTGATTTTATTGGTGTCTCAGGGTGGGAAAACTGGAGGTTGCTGGTTTAATCCCTGCAATGTGTGAGCCATGATCTATCACCATTGTGCACTTGAGCAAGGCACTTAAAGGAATGTTCCGGGTTTAATACAAGTTAAGCTCAATCGACAGCATTCATGGCATAATGTTGATTACCACAAAAATTAATTTCGACTCATTCCTCCTTTTCTTTTAAAAAAGGAATAATCTGGGTTACTGTTAGGCACTTACAATGGAAGTGAATGGGGCAGATTTTTGAAAGTTAAAATACTCACTTTTTAAAAGTATAAAAGTATAGCCATAAGATGTAAACAATATGTGTGTAAACATGATTTTAGTGTGATAAAATCGCCTACTAACCATTTCTGTGTAAAGTTATAGCCAATTTTACAACTTCGTTACCATGACTATGTAATGTCAACAAACCCTAAAATGACTGTAAAAATTACAATTTAAACTACTTTACAGCTCAAATAATACATGAGTTTAAACAGAAGAATTAATGTAAGTGCTTTTATAAAATTAAAAGCTTCACATTTCTGTGTTTAAACCCTCCAAAAATTGGCCACATTCACTTTCATTGTAAGTGCCTCACTGTAACCTCCATTATTGCTTTTTTTAAAGAAAAGGAGGGACGAGACAAAATTATCTTTTGTGGTAATCAACATTATGCAACAAATGCTGTTAACTGAGCTTTACTTGTACTGAACTCGGAACATTCCTTTAACCCCAGGTTGCTCCAAAGGGACTCTCCGTGTAATAAGTTAATTGTGCCGTTTTATGGCGACATCATGTGTAAATTGCATAAAAACATTCTACTGGCCTTGATCATGTGCCGATAAATAATGATTCTTTAACCTCTGTAAAACCTTGATCTGCCCTTTGAAAACACACAAGATTCATTCTCCAGACCATGCATCATTTCATTTCTGCTCACTCACCGGGACATCTCAAACTCCCCACAACAAACAAATGAAGCTATTATGTTCCATAAAGTGGGTGCTGATTGGATGGCTTGTGGCATATGACTCATGTTTCTTTTAATGTACATACTCTACCTTTATTCTCCTTAAATGATGCCAAAGATCAGATCAGATCAGAGTCATTAATACATTGGTTAAGTGAGTTTTCTTCAGGGCAGCAATGAGTGGCATGTATGCAGAACATTTTACATGCTTTGGTTCTTCAAGCAGGATGTGACAGGTAGCAGAGTCATTGACAGAGCTGATGTAAAGTATCACTCTAAATTCTCGTGAAATCCTCCTGTTCCTTTCTTAAAAGAAATCATATATTACATTTTTTATTATTATTTTTACCCTCTGAGCTCCGCTTATAATGTTAGAAGTTTTAAAACTTTTAAGACAGTCTGAAATTATTAAGAACCTTGTAAAAATAAACTTTAGCGACTTGTTTCTACAGTAACATCAGGATTCTTCAGAAGGATATGCAGAGTGGAAGGTGCTGCACAAAGTCAGCAACATCACAAGCTTTGACGATATTCAACTTTTACTTTTTTTTAGTTCTTCTGGTGTTTAGAAATAGTAGTATCTATCCTGCTTTCTCTTTATTGCCTCACTGTAACTGGATGGGCAGAGTTTTTGAACTCCCAATAGGCATCATTTTCGTATAAATATGGACGCTCATGTGTTGATGCATTCATCCGTGGGATTTCACAAAGTCAGAGAGTTTTAGTACGAGTCACTTTGGCAGCTTGGTTTCAATACATGCTACTTTTGGACTTGGGGAGGACATTTTTAGGCCTGAAAGTTAGTATTTCATACCAAATCATAATCTATAATGTCGTTTACCCCTTTGAAAAAAAACCTCATAAACATTTAATTGTGACACAAGGTTCAATAGTCTGACTTAGAAGCACGCCTGATGAGATACACATTCCAAATGACAAATGTTAATGGAGAGTTTTTGAATTGGGTCCTAATTGTCATGTCCACTCCCAGGGACGAGTGCCCTTCATAGTTCCTGACAAGGTGTTATGGCCGCAGTTGTGCGAGGCTCTGAATATGAAGTACAAGGCAGAGGTGCAGTCAAATCGAGGTCTGTCTGAGGAGAATCTGGTCTTCCTCGCTCAGAAAGCCTTCAGCAGCTCCAGCGTCAACCCTGAGGAATACCGCAACATGACCATGACCTGGTCGCAATTTAATAGGGTAAGAGAACACGCTACCCACACTTCAGAATAACACTGACACTTTCATCAGGGTACTGGACTAAATGGCCCAGTGTTTAGCAAGTCAAAACTCTGTTTTATGTAAGAGTTTGTAGTTAGCACACATACTCTGACACATTGAGGTGTGGTGCTTATGTGGGTAATGCAGGTTTGAATCTGGCTGGCTGATCACGTTCCCCATCCCTCCATCCCCCACCCCCCCACCCCCCCATCATTTACTAATCTTTGTCTATTATCTGGATTCCACACCAAAAAAAGGCTAAAATAAGTCTAAAAAATTCAATTGTTTTTAAAGTGAACATAAAATCAAAATTTACCCTATTAACTTTCTGACCACTTGTTCCTGCTCTTATTGTGCACGATTCATTGCTGCACATTAAAAATCTCTTCATATTTATAATCTTTTATAAAAATGTTGTAACTTGCTCTGCCTTTGAAACTACTATGCTTTTCTGCTGACATCACAAATCCCTCTTTCTTTTCAAGCTCTCCACCAACCACATGACCCCATTGCGATATGTAATGCCCACTTTTCATAATCCAATCAATTCCCAATGGATACAATCAAGTCCCATCAACAAGGAATATGCCAGATCACAGTAAAATGGGCTGTTGACTTTAACACCAAATAATCATCAAAATAATCAGGATAAAGCTACTGTACACAATTCACATCACAACTGCTGGTGTACCAATCATGTTAACACAAAAAAAGGTTTATATTTATGGATATTGAATTCATCTTGTGGTTCAAAGGTTAAAATAGTCAAGAGAATCACACATTTTACTTTACTTGCCAATGTTTTTAAAAAACAATTTGTCAGCCAGTTATACTACTGACTGCTCAATTTATATATAAAAAAGCTCACACATTTATTCTTGCTTACAAAATGACGACTTTGATGGTTCAAAAAAGTTGAAAGCAGCTTGGCCTGTTACTATGTAACAATAACTCTGACCGTGACTATGACCTGTTGTGTTACCCAACAGCACTGTCGAACGATGTTCTCACAGATGGTTTAATTCTAAACTAGCCTCTCATCATTTCTGACTTTGTTTTTTTAAAATTAAGTGCCGATCTTGCCGACCCGGGGCTGAATCTGATCAACATTTTTTTTCTCATCCATTTCCATAGTTAATGGTTATTCAGGAAGTGAGGTTTGATCAGAGAGCTTTTGATGTCCAGGCCCAAGGCTGTGGCTGCCTTTGAAATGGCCCTGTGCTGATCTGCTACGTTGAGCATGCAGTGTTCCTAACAAAGGCCTGTGGAATTTAGGCATCTTTTATTTTTATGACAGTTTATTTACACATTATAATTCATTGTTAACAATCATAACACTTTACAATAAGTTTCCATTTTTTTAACATTAGTTATCATGAACAAACAATTAACAAATATATTTTTTACCATATTTATTCATCTTTGTTAGTGTAAGTTAATAAAAATGCAATTGTCCGTTGTTAGTTAATGTTAGTTCATAGTGCATTGACTAATGTTGACAAATACAACTTTTGATCTTAAGAATTTATTGGTACTGTATATGTTGAAAACACATTAAGATTAATAAATGCTGTAAAAGTATTGTACATTGTTAGTTTATGTTAACTAATGTTGTTAACTAATCTTAAAAGAATATTCCGGGTTCAGTACAAGTTAAGCTCAATTGAAAGCATTCATGGCATAATGTTGATTACCACAAAAATTTATTTTGACTCCCCCTCCTTTTCTTAAAAAAAAAAGGAAAACATTAAAGATACAGTGAGGAACTTACAATGTAAGTGAATGGGGCCAATTTTTTTGGAGGGTTTAAAGGCAGAAATTTGAAGCTTATATTTTTATAAAAGCATTTATATAAATTATTCTGTTAAAATTCATGAATTATTTGAGCTGTTCATTTGTTTAAATTGTCATTTTTCAAGTTGTTTTAGGTTTTTAGGGTTTGATGACATTACATCATTTACACAGAAAAGATTAGTAAGTGACTTTATCACACTAAAATCATGTTTACATGCATATTGTTTATGTCTTGTGTCTATACTTTTGAAAAAGTGAGTATTTTCATGTTCAAAAACTGGCTCCCATTCACTTCCATTGTAAGTGTCTCACTGTAACCCAGATGTTTTAAAAAGAAAAGTAGGGGCATGTCAAAATTATTTTTTGTGAAAATCAATATTATGCCACAAATGCTGTCCATTGAGCTTAACCTGTATTAAACATGGAATATTACTTAAGAATTGGAACATTGGAGGTCACGTGACGCCATACAAGAAGCAGACGTGGGAGCGACGAGCTCTGCGCACTTTGCTAAATTTTTTAATTATTTTCATGTTATAATCTGGTGAAATTTGATACACCTAGTTACACATTTGCTCTTTGAGGCAAAACATGGCAAAGAAGTCAAAATCCTCAGGCTCTGGAGACATTAAAAGACACTTACGTGTTCAGGATGAAAACCTCAACAGGCCTACAGACCGGCGACTCGATATGGATGGCACGGCGGGAGAGGTGATCCAGCGTCAGTTGTCCAACATATCGATGATGATGACGAAGGTTCTTGCTGAACTTGGAGGATCTCACTGTAATACGTCGATCAATTATGGCAATGGAAATAAAATTCTCTGAGTTAGTTACAAGAGTGACTGATGCTGAGAGACGAATCGATTGTCTGGAATCTTCGGAGAGGGAATTAACCGCTAATCCGCCTGTGACCAAAGTTGATTTGGAACATCTCATTGAAAAGCTTGAAGATCTTGAGAATAGAAGCCGCAGGAATAACATCCGAATTGTCGGAATTCCTGAGCATGAGGAGAGCAGATATATGATGAAATTCCTAGACGAGCTTTTCCCGAGTCTGCTCGACATAACAGGCCACAAGCTGGAAATCGAGCGAGCTCACAGATTTGCTGAGGGAGACAGGCCCCGATCGATTCTGGCCAGATTTCTGAGATCATCCGATAAAGATCTTGTGTTGCGCCAGGCGAGGAGCAAAGGGAAGCTTTCTTGGAAGAACACATAATATTTTCTTGTTCCCCGACTTTGCGAGTTTGACGAGAGAAACGTGATCGGTTCAAGGAATGTAAGAAACTCTTACATCAGCGAAAGATCACTTTTGCTCTGATGTTTCCGGCCAAACTGAGAATAGAAACGAAAGACGGTCGCAAAGTACAATTTACAATTCCAAATCAGGCAATGTCTTTTATTGAATCAATGGGTGAGTAAACCATTGGGTGTTTCTCATGTGAGTGGGTCGACTCACTGAACATACACTGGCTTTTGAGGAAGCTGGGCGTCATTTTAGTTTCTTTTTTCTTTTTGCGTTGGCTCCGCCGAGCAGCTGGAGTTTGTTTTGTGAATAAAATTTTTCCTTAAAGAAACTTTTGCATTGACGAAAGATTACATTTGCATTGAAGTTCCCGGCCAGTTTGAGAGTGGACACTACGGATGACCGCAAAATATCTACATGCTCACACAAAAGATGTCTTTTATAAATTTTAACGGATTGTGTAAGTCATGGTATATATTTTTATGCGGCCTCCGAATGAATTGACTCGACCATCCGGGGAAACGGGATGCCGGTTTTGTTTCTTTTTGTATTGGTTCCGCCTAGCAGCTGGAGCTTGTTCTATTGAATAACATGCCTTTGGAACAGCTGTGGATTAATCTGTTCATTCTTCGTGCTTATTGCTCCTGCTGGCTGGAGTTTATTTTGTTGAGTATTTTTACGGGACATTGGAATGATTACGTCATCCGCTGAACTCATAAAAGCTGGCTCACTGAACATTCATTTGTCTGTCCGAGGAATCTGAATGGTTTTATATCAGCTGGAATTTGTTTTGTGGAAGATCACACCTTTGAGACAGTTCTGTGAATGAATCTACACGTTCTTTGTGTTCATTCTTCCTATTGGCTGGGGTTTATTTTACAAAGTATTTTCTGTTTTGTAATTTTGCCTCACAAATTTGTGAGGCAAAATTGAGCAATCCGATGGCAAAGTTGTCATGGGGGCTCATGGGCATTCATGGACCTTTTGAGTTTAGAGGGATTGTCGCCAGTTGGTGCTTTCGTGCGCGGGGTTAATGCGCACGTTTTTCTTTTTTATGTATGTTTTGTTCAGGGTTTGATTGTTTCACTAATGGGGAATGTATGATTTTGATATAAAAATATGATATTGTGTTTCTTCAAGAAACACATCTCTCCCCGCAGGAAGCTGAAAAATTTGGGAAGATATGGGGTGGACATGTTTTTTTGTGCTGGCTCAAGTAAGAGCAAGGGAGTCATTATATTGATTAAAAAACATCTACAATTAAAATGTCTCAAACAGACTGAAGATAAATTAGGGAGAGTCATTATTGTTTTAGCTGAAATTCAAGGGCAAAGGTTGATTTTGGCTAAAATTCACGCACCTAACACTGATGATCAGAGCTTTTTTATAGCTCTTGAAGGGATGCTGCAAACCGCTGGCACCCCTCATAATAAAATATTGGGAGGAGACTTTAATCTTTTGATGGACTCAGTCCTTGATCACAGTGAAGCAAAAGTGTGTAAACCCCCTAGAGCAACATTGACGCTTCACAGAATGTGTAAAAATCTTGGTCTTACGGATATTTGGAGACTTTTGAACCCATCTGGTAGGGACTATACATTTTTTTCATCAGTCCATAAGATTTATTATAGAATAGATTTTTGTTTTTATATCCAAATCTCTCATTTCATCTGTTGTTGATTGCTCAATTGGAAATATCTTAGTCTCAGATCATGCCCTGGTGAGTTTAGAGGTGATGCCACATATAGAGAAAAAGAAATCATATAGCTGGTGCCTTAATGTATCCCTTTTGCAAAATCCTGATTTCCAGCAAATGTTAAAGACTGAAATCAGTGTTTATATGGAGACCAACTGGTCCTCAGTATCCTCTGTGGGCGTGGCTTGGGAGGCACTTAAAGCGGTTCATACAGTATGCCTCATTCATCAAAAAATCCAAAGCACGAGAACTCGTGGAGTTGGAAGAGAATATTAAAAGTGCAGAGGAAGAGCTGAAGCGCCGTATGTCAGCTGATGGCCTCAGAGAATTGACCCGATTGAAATATAGATATAATACTATTTTGTCATAGAAAGTGGAGTTTTGGTTATTCAGGGCAAGACAGTCATACTTTGAGTCAGGTGACAAAGCAGGGAAGCTTTTGGCTAGATATATAAAGCAGAGAGAGTCTCTTTCTATCATTCAATTAGTGAAATCTGCTGGTGGTGAATTTTTTTATTTTTTATAGGTACATTATTTTTTTACTATAAATTGATCTTTATAGTTCCATGTCTTCGTCTACTGATGAAGATATTAGAAACTTTGTGGAACCATTAGATCTTCCTAAACTGACGATTGAGCAAAAAAACTCTCTTGATTCTGAGATAACCTTGGAGGAGCTTGACGAGGTAATTAAGTCTCTATCTACTGGCAAGGCTCTGGGGACAGATGGTTTTGCTGCAGAATATTTTAGATCCTATGCTACAGAACTGGCTCCACTTTTGTTAGAAGTTTATACTGAATCATTAAAGAATGGAAAGCTTCCTCCAACCATGACACAAGCCCGGATCAGTCTGATTCTTAAAAAGGTCAAAGATCCAAGTGAGTGTAAAAGTTACTGTCCAATCTCCCTGATCCAACTAGATGTAAAAATATTGTCAAAAATTCTCGCTAACCGATTAAGTAAGGTTATGACATCTTATACATATAGATCAGGTGGGGTTTATTCGGGGCTGCAGCTCTTCTGACAACATTAGGCGTTTCATTAATATCATGTGGTCAGTAGCGAATGATCCAGTCGCTGCCATCTCACTTGATGCCAAAAAGGCATTTGATATGGTAGAATGGGATTATCTTTTTAAGGTATTGGAAATATACGGGTTCAGGAGTACATTTATTGGTTGGATTAAGTTACTTTATAGACACCCTGTAGCAGCGGTACAAACAAATGGATTAATTTCAGATTATTTTACTCTGGATAGGGGCACGCGGCAGGGTTGCCCTCTTTCCCCTTTATTGTTCTGTCTTTCCCTGGAACCTTCAGCAGCTGCGATAAGAAAGGAGGATGATTTTCCAGGGGTGTTTGTGGGAGGTGTGGAGCATAAGCTTCTGCTTTACGCAGATGATATTTTATTATTTGTCTCTGAACCTACTAGATGTATGACTTGCCTCCACAGAATTATTAATTCGTTTTCCAAGTTCTCAGGATACAAAGTCAATTGGTCTAAATCCAAAGCTTTGGCTCTGACAGCATTAAGTATTTGGGGATTTTATTCCCTGCAAATTTGTCTGATTTATTTAGTGTTAATTTTGACCCTTTTATAAAAAGGTTTTCGAGTGATGTGGGCAGGTGGGCTTCATTACATTTATCGATGATTGGGAAGGTTAATATTATTAAAATGAATTGTATTTCAAAATTTAAATACCTGCTACAGTCTCTCCCTGTAGATGTCCCCCTCTCTTATTTCAAGCAATTTGATAGCATAGCGAAGTCCTTCATTTGGAATGGTAAACGTCCCAGATTGCATTTTAATAAGTTACATAGGCCGATAGACAAAGGTGGGCTAGGCCTACCCAAGATTTTGTCTTATTATTATGCATTTGGTCTCAGGCATTTGGCTCATTGGTCGCTTCCACCTGAAAGAGCCCCTCCCTAGTTTTCTATTGAACAGAAAGTCCTTGCCCCTATTTTGCCACTGCAAAGCCTTTCTATCAAAGTAACCAGAGAAATTAAATCACACCCCGTTATTTCACATTTGCACGTGATTTGGACAAGAGTGGCATGAACCCTGAGGTACCCCAGTAATTAGCTGATGTGACTTGGACACCTCACCTCTCCAGGCTACCTTGAAGGACCTACCTGAGAGATAGGAATTAAACCAGTCAAGCACAGTTCCTGTGATGCCCAGAGAAGAGAGGGTGGAGAGTAGGATCTGATGGTTGACTGTGTCAAAGGCTGCAGAAAGGTCCAGCAGAATCAGGATGGATGATCTGGATCCAGCTTTCGCCTGTCTCAGCGACTCAGTGACAGACAGCAGGGCAGTATCGGTGGAGTGTCCTCTTTTGAATCCTGACTGATTGTCATCCAGCAGCTTGTTCTGTGAGAGATAGGCAGAGATTTGATTGAAAACTGCCTTTTGAAGTGTTTTCACCATGAATGGGATGAAAGAGACTGGTCTGTAGTGTTCTACTTGTGTGGGGTTAAGTGCAGGTTTTTTCAGCAGCGGGGTTACTCGAGCCTGCTTAAATGTAGTGGGAAAAGTGCCTGTAAGTAGAGATGTGTTAATTATGTATGTGAGTGCAGGTAGGATGGATGGACGGAGAGATGGCCTGGAGAAGGTGGGAAGGAATGGGGTCAAGGAAACAAGTGGTGGGGTGGTTGGAGAGGAGGAGTTTAGAGACCTCAGTGTCAGTCAGAGGAGAGAACATAGAGACAGAAGAGCTGCATACAGGAGGTGGGTGTTTCACAGGGTGTGCTGCTGAGTGTTGTGAATTCTTCCCTTTTAAGTTTAAAGTCTGCTACGTGTGTGATGTTTTAATTCATGACTTTCGTAAGTAACACACTGCCACGTTTCCAGGACGTACGGGCTTTTCGTAACTGCCTATTCACTAAGTGAATCCAGCGGAGCAGTCAGTTCATGTGCTCTCACTCGTGCCGTTCTCATGTGCAAGATAAAGTTTGTGACACAGTAAGTTTATGGTTTATTTGTTATTGATAGCACAGATTGTTAATGGCGATTGATATATGTTTAATCATGATGTTGATGTTTAGCAAGCTTTTGAGTGTGATTGTACCCTGTATATGGAGCGGATTAGCTCTGCTAGCATCGCTGCTCGTACTAATAATGTTTACAATTTATTACATTTAAGTGTAACATTTGTCAACGTGATAATACCCTGCTCTGGTCGTCATTATTACTGCCTGTATACAGTTCAATTTCTATATATAAAATTCATATTTTGTCATCCTTATTACACTGTGCAGTTTGTCATTATTGCAAACTCATGTACTGCTATATTTCTCGGGTTATACTTCATGTATCAGGGCATTTTACAGAGTGGTTTATTATTGAGTTTGTAATCTGTTAAGTTGTTGATTATATTTAGACAATGAGTATTTATTTCTGTTATTTAATTTATTTCAGAAAACTACCTCGAATTCACTACAGTGTATATATGGTCATTCTTGCGCAATAAACGGCCAAACTCTAACTGATGACTCAGACTCCCTGATCAGAGTTCTGCAGCGGTCAATAACATAATCACCAGCATTCAGTGGGGCAATCCCCAATACTAAGAATGTATTGCTGATGGCTGTAACCAGTGATGTGTCAGGTGGTGGAGGGGGAGGACAGAGAAGTGTGTTGAATGTTCTAAACAAGCTGCGAGTGTCTGTGGTGCTGTTGATCTTGTTCTGGTAACAGGATTTAACGTTATCTGAAAAAGTTGCAAGCAGAGACTGATACTTACCCAGATCTGCTGGATCTTTAGATTTCCACCATCTCCTCTCAGCTGCCCTGAGGTCAGTCCGATATTCACGAAGGATATCAGAGAGCCAGGGGCTGGGTGGTGTAATACCTGCTGGCCTAGAGGAGAGAGGACAGATGCTGTCAAGACAGGTTGTTAAAGTCGAGCTTAGTGTGTCTGTAGCAGTGTTTACATCCAGGGTGGAAAATACATTTTGTGTGGGAAGAGAGGTAGAGACAGCAGTGGAAAAGCACGAGGGCGAAAGAGAACGGAGGTTACGGCGAAAGGAAACCAAAGGCGGAATCTGTTTTAATATAGATGGGAGAGTCATGTTGAATTGAACAAAGTAGTGATAAGAGACATGTAAAGGAGTAACAAGAATATTTGAGTTGGTACAGTTACATGTAAAAATTAGGTCCAACTGGTTGCCCGATCTGTGAGTTGCTGTAGTGCTTAGTCTTTCCAAGTCAAACGAGGTCAGAAGAGCATGAAGTTCAGTGGCCTGGGGCTTGTCTTGATGTATGTTGAAATCTCCGAGAACCACAAGTGGCCTACCATCCTCCGGGAAGGAGGACAGCAGGACATCATATCCAGGGTCCAAAATTAAAACTAGTAAAGCGCCAAATGCAAGTAAAAATAGGCTTTGTCTAGGAAATACAGCTCACCAGTTACTCACCAATTGTGTAGTAACTTTATTTAGAAGTGGGATAAAATCCAGGTGTTTATGTGTGCCTGTGTGCATCTATTGGTCTGCTACGCTAACTGTTATGATTAGGATTCATGACGCCATGTTCTAAGAAAGAGAGTGATAAAAGAGAGGAACGCTTGCTGTCTTCAGTCCTAAGTACTGTGACTTTGCTTGTGGATCAGTGATTAAAAACTGAGTGAACATGAGGCAGAGGATCATGTTCTCGTTCAGACAGTCATGCCTGCGTTTCATAAGCCCTGGACCTTTCCTTTACCACACTCTCTACCTCACACTTAAGCTGTTTACTGATTTCCACTCTGTCCATTTCTAATGAACACATTGCTAATGAGGAACATGTACCAGGAAAACAACAGTTTCTGTACACTGTTTTGTATTTTTCATAACTGTGAGGTGTCAGCTCCTGTAAGCAAACAGGCATCATACATGCTCAACAAAGGAAGTTCAAAAACAAACATGCATTTGGCGCACACTCTTGTCCAAAGCGACTTAAATGTTAGTCTGTATGTTAGTTCAGTCACAATTCAATTTCATTGCATCTAACATTTCCTTATGTGTTCCACAGAAAATAAAAGTTATACAGGCTTGGAACAACATGAGTAATGATGACAGAATTTATATTCTTGTGCGCACTATCCCTTAAGGCAGGGGTGGGGAACATTTTTCCAATTAAGGGCCATTTGAGTATTTACAAAATTATTTGCGGGCCATACAGTTGCTTGCAATTTCTGATAGTAGGTTAAAATTAGTGTGCGCTTTCCGTTACATGCTCACGCACCAAGCAAAAACACTGAAAGGTCTGTCTATTATACAATATTTTCTTTTCTTATAATTTTAAATGGTTTCTATGATATACTGAATTCCCTAGTGATCAAATCCATGACCTTGGCATTGCTAGCTTCATACTCTACAGGAACATGCTGCTTAGTCTTAATAAACCCTCTGTGGACTTTTACATGTGTAAAAAGATGTTTAAACCCTATATAATTGCTTTGTCATTACAGGAGAGTTTACCAGGCAGGAACTTCACTTTTTGGCAGTGGTTTGATGGTGTCATGGAGCTTACTAAAAAACACCTGAAGCCTCACTGGAATGATGGGTAAGATGACTGACATGACCTTTGTGTGCACAATAAATACCCAAATACAGTATACATCATACACAAACACCTACAGATTTAGCGGTCACAGCACTGATTATGATTCATCCACTTGTGTATAGTCTGTCCTTTATTATTGCAAAATACATTGAAGTGTATGAACCTGAAGAGGTTTATTTTGCGATAATCACCAGCTGACTGTACATCATCCCACTTTTGGTTATTTATCAAATAATAAAAAAATTGGTATGAAATACTGATTGGAGTTTAAATTATTTTATTATATGAGTAGATAGAGACCGCTGAGTGCTGTGAAATACTGAAACAAGCAAAGCAATGAAGGAAAGCGGTTGCCTGGGACACAGGCCAATAATTCAGTTTGGCGGTCATTATACAGCAGCATTTAATGGCAGACTACTGTAATTGACCAATCAGAATGAAGTATTCCAAATAGATGATCTGGAATAGATCCTTTTGTTGCTGCTTGGTCAATAAATTACAAAATAAAAACAAGCAAGTTGATTAAAATAAAACAGAATCTACTCTGTCTGACCTGACTGCTCTAATGGACACTTAAAGGTATAGTTCAACCAAAAATGAAAATTCTGTCTTCAATTACTCACCCTCATGTTGTTCTAAACCCATATGACTTTCTGTCTTCCGTGAAACACAGAATGAAATGATGGGCAGAATTGCAGCCTCAGTCACCATTCACTTTTATTGAATGGAAAAAGATTCAATGAAAGTGAATGGAGACCAAGATTAACATTCTGCCTAACATACCCTGACTTTTTGACATATATAAAGTCAGTCATAAAGATTTGGAACTTGGATTTGGAAGTTATTTCTGGGTAAACCATCCCTTTAAGAGTATAAAGTGATTGGCCATAGCTTGCGAAAGGGCTGCGAGTCCAACAAGCTTACACAGATTCTTAATTGAGCAAACTGTTAAGGCTGGTTTATACTTCTGCGTCGAACCTACGCTGTAGCCTGACGTGCACCTCTTCAAAAGTGTAACTGCACGTTGTGTCGACGCGGACCACAGCAGCTGTGATTGCTCTATTTCGAAACCAGAGACCACCCCCTGGGATGATAACTAGGATTTTTGAGTTAGCGTTGCATTTTATCCAAGATTATTTTAGATCTATTCATCATATCACATTGTATTTGGACTCGGGACCATTAAAGCAATTTTCTTAATCGGAGCATCTGCTGGTATTATTTATTTTTGTGTTTCATGAAGTTACAAGCGTAATGGTTCTGTCTTTAATCTGTGTACAGCTTATATACTCAACACTTTTTTTTACTTGATATTTATTTGATATCGGAGTTAAATAACGTGTTGTATTCTACTCGGGAACTTTCCGATCTGCACAATGTTTTGACCGTATATTTGACAGTAGTGTACAGCAATGATCAAATTTAATAAATTATGCAAACGGAACACTTCTAATTTGTCCAAAAATTAAAAAGCACCTGTGAAGAGTTGGTTATATTGCCTATATGCATTGTAAAATCTTTAAAACGACACCCATTTTGTGTAATTCAGGCTAGTCTCTTTCACCACGGAATGTCAAAAAGTATGCTAAAATATGTAATTATTATTATTTAAGCAACTCTTTTTCTAATTTTCTGCCTGCAATGTATAATATGCAGGCAACATGTATAATAAATAATATGTTCCTAAATTTCAACATGTTCACATAATTTGAACTTGTTTTAATGCTAAAATAATTTAATAAATAATCCACGAATTACATTGCTTACATTAGCATGATTTATGAATGTATAATTAGCAGTTTGGCTGTGTACTCATAGAATGATGCAGACACACCAGAGCAGAACTATAAATGCAAACCAACGCAGTGGCCACTACACAAATCCTATGCTGTAGGTTTGACACAGAAGCATAAACCCTTACGTGCAGTCATGTAATAATACAGCTCAGTCATGCTTAAGGTTGAATTTGTTATACATTGTTATCTACAATATGCTTAGATTCTACTGATTTCACTCTATTTATGTAAAGAATGTAGTGAAGATGTACTACATGTAGCCTAGTATTTAAAAAATACATCTACCTTATCCTGCAAGATGTTGTTATATTCTTGTTCTTTTGCTCCTCTCTTTTTTTCTGTCTTTTTTCAATCAGTATTTAATGGATAATCCTCATTGTGGAGTGATTCTTTGCCATGGCAACTAACTGATTCTGAGATAGGGCTGGTTAAGATTATACATTAAGGCGTTAAGCCATGGATGAATTAACACAGTAGCAAGATTTAAAATACTTTTTGCGGGTTTGATAAGATCTTCACTCTCTGTCCGTGTCTATCTTTTCCTCAACCCCCCATCCCCCCCCCCCACATCCCCACATATCTTGCTATCCTTTGTATAAAAATTGCAATAAAACAATACAGTACACTTTGATAACAGCTTCTCTACATTTTGTGTGTGTTAATGTCCATTCCAGTATGCATGTTTGTGTACATGTGTGTATTCATGCTCTTGTGTGTTTGTATATCCCAGGGCGATTCTTGGCTTTGTGAACAAACAGCAAGCTCAGGACATGCTGATGTCCAAACCCAATGGAACCTTCTTGTTGCGCTTCAGTGACTCGGAAATTGGTGGCATCACTATAGCCTGGGTGGCAGAGAACCCTAACAAAGCAGGTAGAACCGTTTTTTTTATTGTACTACTGCCATTCCTGAGAGCAGAAATGTCATACATTAACATTGCAAGAATGTGTCTTATAAAAAAAGCTGAAGCATCATAATAGATGTAATTGTTTTTCAGTTGTTTTTCTATCTAAACATGTGCTAGATGGACATCTTTGACCATTGCGTCTCGCTGTTTTTCTGCATCTCACGCAGAAGCACTGTTTTATAGACAGCGTGTCATTTAAAAAGAGCCTCAACTTTTAAAAATGCATCTCAAGATGCCTGCGTTCTGTTTTCATTTGTTGCGCTGCGTCTATCTTTTTTTAGTGCAAGAACACATTCGGTGTGAACAGCCCCTTAGCCATCTTGGGAATTTCCAGCAGACTTAGCCCCTGAATTTGGCCACCTCCCATCCCTTCAACCACACACCCTCTTTCCAAAACACTGCCCTCCCAAAACATGTCAGCAAAATGATTTACGGTCATTGAGGTGCTTCCAAGTTTTCTGATTGGCTAACACAATCAGCCTAGGGCTGTCACTGAGGCAGGTGTGATTTCTCAGTACACCTTTTTAAAACTATTAAAAAATTCTGTGTTTGTGTTCTTCACAGGAGAAAGGATGGTCTGGAACCTCATGCCGTACACAACCAAAGATTTCTCCATCCGCTCTTTGGCGGATCGCATCAGCGATCTGAACCATCTCTTGTTTCTCTATCCTGACCGGCCCAAAGACGAGGTCTTCTCCAAATACTACACCCCTCCACTGTGTAAGTGCCCTCACTATACTCACTATACAATGACTTTGTGTGTGTGTCTGAATAAGAGTACTGCAGTCTTAGTGACAGGGTTGCTACAGTCATGGAAAACCTGGATACATCAGGGAATCTTAAAATAGTTTTTTTACTCCTAAAGAAATTAATTGTTATTTTGAAATATATGTATTAAATCATGTACTCTCACATGAGATGAAGACACTAGTCATATCAGTAACCTTATAAAAGCTGTTTAAATCTATATGGGGAGGATTCCCTCATGGGGGCTGCCATGTTAGGATTACATGACCAGCCACATACTACTCGCTAAATCTCAGTAACCACCTTGTTATTGGAAACTTTCAGCCATGGATTAAATTCATCATGGTTGACTGTAAATAGTGAATTTCTACAATGGCATCGGTTACTATAATCTATTGCGTTTGAATGATGCTGCATCCACTCCACTAGGTGTCAGTGTAAGTCCACGACGTCATGCATAAAAATTATTGAGTGCACCTTTAAAGGGTGATGGAAAAATCAGTAACACTTTACTATAAGTTTGTATACATTAACATTAGTTCACTAAGTTTGGTTACATTTAGTTTTTTCAACACTTATTAATTTTGGTTTGTGTTAATTTTAACACACACTAATTCATTTTTAACATTTCATTTTTTTATAATTTAACATTATTTAATGCAATATGAACTAACATGAACTGAAAGTGAACAATTGTATTGGTCATAAATGAACATTAACAATTGTTCATTGTTAGTTCATGATACCTAATGCATTTACTAATGTAAACAAAAAGAACCTTATTGTAAAGTGTTACCGGAAAATCATGAAAATTTCTATAGTGAGTGTAAATTTTTCTAATTTTGTAATGCTCTTAAATGGTGCATCGGTTAGATGCAATAGAGTAAATCTTGCCCACAAACCAGATTGATAACATTAATCTGTCCATTAAGGGTCTTATTGAAGATAATTGTATAATAATAATTATAACTATTAAATACATTGATTCAGAAGATTATTGCCTAACTTTAAACTCTAAGGTGATTTTAAAAAATCTTCATCTAGTAATCATGAACAATTTGAAAGATCATGTAAAAATCAAGAAATTGGTAGAAAAGTATGGGAACCCTATAGTAAACTTGTGTACATAGCAGGATGTGTCAGTGTGATGTTATATTACAGAATTCATACATCTGTTTATCTCTTTCCTCTTCAGCTAAAGCTGTAGATGGATATGTCAAACCACAAATCAAACAAGTAGTGCCAGAGTGAGTATACACACAAACCCCTTCCTCTGTCTCTTTTTGAGTCTCTCTGACCTCTTATTACAGGTCTTCACATCTTTCATATTCAGGCAACTAACCTGTCATCTTCGAACTGTGAGCCTAATTGCATGCTAGCTTATTAGTACTGGCCTTGCTCAGCAGGAAGTTATTTGTTGTCATGGCAACTTAAGACTCTGTGGTCTCCTTCCACTCCTCAGCATATACTTAGCTCTGTTAGCCTCGTTAGCAGCATTATTTGTCCATAGGTGGATGAGCCGCTAGCTAGTTAGCGAGGCGCCCACTCTGGTCAAACTCAGCGGGGAGTTATACATCATAAGAGTGTGATAATTTTCTTCTTCTCGTCAGCATTCAAAGGGAGTGATTATCAAATTTGGAGGGTTAGCAAAGGCGAGACAGTACCCAGAAGAGCTAAAAACAGTTTTTGTGTCCTTGTAGTTTCTTTTAATATTGCGAAAGTAGATAGATGACAGGAAATGTTAAAGGAAGGGGGATGGTACAACATAAACTAGATTCAATCCCATGTCTCCCAAATGAGCACCACAACATAATATGTTTGGAAGACATGTGCTAACCACTAGGACACAGCTCCAGTTAATTAAAACTATCAAGTTAAAGAGATAGTTCACCCAAAAATGAAAATTCTCTCATAATTTACTCACCCTCATGGCATCCCAGATGTGTATGACTTTCTTCTGTAGAACACAAATTAAGATTTTTAGAAGAATATTTCAGCTCTGTAGGTCCATACAATGCAAGTGAATGGGTGCCAAAATTTTGAAGCTCCAAAATCCATATAAAGGCAGCATAAAAGTAAACCATATGACTCCAGTGGTTAAATCCATGTGTTCAGACACGATGCGATAGGTGTGGGTGAGAAACAGATCAATATTTAAGTCATTTTGTTTTTACCATAAATTCTTCTCCCTGCCCAGTAGAGGGCGATAAGCATGAAGAATGTGAATCACCAAAAACAGAAGAAGGAAAAAGGACTTAAATATTTATCTGTTTCTCACCCACACCTATCATATCATTTCAGAAGATATGTATTTAACCACCAGTGTAATCTGGAGTAATTTTTAGTTGTCCTTATCTGGATTTTGGAGCTTCAAGATTTTGGCACCCATTCACTTGCATTGTATGGACCAACAGAGCTGAGATATTCTTCTAAAAATCTTAATTTGTGTTGCGCACAAGAAAGAAAGTCATACACATCTGGGATGGCATGAGAGTGAGTAAATGATGAGAGAAATTCCATTTTTGGGTGAACTAACCCTTTAACAAAGGAGATTTTAATAGGTGTCATCATGATGGTAAATAATTGTCTGTTTTTGTGTACGTTTGTGTAAACGCAGGTTTGCAACACCTAACCCTGATCCAGCAGCAAACCCCAGCTACATGGACCATGCAGCCTCTCCAGCTGTAAATCATCCTCATAACTATGGACTCTATCCTCCCATGTGAGTTCAGAGACGTGTGTTTCTGTATGTTTCGACATACCACATAGGCCACATCAACACTAATCCGTGTTTAGTTTTCCAAGGTATGCAGTAATGGCGAGCGTTTTTGAAACACTCTGATTTCAATGGAGGAAAACACTGTTTTAGTGTGGATGAAAGGTGTAAATGTAGCGAAATCAATGTGTTTCCAAACTAAAATGTATTTATAAAATGTATATTTTGCATAATTTGATAATTAATTCAGTTACTATTGCCAATGAGAGTGTAGTTATTTAACATATTTTACCATGTTAAAATTAAATCTGCACAATTTCTGCAAATTGTGCCTCAGAATTAGCATAAAAAGTCTTCAGATAATGTATAATACCGTGCAACCATCTAACATTTTATCAAACAACACTATCTGATGTTTATTTGACTTAACTTCTTGTCCCCCTTTAGTGGTGATTCTATGCTGGACGCTGATGGTGATTTCGATCTGGACGATACCATGGATGTAGCCAGACATGTGGAGGAACTTCTTCGTCGACCAATGGAGGGCCAGTGGAGCAGCCAGCAGTCATGACCTCTTGATTTTCACCTGTGACATCTCTCTCTAAATATTAATGTTTTTATGTTTAAATTCATTACTCTTACACCTTGTTTAGCCCCCCCCCCCCCCCCCCCATTTCTCATTGTGGGTCTTTATGGTTCTTTTCTGTCTCTCTCTCACCTCCTCTTTCATTTTCTTTCTGTTCTTGTTCATTTTTAGTTTACCTCTTTTTCTTCTCCTATAAATGTTTTTTCTATAGAAGAGAAAGGAGCTAATGGAAGAAATACTATGAGCCTTCCTGTTATTAAATACCACCAAACAGTATTGTGGAAAAAAAAGAGAGAGACACATGTAATCTCTTTACCTTTATGTGTTGATTTTTTTATTTTATTTTATTTTTTTCAAATGGACCTTTTCACAAGACAAGTGTGCAAAACCCTTAAACTGAAATGTACTACTGTAAGGAACTTTTTTTTTTTTTCTTTTTTTTTCAAACTGTTTTGTAATTTAATTTTTGGGGTGTTCAGATATCTATTGCATCTAAAGTAAATACATATTATCTTTGCACTCTTAAACAAATGGATTCTTGCAGATGATGACATTGTTACCATGGTGATTGCAATGCAATGCTTCTGTACACTAAAGAGTGTTTAGGTTGCAAGGCTGTTAATATTTGTGCAGACACACATGCACACACACAATGCAAAAGTTTTTTTCTTAATCAGTATTTTTGTCTTGTTTTCCAGTAAAATCAAAAAATCCTTAAAACAAACGTATTATTTATCATTAAGTTTGTTAGCAAACTTATTATTATATTATGTAAGAAATTATTTGGGAAGAATTTTGTTTTCAGGGAATATATATTAAATTACGTTTATTTTTCTCACCCTATTTGCAAATATTTTTTTTCTTTAAGCATTTAAGTCACAAAATGTGTTTAGATTTGGGCTTTGGGCTGCCATTGGGGTAAGAAAATAAACTCAAATCAAGATACATATATGATGAAAATAAGACTTTTTCATACAGTAACACAATTTTGCTTCTCAAGTAAAATTATCTTGTTTTAAGGATGTTTAGATATTTTGGCTGGAAAACAAGACAAAAATACTGATTGGAAATTGAATTTTTTTTGCCATGCAAGTACACCCCCATCACCACAGCACCACTTGAACCAGCAGCATACAACCTAACATCTTTTAAAGTGAGGCACACATGACTGAGAAACACGCACACACACACACACACACACTCACACACCTGCTCTTGTTTTGTCCCCTGAATTGGGGAGCACTGTTGAGGTTCTTGCTGCAATGGAAACACACAGGGGGTACGCTACACTACACAGGCTCTTACTGTCTGTCTCTCAACATCGCAACAGGTGATGGCTGCTCTGACCTCATGCTTTCCTCTCTGAACATGTGCAAAACAAGAGCCCCTGTTGTCATGGTTACACAAGCTGCTCATATGCTTTTAACTGGCCATCCTATAGTTGTAGTATTTCTTGATGTTACCCTGTTACCAACCTGCATTTTCTTTTCTTTTTCTTTTTCTTTTTTTTTTTTTTTTGTTGCACAAAAGCCTTGCCCACTCAGGACTTTGACACACAGTTTATGTAAAATAAAAACTGTAAAAAAAAAATAAAAAAAAAAACAACAACTAACAAGCATAGAGGAAAATCCATATATCCAGTATATATGAAATTATTTTTTGTTAACATAACTATTTTATTACTGTGCACACTCTATGACTCCGTCCCGCTGTGTCTCAGTAGAGGAAGCCCTGACATGCTGATCTGAAGTCTGTTTTTGCTATAGGCCTGCCTAAAAACCTCTTTGATCATCGGAGGTTACGGCATAAGGCAGCCATCTCTGTAGTTTCATTTCAAATCTCAGCTGAGCTTTCGCATGAAAAAAAGCCATACAGTGAAGACATTGAAGTTAGCATGAAGAGACGTTTCCTGTGTGCTTAAGTGTTACTTGCAAACCCAACTAATGAAAATTCCTAATTTTTGATGCCTCATTCTCAAAAAATGCTTTGTTCCTCAAATTGGATCTTGGGTTCAAGTTTCTTTTTTTTCTCCTTTCCTTCTGCACAAAGATAGCAGAGACAAATATGAAGTTTTGTGATTTTTCTTCATCTTTTTTATTGTCCTTATTTTCAAAATGATCTGTCTTGTTGTGTACACTTTCAAACTGTAGGTGTCAAAGTGTTTGTATGCATGTGAGCGTGTGTGTGTGTGTGTGTGTGTGTGTTGTTCAGCTCTGCTCTGTTTTGTGTTTGTCCCATGTTTGTGGTTTGGCTGTAGAAAAGAACAATTGAATTAACAATAAAGTTGATCCTTTGTAATGGTTTGTGAATGAGTGAATTCAGCATCTAAGAGCAATTTCAAATCATTGTGTGTACTTCACAAGCACTTCACAACCAATCTTCCTAACAACATGTTTAGAAGAAACTTCCTCTCCACGTTTTAAGAGTTTTTCTTTTTCTTCATAAAATAAAAACAGACAATCAGGTTTATGGAGAGTACAAGCTGGGCACATTTCAGAGAGAGAAAAAAAAATCTTATTTTTATATATTTTTTATACTTTTATCTGCCTTACGTTCTGATGTCTATTTGATGGTTCACGGCATAATACACAAACACAAAAACAGGCCTCCAGATGTTCAATTTTCGTCAGATTCCTTCCAGTCATTGTTATTCGGATTTTGACCGGTGATTTTAATGGAAGTGAACTTGGGCCCTCTTTTGGTCAAAGTGTGTAAATGCAGCTGTTGTGGTGCTCAATGATAAAACTACTACTATATTAAGCAAATAAATCAACCGAGTAAATTATTTGTACACCATAGTAGTCCAAAGGAGAAAAAATATCTCGTCACAGGAAAAATGGTTATCCATTCAGGCGTGATTTATTGGTACAGTTTATTGAAATCCTCTGCCAAGCAGCCATTAGCAAATGGTTTATGTGTCTAATTGTTAATGGAAAATTGCTTGAGGAAAGAGCTCATCCGTTGCTTGGATACAGAAACATGTGCTCAACAGAACCATACTGTATATAGCTGAAAAGCAGTATGTCAAGTACTCTCCGCACTAAATTAAAAGCTGAACCACAAGTTCCGCTGTTTGACCCGAAGGACTAATGTACTGTGAATCAAATAAATTCAATGAATCAAAAAAATTCAAAGCAGACAGTGCCGGTGCCTGGATGAATTACTTAGGGGGGCGTTTGAAATTTCTAGAGGGGGCACACATTCACTTTACCATAACTGCAGCTACTGTAACGTGACTAAGATGACTGGTGGTGTTTAGGGATTTTGTCATTATATGGTTTCACCATTAACTGTGCTTAAAAATGGCACGGTTAATTTAAGACAAGAAATTTTTATTTACAAGTGGCAAAAAATACTATATATGTATGTAACGGGTAAAGGATGGGCAAGGAGGAGGCGGGAACTGGCAGAACAGTCAACATAAACTTTAATGACAGAAATGAACTTAAACAACATAAAACACATAGACCCACACACCCAGCGGCCGTGTGTATCTCTCTCCCGAACTGGCGTCTCTGGCTCCCCTTTATCTCTCCCTCCCGCTGATTAGTTGACTCTGCGCTGGCCGTGCACCCTCACGGCCCAGCCACACCCTCCTCCTCGTCACACGCCTCCCCCGCCCGTTTCAGGCCAGGGCGCCATCCAGACTGGCCTACCCCCCACCCCCGACCTTCTGGCTATTCCACCAGCCAATGGTCCACCCCACCTCCTGGGAACCTAGCGAGAGACGAGGGGAGAGAGAGAGAAAAACTCGCTCGCTGGTCCCCGGACACGCCGTCGCCTGGTCCTCAGCCACTCCTCCTACCTCTGGCAGACGACAGCTCACTCCTCCTCTGGCAGATGGCAGCGAGTCCTCCAACCCCTGGCGGACAGAATGGCTCCTCCCCTTTCTCGTGGACCACAGCGGTTCCTTTGACTCTCGGCGGATGGCTGCGGCTCCTCCACTGGCAGACGGCAGAGGTGATGACTCCACGACAGCGCATCCCTCCTCCTTGCCGGGTTTCGGCACCAGTGTAACGGGTTCAGGATGGGCAAGGAGGAGGTGGGAACCGGCAGAACAGTCAACATTAATGACATAAAAGAACTAAAACATAACATAAAACACATAGACGCACGCACGCGCGTGCGCGCACACACAGCTGCCGCGTGTCTCTCTCTCCAGTGCCCCTGGCTGGTCTTTATCCCCCTCCCAGCTGATTAGGTGACTCAGCACCAGCCGTGCACCCTCAGGGCCTGGCCACGCCCTCCTCCTTGTCACAATGTGATATATAAATTAATAATATAAAGGAGTTTTTCGTTGTAAGCCTAAAAGTGAAGGTCTCTTGCGCTTGTGGCTGGTTACTGGCTATTGTTATGGTTATGGACGGAGGCTGCGTGTCGCGGACTGAATGTGAAACTGCGCCTTAAACACACGAACTCCAAAATATAGGAAATTCAATCTACCAGTCTCATAACCATAAAAAGGGACATCAAATCTTCTGTTTGGGAGCATTTGAATAACTGACTGAAGACGATTGGATGTAATACAGATAGACACAGTATTAGTGAGTTTATTATTTTTGGATGTGGTGCTTTTAAAAGGATAATTGAAAGATGCAATTTTTTGTCATATTTAAGTGTGCTGACAGCGCTGTGCATTTACGTGTAGTTACTTTAAGCAGGGCCGGAGTGGGATTCATATTCAGCCCGGGATGTCATTTCCAAGTCAGCCCACACCCAAAAGGGGGGTTGGAAGTGAAGATGATAACAATAAAACAAGATCACAGCAAAAATATGCAATATATGTAATTACTTGAAAATTATTTAAGTTCTCCATGTCATTATACCACATACAGCATTCACTAAGATTTTCATTTTGTCATAAGACATCATTGTATATGTTGTAAAAATAAGTGAATGTTAAAGGGACATTTGATAATTTCCTCACCCTCATGCCATCCCAGTTGTGTATGACTTTCTTTTGCAGAACATGAATGAAGATGTTTAGAAGAACTGTTGGTCCATTCAGTGCAAGTAAATGAGAAGCAGTGAGAAACAGATCAATAATTAAGTCATTTTTTTTATTATAAATCTCCACTTTCACTTTCATAAGCACTCTTCTCTCTTAAGAATTCTTCTTCTGTTTTTGGTGATTTACATAAGCATATCGCCCCCTACTGGGCAGGGAGGAGAATTTATAGTAAAAAAAAAAATAAATAAATAAAAAAATAAAAAAATAAATATTGATCTGTTTCTCACCCACACCTATCATATCGCTTCTGAAGACATAGATTAAACCACTGGAGTTGTATGGATTACTTTTATGCTGCATTTATGTGATTTTTGTACATTCTGAGTTCTGATCACCATTCACTTGCATTGAAAGGACCAAAAGAACTAAGAAATTCTTCTAAAAAGCTTCATTTGTGTTCAGCAGAAGAAAGAAAGTCATACACATCTGGGATGGCATGAGGGTGAGTAACTGATGAGAGAAATTTCATTTTTGGGTAAACTAAGTTTATTTTAAAGACTATCTAGGCACATAATAACACTGTAGAACTGTAACTGTTTATAACTATTTCAAGATGTACAGGCTCACACACTTTAAATGGTCAGTGCTTTGTATTTTAGATAATTAAAATAGCAACAGATCCAGTGAAACAATTAAGTTTGAGTGATCATTTTTACATTTTTACATGCCATTCAAAAACGTGCCATTTTACAATGATAAGAGTGAAATAAAAGACTAAAAATAACACAGTTGTACTTTTCTTTTGCTTGGAATGTAAATGTTCAGGACAAAGGCAAAATGGTTACTGTCTCTTTAAGAGGGTTTTATCGCATAATACAACATTGAAGGCACTTTGTGCAGTTTGTTTCGTTGAGTTTATTCTATTGAGAGCTGTAAAGTCCCATTATTTTCGTACCGTGTCGTGCTGTTGCATCTGTATTCATTTACTTTAAGTATTCTGTTATTTTGTGACAAAAAATAACTTTGCTATTATCATTCTGCACTGCTAGAGAAGAGGATTTCAGAGATTAATTGATTGAGATTGTGAGACTGCAGTCAGTATTAAACTTGTGATGATCTTGTACCTGAAGCACGTTCATCCATTCAGCTATTAGTAGCCTATCTGTTCTCGATCCTTCCCGCGCTGTCAAGTGAAGCAGCAACATCAGTTTCGTCTCTCACAGGCTACTCTCTCATTTGTTTGGGTGTGAGATGATAAAATACAGACTGCATCCGCTATAATAGGGAACGCAATTCTGATCCTTTAAATACCGGATGTTACGGACTGTTGGCAATTGTTATGCGACATATGATGAAAGTTTGTCAATCAACATGCGGACCTAACCGGTCCAATTTTTGACCGGCCCAGCGGGAATTCTCCCGATCTTCCCTATTGCCACTCCGGCCCCGACTTTAAGCGTGATACACTTTGAGAAGTTGTGTCTCTATTCATCCTCATTATTTAAAGAAATGCTTGTGTTCAAATAAAATGCACTGAACAGTCAATTTATGTTCCTGTTATTATGCATAGTCCACGTGTTTATTTGTGAGGTGTTGTGGACAAATTTAAGAATATTTTTATTGAGTGTGTTGCTGATTCTTTGGTGGGTTGTCTGACAGACATCGAATTTCTTTAATAAAATGCTGCAGAAGAAAAACCTGTGGGATGCCGTAAAGTAGGCCTACATGTTGCGCACCTCTATTCACCTAAAATAAACACTTGAAGCGACTCCAAGTTCTCCATGTGCCCCAGAAGCACAATATTCTGCGCCCGGGATGTTGCCTTATGTTGGAGCTTCTCTTCATTATAAAGTTCCCCCGGGGTAAAAAGCACATTTTATTTTATTTTCTCCCAAAACACTAAATAGCATCAAAAACCACCACTGGTCATTTCTTAAGAACTGATGATTACGCTCCTATACCCAGATTAGCTCTTCGTGATATCTCTTAGTCTTGATAATTAATGATGCGTTTAATCTTTCCGAACACCAAACAAACAATTGTTGATATTAAAGAATATATCAGATCAATCACGCAGTGCATCTAGAGTGGATTAGAGTAATGTGGGACACTGACTAATGTGGGACACCTAAGCTCCAGTGCATTTATCTCTTCTTTCACAACATTAAAGTGAACATGATTGCTGTTGAATCCAAGCAGGGGTGTCAAGTGATTGAAATCACGTGACTTTGCGGAAGTGATGTCATAAATGTGAGCGGAGAAATCGTCAAATGGGAAGTATTGTGAAGTGTACATAAATCAATGACATAGGATTTGGACAAAATGTTAAGGATAAATCTGTTTTAAATAAAACAATGTTCTAAATTGTTATCAAATTATGTTTGTGATGTATTTGTACATCAAATGATGCAATAATATTGTGAAAATGTGTAAAAGTATTTTCTATTTGAAGCAATCTTTGTCGTCCCACTTTAGAAAAGGTTGTTTCGAATGTGGGACAGCATGTTTTGACTAATGTGGGACAGTCATATATACTACATTATTCAATTGAGAAAATATGCATTATGAAAGTTAAATGCCCTACATGTATTTTTGTTACATTTTTTTGGGCTTATAATGCAGCAATATTATTTGTTTTAAGATCAGATTCAAAACCTTGTCATGATTTGCCAGTTAGCTTGCTTACGGTTTAACTAACTAGCTACCTAGATAGCTAAGTCAAAGAAATGGCTTTTAGTCACACTGACATCAAATATAACATGGCAGAATTTTTTAATTCCGTGCATAGAACAAATTAATTTTCTTATCCATCCATAAATCGATTCCTAAATGCAATGTATTACAAATTACAATGGCATCCCAGATTTCAGTGAGCTGTCCCAGATTAGAAAATCCACAAATTCTTCAACGATTTGGCATGAGGAACACTAATATATGTGCCATTTTCCCTCTGAGTACAATATCTGAAAATTGTCTTCTGATTTAATAAGGGAATATCTTGGTGATTTCATAATGATATAAGGTGTTGATATATTGTTTTGGCTTCATATGGAAATATGGTACACAACTCAGAATTGCAAAAGGTGTCCCACATTACCCTAATCCACCCTACATGTACAGACTTATCAATTAATACAAAAATGGAGGGCCCTATTCCAGCTAACAGATAAGCTCACCATATGTGAAGAGCAACTCCATCCTCCACTTCTTCATTGAGCACAAATATACAGTAGGCTATGTCCTTAAGTTTTTCACTTCTGATCCTTCAATAATTTGGGTTTTATGGATATTTGGCTAAATTTCACTGTCTTCGTCTGTCACGTTAACCTCAACCAGGCTTGACGATGTAGATGCCTTCTGACGTGATACTGAAAGCTTGGCTTGAATGTTCATCTCAGATAATTATTGTTTATTAATGTGGAAGGAGGCAAACATCATTTCACCTTATTCCGCAACATTTTAGGTGGAAACAATTGATGTTGCGTCATTAGAAACTAAACTTTTTATGATTATTATTATCGTTCAGTTTACTAAGTGGATCCTTGTCTTGAGCTGTCAGCCTCCTCTGGCATTTATGCAGCACCTTTCAAACTCACCTGGGCTATCATCACGTATGAAAGAAGATAAATTAAATAAAAATTTTCGCATTAATCTATAGGCCTATGTATGACGCACACTTGAAGTAGATCAAAACAACTGTTCATTTTATATCATTCTAAACTATTTTTTAAGACTCAGCTATTCTTGCTACCTGTGACGGACAGCCAGTATAATACAAAACTTCACTACTGTTATCACAGGACTGTCTGCTGTTCACCTACTGTGAATGTCGCCAGGCAGCGAGAAACGGTTCAAGTTCAAATACGGAAAGACTCCAATAAACCAAGTAAAATCGCAAATGTTCAGCAGTGCATGTACTGTATATGAGTTAATGGACACATTTTATTTTGTGATTTGATTAACTTGACCTGTACTGTAGGGCGCTGTATTTCACCACGTTTGGCTTTCAGCAGGTAAAGCTTTTTTCTTACGCAGAACGCTTCTCCTGTTTCAGTGATGTAAACAGATAACAGGCAAAGTGAGATCGGGAGGTAAAATAAAGCATGTGGAGCCACTAAAATATAATCCACAAGATCACAAATTCCTTTTTTTTTATTTATTTATTTTTTTTATTATTATCAGAGGGGCAAGCAGAACAGAGAACTACACTGTTCAAATTTGCTGCATGTCTAATGTCTGCAGAGGGAGCGCCAGCGCCACGCCCCCTGTCGCCCTGGGTGATGCCTGTATCGCATGTGCCAGGATCCGCCTTTGGTCAAAGCAAATAGTTTAATTTTCTATGTTGTTGTTGTTGCTGTTGTTTTTTTGTTTTTTGTTATTTTACTGATTTATTCATCGTACACAGTACTATATGCATATATTGTGTCTATTAAGCAGAATAAACAGATGGGAAAGATATACAGTTTTGTCAAACCGTGGAGCCGACCCTGAAAGCAGACAATACTGTGTTCGGGTTCAAATGACCTTTACTAGTCATTCTGAAATACAATTAGTGGCTTCTTTATGACAAATTTTGGGGCAGTGCTTTTTAAAACATACTTTATATTCTTGCATTAAAATACATTTAATACATTAAAGATAGGTAAAGTTTGACAAGACAAATGTTTATGTTGGCTTGACAAGCCTTGAGACAGAGTGTCACTGATAGATAGATAGATAGATAGATAGATAGATAGATAGATAGATAGAAAATACAGAAAGAGATGTCAGAGACAGACAGACATACGATAGAAAGATAGATAGATAGAAAGAAAGAAAGAAAGAAACCGTAAATCCAATCAGTTAGAAAAGACAAAGCATGCTTTTCCAGAGCAGTCAGAAGGTCTGTACCAAGTTTGGTGTATGTAGTTTCAAAGCTCTAGGAGGAGTTAGTGTTAGAAATTTCGGTCTCTGTTTAGGGATTTTGAAAAATTAAACCCTAAACAAAGTTTGTAGAATAACAGTATGTTGGCTTTGTCAAGCCAACATAATTACCATTAGCTAGCTAATAGCTACATCTTACATCTCTACAGTTGGCAAGTGTGACACCCTTGGCCAAAATCAAGTTGTTTGGAGTCGGATAGTGTGAGGACGGCTTTACTTTTATAATTATGATTTTAATGACAACTCTTTATATCTTGTTTTCTCTCTCTTCTTTCACCACACATCCTTGCTAAATTATAAGAGCTCTTTTACTCAGACTGGTCTGTTAGTTGGTTTTAAACCAGCTGAGGCCAGTCTGAAAGACCAGCAAATCAGCTAACGAAATACCTAGCTCAAATTTCAGTTTCACCACAGGTCAAAAACATATTAAAGTAAAAAAATAAAAAATAAATAAAAAAAGATTAATACCAGTACCAGATAAATACTCTTTCACACACTCATTCTGAGTGTATCACAGTCAATCGTGTTTAATATTCCGTCATTTTCTTCATGACAGGCGTCGGTTGCAGCTGAAAAAGGTTTTTATTTCCCTGTTTACCAGCAGATGTCGCTGAAACACTTATAAAGTGTGAACTGACAAAACGTTTAATTTTCAGGAGCCGTCCGCTATATAATATGTTAAAGTTCTCTTCCCTGCTGTCATTGAATATATGGCATGATCTTGTACCTGTCAAATGTCCTTCAAACCTAAATATAAAACATTGGATGAGAGAGTTGGGTGGTTGTGTTAAGCCAAAGCAATTGAGCTTTTCTGAGTTTCGTGTGGCTTTTCTCCGTATTCGTTCACATGGTTACTTTTTCATGTTTATTTTTCCTCTCAGAGTTTTGCAAGCCTTCCAGAGTCAGTCAGATCTGTTTTTGTGTGTAATTGTGTGGCTTTCGATTCCTCATTCTGTGATGAACGAATGACACACTTACAAGAAAGGCAGATGCTCACAGGAAATAACACCCTGGTACTCTCTCACTTCTTTTCTACTTTTGCCTTTCAGTTGATATACATTGTATTTATCAGATCGGTTACAATACTATTAGAACATAATGTTCAAAATACATTTAATAGTTGTTATTTTTGATATCCACCACGTGTTTCTTGACAATATTATTCACTTGAAAAAAAAAAAAAAAAAAAAATCCTTCTGCTGTGAATTATTTCCACGATTACACGGGTGGAAAAGTTTGTTGCAGGGAGTTAACATTTGTTAAGGTTTCTTGTCTCTTTCACAAGCAGATTGTGCATTACTCGTTTAATGGCTGATTGAAAATGAATCTGTGAAGCAGATGCTTTCGATAGTATGATTTTCATATGTAAATGTTTAGTACTGGTTATTTGCATAGGTGGAGTCTGTACTGAGATGTTGTGCTTTGAAAGTGGAGGGTGGAGGATAAATATCTGATAAATATCTTCCTGTCTCAGGATGTTATTGTTAACAATAGTGAGCAATTTATTACCAACAGTATCTGATTTGCCTAAAGAGAGATCAAAGTGATAAAATTCTTCTTCCATGAGTTAAAATTGCAATGATAAAATGCTGTATATACACAATATATACAGTGCATTCATAAAGTATTCAGACCCCTTCATTTTTTCATATTTTGTTATGTTGCAGCCTTATGCTAAAATGCTTTAAATTATTATTTTTTTTCACATCAATCTACGCTCCATACCCCATAATGACAAAGCAAGAATCAGATTTTTGATATTGTAACGAAATTCACAGCAGAAGGGAAGGAGGACACAGGAAAGTGGGTTTTCCAGGCTCAGGTAAGACTTTTAATCGGCCACTTCCATGCTTTACAACTTCACAAACTCATCAGCATAGGCAGGTAGTCACTTAAACACATTAGCTTCACAAATACATTTACATTTATGCATTTGGCAGACACTTTTATCCAAAGCAGCTTACAGTGCCCTTATTACAGGGACAATACCCCTGGAGCAACCTGGAGTTAAGTGCCTTGCTCAAGGACACAGTGGTGGTGGCTGTGGGGATTGAACCAACAACCTTTTGCTTACCAGTTCAGTGCTTTAGTCCACTACGCCACCACCACTACAGAATGAACACAACAGCTTCAGGAGCACCGTGGCCTTCCTTGTGCCAGACTCTCTCTCCTCTCTGCTGGTGGCGTGGCTGCTTATATGCCGCTCTCCCCATGCTCACTGGAATTAGAGACAGAGGTGTTACACATAATCTAGCTCAGGTGCAAGTGCCCTTACCACTTTCTCTCTCTCCGGATGGACACTTGACCACGCCCCTGCTGCCACATATCCCCATCGCCCGACTCAGGCCGGGGAGACATCCGGCCTGTCTACCACTCCCCCCCATTTCTGGAAAGGAAATCAGCGACAGCCATCTGCGCTCCCGGTCTGTGGACCACCTTGAACTTAAACGGCTGAAGAGCCAGATACCAACGGGTGATCCATGCATTGGTATCTTTCATGCAGTGGAGCCATTGGAGTGGGGTGTGATCCGAGCAGAGGGTGAAGGCCCGCCCCAACAGGTAGTACCAGAGAGTGAGGACCGCCCACTTGATGGTGAGACATTCCTTTTCTACGGTGCTGTACTTAGTCTCCCTCAGCGAGAGCTTGCGGCTGATGTACAGCACCGGGCGCTCCTCCCCCTCCACCACCTGTGAGAGTACGGCCCCCAGCCCTTTGTCTGAAGCGTCCGTCTGCAAAACAAAAGGGAGAGAGAAATCGGGTGAATGTAAAAGCGGCCCCCTGCAAAGTGCAGCTTTAACCTGCATGAATGCCTCTTGAAACTGCTCCGTCCACTGGACCGGGTCTGGAGCCCCCTTTTTGGTGAGATCAGTCAGCGGGCTGGTGACATCCGAATAATTAGGTACGAATCTCCTATAATAGCCAGCCAGCCCCAGGAACTGTCTCACCTCATTTTTGGTCTTGGGCCTTGGGCAGGTCACAATCACCACAGTCTTGTCAATTTGGGGACGCACCTGCCCGTGGCCCAAGTGGAACACCAGATACCGTACCTCCACCCGCCCAATCATGCACTGCTTGGGGTTTGCTGTGAGTCCCGCTCGTCGCAGCGATCTCAGAACTGCCCTCAGGTGCTGTATGTGCCACTCCCAATCATTACTGTAAATGATGATATCATCTAAATAGGCAGCAGCATAAGTCGAATGCAGTCTGAGGATTCGGTCCATGAGATGCTGAAATGTAGCCGGGGCTCCAAACAAACTGAATGGAAGCGTCACAAATTGGTGTAATCCAAACGGCGTGGAGAAGGCTGTTTTTCATGGGAAATTGGTATCAAGGGGATCTGCCAATAACCCTTTGTCAAATCTAGTGTCGAATAAAATCGAGCAGTGCGAGGCATTGGGTACGCGTCAAATTTAGTTGACTTTTCTGTAATCCACACAGAACCGAACAGACCCATTGCTCTTAGGAACTAGAACAACCGGGCTGGACCAGTCACTGTGGGATTCCTCTATTACCCCCATATCGAGCATTGCATCAGTAGTCAGTAGGGACGGCTATGTACCACCACCCCCGGCTCGGTCTCGATGTGGTGCTGGATGAGGTTCGTATGACCTGGTAGATGGGAAAACACGTCTGCAAACTCCTGTTGCAACTTGGCAAACTCTGCGAGATGCCACGGTGAGTGGTGGTCTCCGCAAGTGACCCAGGTGAAATTATTGTGTTTTGTATTCACCTCCAGCCCGAGCTCCGCCCTCTCCAGAACTACCGAAGCCAAATGTCACAGGGACCACCTCCCTTCACAATTTCAGGAGGTTGAGGTGATATATTTGACATGCGCCCCCTCTATTGGTTCGCTTTACCTCATAATCGAGATCCCCCACTCGTCATGTGACCTCAAAGGGTCCTTGCTACTTGGCGAGTAATTTGGAGTTTGATGTGGGGAGTAAGTTGAGTACCTTATCTCCCGGTGCAAATTCTCACAGCCGAGTTCCCCTGACATACAGTCGGCTCTATCGTTCTTGAGCTTGGAGCAAATTCTCCTGTGTTAGTTGCCCCAGAGTGTGGAGTTTTGCTCTAAGATCAAGAACATAATTCTTACTGTTTGAAGGTCCCTCCTCCCAAGCTCCACGTATGACATCAAGCACGCCATGCGGGCGCCACCCATACAGCAGCTCGAATGGGGGAAACCCAGTGGAGGCTTGCGGGACCTCTCGTACTGCGAATAACACAGGATCGAGCCATTTGTCCCTATTTCTATCATCCTCGTGCACGAATTTACGAATCATGTTTTTAAGGGTTTTATTAAATCGTTCCACCAGGCCATCTGTTTGTGGATGGTAAACGCTGGTGTGGATCGATTTAATGCCCAATAATTTGTAAAGCTCGTGTAGTGTCCGTGACATAAAGGTTGTGCCCTGATCGGTGAGGATTTCTTTCGGAATCCCCACCTGGGAGATTATTTTGAAGAGTGCCTCCGCAACACTACGTGCTGAGATGTTGTGCGGGGGCACTGCTTCTGGATATCGCATTGCATAATCCACCAGGACTAATACAAAGCGATATCAGTGTACTGACCGCTCTAATGGCCCGACGAGGTCCATCCTGACAGGTGTTACACATAATCTAGCTCAGGTGCAAGTGCCCTTACCTCTTTCTCTCTCTCTGGACGGACACTTGACCACGCCCCGACTGCCACAGATATCTTTGCAAATTTATTAAAAAGAAAAAACTGAAATATCACATTGACATAAGTATTCAGACCCTTTGCTATGACATTGGAAATTTAGCTCAGGTGCATCCCATTTCTCTGGATCATCTTTGAGATGTTTCTATACTTTAATTGGAGTCCACTGGTGGCAAATTCAATTGAATGGACGTGATTAGGAAAGGCACACGCCTGTCTATATAAGGTTTCACAGCTGAAAATGCATATCAGAGGAAAAACCAAGCCATGAGGTCAAAGGAACTGCTTGCAGAGCTCAGAGACAAGATTGTGTCAAGGCACAGATCTGGGGAATGCTACAAAAAAATGTTGGCTGCATTAAAGGTTCTCAAGAGCACAGTGGCATCCATAATTCTTAAATGGAAGAAGTTTGGAACAACCAGGACTCTTCTTAGAGCTGGCCGCCTGGCCAAACTGAGCAATCAGGGGAGAAGGGCCTTGGTAAGAGAGGTGACCAAGAACCCGATGGACACTCTGGTTGAGCTCTAGAGATCATATGTTGAGATGGGAGAAACTTGCAGTAGGACAACCATCACTGCAACACTCCACCGATCTGGGCTTTATGGCAGAGTGGCCAGAAAGTAGCCTCTCCTCAGTGCAAGACACATAGAAAACACCTAAAGGACTCTTAGACTGTGAGAAACAAGATTCTCTGGTCTGATGAAATGAAGATTAAACTCTTTGGCCTCAATTCCAAGTGTCATGTCTTGAGGAAACCAGGCACCGCTTACCACCTGCGCAATACCATCCCAACGGTGAAGCATGGTGGTGGTAGCATCATGCTGTAGGGGTGTTTTTCAGCAGTAGGGACTGGGGGACTGGTCAGGGTTGAAGGAAAGCTGAACGCAGCAAAATACAAAGATATCCTTAATGAAAACCTGGTTCAGAGTGCTCAGGACCTCAGACTGGGCCAAAGGTTCACCTTCCAACAGGATAATGACCCTAAGCACACGGCCAAGACAATGCAAGAGTGGCTTAGGGACAACTCTGTGAATGTCCTTGAGTGGCCCAGCCAGATCCTGGACTTGAACCCAATCGAACATCTCTGGAGAGACCTGAAAATGGCTGTCCACCGACGGTCCCCATGCAACCTGACAGAACTTGAGAGGATCTGCAGAGAAGAATGGCAGAAAATCCCCAAATCCAGGTGTGCAAAGCATGTCGCATCATACCCAAAAAGACTTGAGGCTGTAATTGCTGCCAAAGGTGCTTCAACTAAGTACTGAGTTAAGGGTCTGAATACTTATGTCAATGTGATATTTCCGTTTTTTTCTCTTTAATACATTTGCAAAGTTATCAAAAATCAGTTTTTTGCTTAGTCATTATGGAGTATGGAGTGTAGATTGATGTGGAATTTTTTTTTTTTTTAAAGCATTTTAGCATAATGTGAACAAAATGTGAAAATAATAAAGGGGTCCGAATACTTTAGGAATGCACTATAAATACGTTATTAGTGCACTATATGCACAAAACATTCAACAAAACATAAATGAACTGTCTGTTACAGATATACAAAGGCAGCCTTTAGTATCCCCCTTTAAAGTACTTAATTGACATGATAATTTACATACAATTGCCAACGCATTAATATACACGATAAAAGCAGTGGAAAAAGGAAGCTTTACAGTTATATGTAGATTTACATTGTCATTTAGCTGATACTTTTATACAATGCGACTTACAATGAGAAACATTAAAAAAATTTCATACAAATGCTAACAATATCTGCAGCATTACACAGCCAGTAGTGCAGTGAAAGAAAGAACTAAGAAGCCAGTAATAGTAATAAATAAAATTAAATACATTCACAAGACAATAAAGAATAGTTAATTAAAGGAAAAATGAAAGTTCTCTCTTTAGTCATCCTCATGCCATCCCAGATGTGCATGACTTTCTTTCTTCTGCAGAACACAAATTAAGATTTTTAGAAGAATATTTTAGCTCTGTTGGTCCATACAAAGCAAAAAAAAAAAAAAAAAAAAGTGAATTGTGGCCAGAACTGTGAAGCTCCAAAAAGCACATAAAGGCAGCATAAAAGTAATCTATAAACTTCCAGTGGTTAAATCCATGTCTTCAGAAGTGATATGATAGATGTGGGTGAGAAACAGATCACTATTTAAGTCCTTTTTACTATAAATTCTCCTACCTGCCCAATAGATGGCGATATGCACAAAGAATGCAAATTGCCAAAAACAAAAGACGAAAAACTCTTAGGAAAGAAGAGCACTTAGTAGGGCTGATAAAAGTAGTCACTTATAGTAAAATAAAAAGGACTTAAATATTGATCTGTTTCTCAGCCACACCCATCACATCACTTCTGAAGACATGGATTTAACAACTGGAGTCATATGGATTACTTTTATGCTGCCTTTATTGGCTTTTGGGCACTTTAAAACATTCACTTGCATTGAATGGACCAACAGAGCTGGTATTTGTTTCTAAAAATCTTTGTGTTCTGTAGAAGAAAGAAAGTCATACACATCTAGGATGGCATGAGGGTGAGTAGATAATGAGAACATTTTCATTTTGGGGTGTACTATCCCTTTAACATGAAGACATTAGGAAAAATATTACAGACAACTATACACAAGACAGCCCTTGAATATGCTGAACAGAGCAGGCTGGTTTCCGAGGGTGTACAGCTAAAAAATGAGTTTCTCTGTAACAAATGCACGAGTGTCCTCCACAGTATACTTGCATTTGATCTCTGCTCTCTCTCTCTCTCATACAGACATGGTGCAATCAGAGGCCTGAAATTCTGAAATGGGAAATTTATTCTCTTACTCTTCATGTCCCCATACACTCTCTATGTTTCTCTGTGATGGGTAGAGGCCTGTCTGTCATAAATTTGCTGCTTTTATTCTTCTCTACCTCTCTGTGTTCCTCTCTATCAACCACATCATTCAATGAATCATTCCTCATCAGAGAGAACTTCTAATGAATCAGTGCAGTGCTCGTGACCATGGGGGTGGAGTGTCATCTCTGGCAAGCACCCCGTGCCGCCCTCAGCAAGATGCCACCCCGGGTGGCTGCCCATGCCGTGATAGTGACTTGGGGATGGTCTCTTTTAACAGTAAGCAACCATCTTGCAACCTTTTATTAAAGCAACACTCTAAAAACACCCTGACATTGCATAAATGTTAAGTATCATAAAAATGCATAACAAATAAGGTATTTTGATCAAATCAAGTTTAATATGAGTTTTTCTCTGTTTTTAACTCTTTGACTGGGGAAAGAATTAACCGAACATAACAGGAAGGTTAAAAGTCAGAATTTAGTCTACTGAATAATTTCATGTTGTTGCAAACGTATTTACATTTCATTGAGCATTAATTGAGCATACACTTTAATTCAAAGTAACTTCTGTTACAAAGTAACAAAAATAGCTAATCTTAAAGAGGCAGTATCACAACTGCTCAGAAATAAACAGAAATGAAAGTGAGAGACAGTGGAACAATATTGAAATATTGTTTAAGAGGGTTTTTTTTTTTCAATTATTATTATTTTATTTAATCCTAGAAAGTGTGCATGAATAGAACTGAGACAGGACTGAGACAAGTGCCCAGAGGTATGTTTGGTTATCATTAAAAACAAAACAAAACCAACCCTAGTGAAAAAAAAAAAAAAAAAAAAAAAATCAGCTAAAACCAGCATAAACTGGTTGTTTTAGCAGGTTACCCAGCCTGATCAGTCAGCTGGTTTTAGAGGGGTTTAAGGGTGACCATCTTAAAGGGATAGTTCACCCAAAAAGGAAAATGATTTCATCATTTACTCACCCTCATGTCATCTTATTTGTGTATGACTTTCTTTCCTATGCAGAACACAATCAAAGATTTTTAGAAGAATATCTCAGCTTTGTTGGTTTATAGAATGGGTACCAAAACTTTTAAGGTCCAAAATGCACATAAAAGCAGCATAAAATTAATCCATGCCACTCCAGTGGTTAAATCCACGACTTGTGAAGCAATATGAAAAGTGTGGGTGAGAAACAGATCAACATTTAAGCACTTTTTTTTTTCAATATATCTCCACTTTCACTTTCACATTCTTCTTTTGTTTTTGGTGATTTGCATACCTACTGGGCAGGGAGGAGAATTTATAGTAAAAAAAGAAAAAGAAAAAAAAAACTATTTTGATCTGTTTCTCACCCATACCTATCATATCGCTTCAGAAGACACAAATTTATCCACTGGAGTGGTATGGATTACTTTTATGCTGCCTTTGTGTGCTTTTTGGTGCTTCAAAGTTCTGGCCACATTCACTTGCATTGTGAGGAGCTACTGAGCCTACAGATCTGAAATCTTCGTTTGTGTTTTGCAGAAAAAAAGAGAAAGTCATACACATCTGGGATGGAATGAGGGTGATTAAATGATGAGATAATTTTCATTTTTGGGTGAACTATCCCTAAAGACCAGTCAGCTTAGGCTGGTTTTCGTTATGTTTTTTTTTTTTTTTTTCAGCCGGAATCAAAACAAAGACATTTTCCAAGCACACTGCAAAACAAGTAGCCTAACATTTTTATGTAAATCTGGTAGTTTTTTTTTTTTTTTTGGCTTTGTGTGGATCTTTTCCTTCACTTAACGTGAGATGGCGATATTATGCAACCAAGTGTCAAGCCTTGACTCTCAAATTATGTCTTTACTCCGGCCACAAAACATCTTCAGTCATCTTTGATGGCGCATGGAAAGGCGCTTGCCTTGGAGGGAGAACAAACGTGACTGAATGCACACGGACGGTACTGAGACAGCGGAAATCCTATCACAGCTAACAGGGCGCCTGGCAATCAAGAGACAGAACGAGGCTAATTGGCCCTCACAACCCGGTATTATCTCTGTAGCCACGGACGCCCACTGCCGAAAGCCGGTAGTACACGGTGAGAGCGCCATCTGTGCGCTTTATTTTCTCATAGAGAGCCCGAGCCAGTGGAGACGAGGGGGAGAGAAAGAGGGGGGGAGAGGGGAGTTTGAATCTATCAGCCCGCACAATCTATTCACCACCTCCGCTGGCAAACGATGCGCGGTGACTTCTCGGTTCATATTTGACGGTTTCACTCCCGCTCAAGAGGACGCACGGGACTCAGATGGCTGTTTGTTTGCTCCTAAAATTACAGGCTCACTCACTCCAATGGTGAGTTTCTTGGCATAGCTGAAAGCAGAGCGCGCGATGGCTGAGCCGCAGGCTTCCGAATCCGTGGCGGGACCCTTGCAAGAGCTCGCCTCCGAAGCGACCACTCCGACCTGGGACTCTGCGGAGATTGCAGCGGCAGCGTCGGCGCTTAGCATCAGCGATACCCACGCCGCGGGCACGCGAACTTACCTGGACGTGTCGGCGGCTGCCTTCGCCGGTGGGTACCCAGTGTACAGGGCCGAGGGAGTGTACTCGAACGGACGGTACAGGGAGCACATCAGCCCGCGGATCGGCACCCGAATTCGCGACAGTTCTGCGGAGAGGTGTCCAGGCACCGGGAATCCACCTTGCGGTATTATGAAGGTGAGTGAGTGTCATCACTTTGTTATTGACTGAGGACGGACTTTCAAAGCACTGCAGTAGTAAACAGTATGCATGCGTGCCTGTGCAAACATTCACTGCTACAGAAACACGTTTTGTTGCTTTAGTAGTGTTTTGTGTGTCTTCCTCTGTTTGTACGTATAAACACATTGGCTGTCTCAAAACCAAGTGAGGTGCCCTGCATAGACAGCATTTATTTATTTATTTAATTTTTTACATTTTATGTCCAATAACCATTTTATGTCCTTTGTTTTTGGACATCCTGTGCTACCGAGCCTGCAGAGAGAGAGAGAGAGAGAGAGAGGGAGAGGGTGTAGAAAGAGAGAGAGAGAGAGAGAGAGAGAGAGAGAAACAAGCCGGTTGGCTGGTCTTTGCTGATCACCCAGTTGCTGGTTTTAGAGGTGTTTTGGGCACTTTTTAGCTGGTCAGACAGGGAAACCAGTTAGACCGGCTGGGTGACCAGCCAGCCGGTTTAGGCTAGTTTTTACCGTTTCTTTTTCCATCAGTGTAGATTCTGAGACCCAGTCCTTTTAGATCACATTTTCTGTGTTCTGTTGAAAGGTAGGGGTCAATTGTTTGTCAATGTGCCTGTATTATGCACATCCTGGGTCATAACATGTTTTATTATTTTACTGATGTGTATTAAAGGAATATTTACCCCAAAATTAAAATTCTCTTATAATTTACTCATCCTCATGCCATCCAAGATGTGTATGACTTTCTTTCTTCAGCAGAACACAAACAACGATTTTTAGAACAATATATCAGCTCTGTTAGTCCATACAATGCAAGTGAATGGTGACCAGAACTTTGAAGCACCAAAAAGCACATAAAAGCAGCATTAAAGTAATCCACATGACTCCAGTGGTTAAATCCATGTCTTCTGAAGCAATTTGATAGAGGTAGGTGAGAAACAGATCAATATTTAAGTCCTTTTTACTATAAATCTCCACTTTAACTTTTACTTTCACATTCTTCTTTTGTTTTTGGTGATTCACATTCTTTGTGCATATTGTCACCTACTGGGCAGGAGACGAATTTATAGTAAAAAAGGACTTAAATATTTATCTTTTTCTTACCCACACCTATTATATTGCTTCTGAATTTATATATTTAACTACTGGAGTTTAATGGATTACTTTTATGCTGCCTTTATGTGCTTTTCGGTGCTTGAAAGTTATGTGCATGGTGAAGGGGACCTACTGAGCTGAAATATTCTTCTAAAAATCTGTGTTTGTGTTCAGCAGAAGAAAGTAAGTCATACACATATGGGATGACATGTGAGTGAGTAAATGATGAAATAAGTTACATTTTTGGGTGTGAACTATTCCTTTAAGGTACTTCCTTTCAAACATTTATATGACAGTTGCATAGCACAGGTGACAGTGCAGTGCACCCAAGGCAAACCTTAACCGTCTCAATGACTGAAGCACAGCTGCCAAACCTTGTTTTAATTGTGAAGGTTATTCATTAGAGATTAGCGAAAGGGCTCTTTCAAGTTGGAACCGTACAGATTGATGTATTTTAATGGATGTTGACGAGAGTGAAAGGCTTTGTGTTGGATCAAGTAATCTATGTGATTGATCAGTTGACATCTGACACAGGAGAAACCAATATGTGATGGAGTGGCTTAGTTGTCAAAGCACAAAAATGTGTTGGGAATCAGTGCACTTTGACTAATTACTTATGGCAATTTAAGGATTGTTTTCAGTTCAAAGGAGAGACAAAGGGAGGAAAGAAGAAAGCAAGAGGGAGAGAGAAACCTAGACACAGTTAGTGGACTCTGTACAAATTACCTTTTGATGAGTTACCCTAGTCCTCAACAGGGAGTTTTTCCTTGATGTGTCGTTGTTGTTGTTGTTTGGCACTGGGCAGTGCTGCTTTCTGAGATTAATGAGGAGTCAAAAGTCAAATTGTCATTGGGTTGATTCATTTTGCTTAGCAACTGACATGAAACAGCACCGTGTTCTCCCGTTCCCTCACTTGATTCAATTCCTATGTGGCTGTGTGGGTGTCTTGGCACCCACAAGAGGGCCAGGATGACAGGGATATGAGCGGAACAGTTAACGTGTCATCATCTTTGCTCTTCAAGTTAACATGTGTTTGTGGTGCTTATGTAGAAGGTTTAGCAGCCTAGAAATAAACAAGCATACAGTCTTTACTCAAGACAACCGCAAAAGTGTTAATACAGATATGACCCCTGAAGGGTCACGATGTGTGCAGGTAGCTTTCATATAGTCATGCATAGACAGACTTTTGACTTGCGGCAAGAAGTCTGGCCCTCATTGCAGGTTATTCTAGCGAAGCACTACCCACTTAGACAGAAAGAGACTGCCTAGTACACATGTAAAGTGACCTGCCAACCACAGTTCATTCTGTTTTTACGTGCCATTTAGGGGCGGGATTATCTGTAGTACATTATGCTACAATGTTAGACAGAAATTAATTTTCTCCATGATCGGTTTTACAGAAAAAACTGTTAAAATAGTGGAAAATGTGTGTAAACTCTTTTCTACTCAGTACTTTTTTACATGACTTGCAGTGACACTTGACATTTTTGCATTAGACCATTGGTTCTCAACTTTTTTTTGATGAAAGTCCCCCTAATACATTCCCATTCCATTGAGCCGGATCCATCTACAGAACCATACAGGTGCATTAGCCGAGATTGTGCCTCCGCCTGTGTATTTGACGCTGCTCAATTAGATACTTCAGATGCGTCACGAAACTTCAAAATCAGAAAAACCACGGTACAAATGTGTACCAACCAGTATAATTGAGAACCAAGTGATATACTCCAAGTCTAGATAAATGTTTAAATGCACGGAAACTTGACGATAGATTTGATTATTATGACTGATAAACGCCCCCCATTGTAACCTAATGCCCCCCTCTCTACTAATTTGCTCTCAGCGCCCCTTGGCCTCCTTTGGTACCCGTACCACCCCCCCCCACCCCCTTTGAGAACCCCTGCATTAGACGGTCCATGAATGGACTGTTGGTATGCCGTCTGAGGTCTGAACTAACTTTCATATACTCATATATCTGCTCCCCAACAGTAGATTGGTAAAATCTTTTTTTATGCTACCTTGTTTGCTTTTTTTCCACCTTGATAATAAAACAATATCAAAAGAAATGTAAATAATAACTGTAAAGGAGGCGGCGAGAAGCAGCTTTCCTGGTTCAGGTAAGGTTTTATTTTCTCTCTGCAGCAGAATTGCAGTCTCAGAGTCTTTGCGTTATTCAGTAAGTTAATATATAATCACACACCGCTTCACAAAATAAACTCTCATCATTTGTAACAATAAAAACGAATTATTCGGGTCTGTGGTGCCCAGGCTTTCTCTCTTCTATTTGCGGTGTGTCTCTATTTATGCCGCTCTCCCTGTGCTCACTGAAATTAGAGACAGGTGTTAGACATAATTTAGCTCAGGTGTAAGCGCCCTTACCGCTTTCTCTCTCTCCGGAGAGATGCTTGACCACGCCCCCGCTGCCACATATCCCCACCGCCCGACTCAGGCCGGGGCGGCATCCGGCCTGCCTACCACTCCCCCCCCATTCCTGGAAAGGAAGTCGGCGACAGCCATCTGCGCCCCCGGTCTGTGGACCACCTTGAACTTAAACGGCTGAAGAGCCAGGTACCAACAGGTGATCCGGGCATTGGTATCTTTCATGCGGTGGAGCCACTGGAGTGGGGCGTGATCGGAACAGAGGGTGAAGGCCCGCCCCAGCAGGTAGTATCGGAGAGTGAGGACCGCCCACTTGATGGCGAGACACTCCTTTTCTACGGTGCTGTACTTAGTTTCCCTCAACGAGAGCTTACGGCTAATGTACAGCACCGGGCGCTCCTCCCCCTCCACCACCTGCGAAAGCACGGTCCCCAGCCCCCTGTCTGAAGCATCTGTCTGTAAAACAAAAGGGAGAGAGAAGTCAGGTGAATGTAAAAGCGTCCCCCTCAAAGTGCGGCTTTAACTTGCGTGAAAGCCTGTTGACACTGCTCCGTCCACTGGACCGGGTCTGGAGCTCCCTCTTTAGTGAGATCAGTCAGCGGGCTGGTGATGTCCAAATAATTAGGTACGGACCTTCTATAATAGCCAGCCAGCCCCAGGAACTGTCTCACCCCCTTTTTGGTCTTGGGTCTCGGGCAGGTCGCAATCGCCGCCGTCTTGTCAATTTGGGGACGCACCTGCCCATGGCCCAAGTGGAACCCCAGATACCGTACCTTCACCCGTCCAATCGCGCACTTCTTCGGGTTCGCTGTGAGTCCCGCTCGGCGCAGCGATCTCAGAACCGCCCTCAGATGTTGCATATGCCGCTGCCAATCATTGCTGTAAATGATGATGTCATCTAAATGGGCAGCGGCGTAAGCTGAATGCGGTCTGAGGATTCGGTCCATGAGACGCTGAAACGTAGCCGGGGCCCCAAACAAACCGAACGGAAGTGTCACAAATTGGTGTAATCCAAACGGTGTGGAGAAGGTGGTTTTCTCACGGGAAATTGGTGTCAAGGGGATCTGCCAATAACCCTTCGTCAAATCCAATGTCGAATAAAAACAAGCAGTGCCCAACCGATCGAGCAACTCATCAACGCGAGGCATTGGATACGCATCAAATTTAGACACTGCGTTGACTTTTCTATAATCCACACAGAATCGCACAGACCCATCGCTCTTAGGCACTAGAACAACTGGGCTGGACCAATCGCTGTGGGATTCTTCTATTACTCCCATATCAAGCATCGCATCCAATTCTTCCCGAACGATTTTCTTCTTGTGTTCGGGTAATCGATAGGGGCGGCTACGTACCACGACCCCCGGCTCGGTCTCGATGTGGTGATGGATGAGGTTTGTACGTCCCGGTAGAGTGGAGAACACATCCGCAAACTCCTGTTGCAACCTTGCAACCTCCACGAGTTGACTCGGTGAGAGGTGGTCTCCGCAAATGACCGGGGTGAATTGTTTATGTTTTGAACTCACCTCCGGTCCGAGCTCCGCCTTCTCGGGAACTACCGTAGCCAAGGTCACGGGAACCGCCTCCCTCCATAATTTCAGGAGATTGAGGTGGTATATTTGGCGTGTGCCCCCCCCCCTTTATCGGTTCGTTTAACCTCATAATCGAGATCTCCCACTCGTCGTGTGACCTCAAAGGGCCCTTGGCACTTGGCGAGTAATTTAGAGCTCGATGTGGGAAGTAATACAAGCACTTTATCTCCCGGTGCAAATTCCCTTAGCTGAGTTCCCCTGTCATACAGTCGGCGCTGTCGTTCTTGAGCTTGGACCAAATTCTCCTGTGTTAGCTGCCCCAAAGTGTGGAGTTTTGCTCCAAGATCAAGAACGTACTCAATTTCATTTTTACTGTTTGAAGGTCCTTCCTCCCAGGCCTCTTGCAATACATCAAGGACACCGCGTGGGCGTCGCCCATACAGCAGCTCGAATGGGGAGAAGCCAGTGGAGGCTTGCGGGACCTCTCGTACTGCAAATAACAGGGGGTCGAGCCATTTATCTCAATTTCTAGCATCGTCGTGTACGAACTTACGAATCATGTTTTTGAGGGTTTTATTAAATCGTACCACCAGGCCATCCGTTTGAGGATGGTACATGCTGGTGCGAATTGATTTAATGCTCAACAATTCGTACAGCTCGCGTAGTGTCCGTGACATAAATGTTGTGCCCTGATCGGTGAGGATTTCTTTCGGAATCCCCACCTGGGAGATTATTTTGAAGAGTGCCTCCGCAACACTGCATGCTGAGATGTTGCGAAGAGGCACTGCTTCCGGATATCGCGTTGCATAGTCCACTAGGACCAATACAAAGCGATGTCCGCATGCTGACCGTTCTAATGGCCTGACGAGGTCCATTCCAATTCTCTCAAAGGGGACCTCGATCAGAGGGAGAGGGTGCAATGGCGCTTTTGGGGTGGCCAGTGGTTTAACCAGCTGGCATTCGCGGCATGCCGCACACCACCTTCGGACATCGCCACCAATGCCCGGCCAATAGAAACGGGCTATTAGATGGTTCAGTGTCTTCCTTTCTCCTAAGTGACCTGCCATGGGATTATAATGAGCCGCCTGGAATACCATTTCCCGACGGCTCCTTGGAATCAAAAGTTGGGTTGTATCCTCTTTGGTCCGAGTGTCCTGTGTCACTCTATACAACCGCTCATTTATAATTGCAAAATAGGGGTATGAAAGTGCGATGTCAGGCTGAAGTCGTTGACCATCGATGACTCTCACTTGGTCAAAGGCGTGTTTGAGGCTTTCGTCTCGCGACTGCTCTAAAGGGAAATCCCCCTCAGGGAATTCCCTGAGAAGGGGAGGGGCTGCAGCCTCTCCCCCTCTCTCGTCATTATGACGTGGAGCTGTCGAGGATGGCCCCGACTCCACCTCCCCTGCCAGAGCATCGCACATTGCACATCTCCCTAACTTTATACAGGACCCATCCGCACAAATTCCCTTTAATAAAACTCTAAAATCAGGCCAATCAGTCCCCAGAATCAGCGGATGGGTGAGGCGGGAACTAACCGCGGCCTCCACTCTATGATTTTTCCCCTGGAATTTAATCTTCAGGGTCACCACCGGATACTTGTGAATATCCCCGTGTACACATTTCACCTTCACCGTTTTAGTTGTGACCAATGCCTTGGGTTGAACCAGGCGTTGGTGGATAGTGGTTTGATTACACCCGGTGTCCACCAACGCTTGGTGAGTACCCCCCTTGACACTTACCGGTATCCGGTACGCTCCGGCCCGGTCAGGGGCAGCCTGTGGGAGGTCAGAGACCCACACCACCGTCCCCAGGTCCATCAGAGGGCACTGATCTCGGAAGTGGCTCGGGTCTCCGCACGCCCAGGCGCTACGCCCGCACTTGCATCGGCGGGCGCCCCCCCCTGAGGGGGAGAGCGGCGGGGTATTGGAGTAGGGGAAGGTGTCGCCTCCCACATCCGGGGAACTGGTCTCAGCAGCTGAAGTCCTCCTCGTCTGCGTGGGGCAGGAACGGGACCTGGAGAGAGAGCAGAACGAGAGGAGAGAGGGGAGGGGGAAGAGACAGAGGGAGGAGAGAAAATGTAGGAGGGCTCTTCCGCCCTCGGGATCACCGCCATGTGGTCCTCCGCAAGCCGGACAGCTTCCTCCAACGTCGGGCGGTGGCACTGGACCCACTCCGCCGTCACTTTTGGCAGTCGATGTGTGATATGCTCCAGTACCACCTGGTCGATAATTCCATCGACGTCGCGGCCATCTTCGGCAGGCGTCATGGAGCCGCTAGGCGAAGGCAAACGGGCGGTCGGAGCTCTCCAACTTCAAGCTCCAGAAGAGTTGACGACTTTCCTCCAGAGTGCGACCAACCCGTTGCAAGATGGCTCTTTAAATCTCCGTAGGCCAGGAGGCTCGTCGCTGGCAGTTGTTGAGCCGTGAGCTGGGCTTCCCCGGACAACAGTGGGATCAGTCGGTCCGCCCATTGGCCGGGCGGCCAGCCCTAGATCTCGGCAGTCCGCTCAAACAAATCCAGGAAGGCCTCGGAGTCATCCGCCGCCCCCATTTTCTGTAATGCGGGCGGGGGTAATGACGTGGGAGGACGCCTCCTGGCTGAGGAGGCTCCGGATCACCTGCCGGTCCTCGGCTGGAGCGTGCAGGAGCTCGACAAACCGCCGATCTTGATCTTGTCGGAGCTCCAGCAGTGTTTGCTGGTGGCTCTGGTGTAGGCTAGCGAGGGCTTGGAGGATCTCCGCCAACTGGGAGGACTCTACGGAGTGACTTCCATCCATCTTCCACACAAACTTCAATTCCCGGGTTTCGACACCAGTGTAAAGGAGGCGGCGAGAAGCAGCTTTCCTGGTTCAGGTAAGGTTTTATTTTCTCTCTGCAGCAGAATTGCAGTCTCAGAGTCTTTGCGTTATTCAGTAAGTTAATATATAATCACACACCGCTTTACAAAAGGCTCTCTCTCTTCTATTTGCGGTGTGTCTCTATTTATGCCGCTCTCCCCGTGCTCACTGAAATTAGAGACAGGTGTTAGACATAATTTAGCTCAGGTGTAAGTGCCCTTACCGCTTTCTCTCTCTCCGGAGAGATGCTTGACCACGCCCCCGCTGCCACAATAACTTAATTCTCCATATGTCTTCCATGTATCAGAGCAAAACATTGAGCCCGTTTACATGCACACCAATACACTGACTACTCCCAAAAATCAGCTTATTTAAAGAAATCCTAAAAAGCAAGAAATCTGCATTTACATGACATTTGAAATAATCTTGTTATTCTCCACTTTTGATGGCAAACCTTGAAGAGGCATGAACGCTGGTTAAGCTGTTTACATGCAACACGAAATCGGTGTAATGGGCAAAAATCTACCCATGGCGATCGGTTTATTCTTGAGCCGTTTGTGACCTTACACAGATAAAGGAATGCTGTTTAATGCATTTACATGAACATAAACATTGTCTGCTTATTAAGCATAATCAGTGTAAGAACGTGCATGTAAATGTGCTCATTGAAACAAAAAGCACATCATTAACTAAGATTAACTTTCTTTACTCATTAACTAGATTCTGAATAGCCTCTTGTTAGGCTCACATTAAATTGGGAAGATTTCTTTGAAGATTTTTTGAATGTTCTTAACTCATGTTAACTGGATTCTGAATGAAGAAGCTTGTCCCTTTTTAGCTGATGCATCCTCCGCTTTAGCTTTAACAAGCTCAAAGTGTTCCTTGCTATGTTGCACAAGTTACTTCATCTCTGGTAGAAATGTTTGAAATCCAGTTTAAATGCCGTAATGCTTGGATTGATTGTTCTTTTGTTTAGGTTTTGGGAAAAATTACAATATTTGCTTCAGTAAACCAAACAGTCAAACACATAATTTCCTCTTTATCAGGCTAATTTTCTCTTTCTCGTTTGAAGGTGATTTCTCCCCTGGGATTATAGGTTAGAGTTTTGCCAGGTGTCATGGTATGGGCTTTCGTGTAGTGAGTGGGTGTAAGCGTGTGATATGTTATTATGACCTTAAAACTTAGTGGCAGTCTAAGAGAATACTTTGTCCTCAGCTAAAACTGATCCTTTTAAAGTGCCCAGGGCCACAGCAATCCAGAGATCAGAATCTGTCTCGCTGCTTACCTCTACACGCAGTCTTACCTTTTTGCATTTTATTTATTTTATTTATTTTTTTGGCCTAAGACTTGTGCTTTGATTAAAAAAAATCACCTAGTACGGTATTGCTATCACCTATGAGGAAAGTAAACCTGACTGTGAAAGTACCAGGGTGGCAATGGAGAGCAGTGTGCCTCAAAAATAATGACTGACAGCTATAAAACTCAGAGCTGTCAATCACATATGTGTCATGCTTCTATTACAGCACAGCACTAAAAATAATTCTGCATTATTGACATTTATGTTAGTCTTGACCATCTTTCTTATGAGTTCATATCAGCACCCAGAAAATAGCAGTTGATGATTTTTATCAATAATACCATGAAAGAGAAAGTGAGGGTTGCATGTGGGTTGTTGTTCTTTCGGTTGAGTGAACCCAGGAGCGCTTAATCAAATCAGATGCTGTTAAACCGAGCAAATGTCATTGACAAATGGAAAAATATCTAGACTTGGTAACAACGCGCAACACGCCTCTGCATATTAGAAAACAACAGAGAAGGTGAAGTCAGGCCACGCGTACCAACAAATGTGACATTTTCTGATTATGGTATTAAAAATTGCATACCTGGTGTTCATATAATTGAGTTGGTGTTGAGTGGACATTAATTATGACATTGAAAAGCAACTGGCTTTTGGTTGTATAACAGCTTTAGGCTATATTTTACATTTTTTGACATTTGCTAATGTACATTACTTCCAATAGGAGAGAAAAATCAGATGAGAATCTCTATAATATGTCAGTTGTTTCTGTGCTCAGATTTGCAAAGATTTGGCAGCATTTTCAGTAAAAGTCAGAGATTTCAAAAGGAAATCGAATATTCCTTATAAAATTCTTCCAAAACCAATTTATCTGAGCTATGCTATCATCATATTACTTGTAGTTCTATACTATTACTGTATGTCAACCATTGTAAAAAGATTACACGGTTCAAGATCAAAATGTATATCAAAATACACTTAAATGGTTTGGATGGCACCTGTTTTTGGCCAAGAAATGTTGATTACTATTATGGCTTCGTTGAAAAGCTTCAGGAGCAGCTCAGAACAATGAGATATCAACTTTGACAGGAGGCTAATTATGCTTTCTCTGTTGTGTGTTTTTCTGCTTTCTGTTTTGACAAAATTCCAGTCCTGAGAATAAATGCACAGTTGGTGTAAACAGCCCACTTAAATCTATGCTTTACCATTGATTTTATTCAGTGTGGTGATAGATTTAGGCCTTAAACGGTTCTCTCTGTAGTTTCATTTTAGCAGAAATGGTCAGGATGACTGCTGTCTAGAGGTTTTGAGATTAGAATGACTGTAGTAGTGTTGTCACAATACCAAAATTTCAGTAGTTGGTACCGATACCAGTGGAATTTCACAGTTGATACCAATTTCGATACCACAGCAAAAATATTCTAATATGGTAATGTGCTATTGAACACACTCCTATAGCCTGTTTAAAGTAAAATTTCTATGTAAATAATAAATTAAAAGAAATGCATGTTTCATTCAAGTGTTTTTTTTTTTTTTTTTTTTTATTTCCCCTTTTTCACCCAATTTGGAATGCCCAATTCCCAATGTGCTTTTAAGTCCCCATGGTCGCGAATCCCAGCTGCCTCTGCATCTTAGACCATCAACCCGCGCATCTTATCACGTGGCTTGTTGAGTGCTTTGCCACGGAGGCATAGCGTGTGTGGAGGCTTCACACCATCCACGCTCAACTCACCATGCGCCCCCACCGAGAACAAACCACATTATAGCGACCACGAGGAGGTTACCCCATGTGACTCTACCCTCCCTAGCAACTGGTCCAATTTGGTTGCGTAGGAGACCTAGCTGGAGTCACTCAGCATGCCCTGGGATTCGAACTAGCAAACTAGCGAACTCCAGGGGTGGTAGCCAGCATCTTTTACCACTGAGCTACCCAGGCCCCCCTCAAGTGTTTCTAACTTAAGTATGCCTTACTTAAGTGTTTTAAGTAGGACCCTACTGAAATCTGATTTTTTTCCTAAATACTGTATTTTTGCCCCCCCCCCCCCCCCTCGTTAAAGCGCAGATTCTGTGATTTAATTCTATAAATATACAGTATAGCTTACAAGTGCTGCAAGCTTCACAGTGGATTAGTGCTCTGCTTTGTCATTTCATACAATGTGAATTATTCTCAATTTCTGTGGAGTTTGGAGTAATGAGCAGTCGTCTTCACACATTGATTTAAAGCATGCATCTCATGCAAACTAAGATTGCAGCCTTTCATGGTTTAATAATCACACTAGGACATATCACAATTTTCATTTCATTTATTGTCCATTTCAGTGTAAAAGGAGTAACAGAGCACAGGCTCATAAGTGTGTGATGACTTGGAGGATCTTGCTGTAATACGTTGATCGATCACTGCCATGGAGACAAAATTCACTGAGTTGATTACAAGAGTGGTGGATGTTGAGAAACGGATCGATTATCTGGATTCATCGGAGAGGAATTTGCTGCTAACCCACTAGCGACCAAGGCCGATCTGGAGTGCATTTGGGAAAAGTTGGAAGACTTGGAGAATCGTAACCGGCTAAACAACGTCCGAATTGTTGCAATTCCTGAGGACAAAGAAGGCAGAGATATGGTGAAATTCCTAGACAGGCTCTCCCCGAGTCTGCACGACATAACAGGCCATAAGCTGGAAATCGAGCAAGCTCACAGGCTTCCGGCTCGGCGATCCGCTGAGGGAGACAGGCCCCGATCAATTCTGGCCAAATATCTGAGATCATCCGATGAAGATCTCGTGTAACGTGAGGCAAGGAGTAAAGGAAGGCTTTCTTGGAAGAACCACAGCATTTTCTTGTTCCCAGACTTTGTGAATTCGATGAGAGAAACGTGATCGATTCAAGGAATGCAAGAAACTCTTACAAACAGAGGGTCGCTTTTGCACTGATGTTCCCGGCCAAATTAAGAATAGATACTAAGGATGGCCGCAAAATATTTACATGCCCACAGCAAGCAATGTCCTTCATAAAGTCAATGACTAAGTTATTTGTGGTTCTCATGTTGCAGCCAAGTGGGCCTGACTCACTGAATATCCACTTGACTGTCAGAGGAAACTGAGCGCCTTTTTTTTTTTTTTTTGTGCTGGTTCCGCCTAGCGGCTGGAGTTTGTTTTGTGGAATAATACTCCTTTGGGACAGTTTGTGGATGAATCTGAATGTTTTTTTTTGTGCTTATGTCTCCTATTGGCTGGAGTTTGTTTTATAGATTATTTTCTGTTGTGTAATTCTGTCTCACAAAATGTGTATAGAAACAACGGACTTGAGCATTCTGATGGCAAGGTTGTCGCGGGGGCTCTCGTAGGCGTACATGGACTGTTTGAGTTTAGAGGGATGGACGCCGGTTGGCGCTGTGGTGCGCAGGGTTAATGCATATGTATCATTTTTTCTCATACAGTACTGTGCAAAAGTTTTAGGTATTTGTGAAAAAGGTTGCATAGTGAGGATGTCTTCAAAAATAATTACATAAATAGTTTTCATTTATCACTTAATGTCATACAGTCCAGTAAACATAAAAAAAGCTAAATCAATATTCGGTGTGACCACCTTTGCCTTTAAAACAGCACCAGTTCTCCTAGGTACACCTGGACACAGTTTTTCTTGGTTGTTGGCAGATAGGATGTTTCTAGCTTATTGGAGAATCCGCCACAATTCTTCTATCTGTTTAGGCTGTCTCGATTGCTTCTATCACTTTATGTGATCTCAGACTGACATGATGTTCAGTGGGGGGCTTTGTGGGGGCCATGACATCTGTTGCAGGGTTCCCTGTTCTTCTATTCTAATCTTTTCTGTTTGCAAAAGTAATGTTTGGGAGTCTAACATTTATGTTTCCTATTGACACACTAAAGCTGAAGCTATAAAAAACCATCTTAAGACAAATGCTTTTGTGAAACATCTTATGTGCCTAAGACCTAAGACTGTATGTCAAAATGTCAGGTGTTAATATGAGCGGATTGTCTCTCTCCACGTGGAATGTGAATGGGTTGGGGCACCCCATAAAAAGAAGGAAGGTTATTTCTTTTCTTAAACATAAGAAATATGATGTAGTGTTCCTTCAAGAAACACATCTTTCACCACAGGAAGCTGAAAAATTTGGGAAGATATGGGATGGACATGTTTTCTTTAGTGTTGGCTCAAGTAAGAGCAGGGGAGTCATTACATTGATAAGTAAGCATCTACAATTTAAATGTCTCAAACATATTAAAGATAAATTAGGAAGAGTCATTATTGTTTTAGCAGAAATTCAGGGGCAAAGGTTGATTTTGGAAAATATTTACACACCTAACGCTGATGATCAGGGCTTTTTTATTGATATAAAGGGATGTTGCAAGCCGCTGGCACCCCTCATGATATAAGGAGGAGACTTTCATCTTTTGATGGACTCAGTCCTTGATTATAGTTAAGCAGTAGTGTGCAAGCCCCCTAGAGCGACAGTGACGCTTCGCAGGATGTGCAAAAATCTTGGTCTTACAGATATTTGGAGACTTTTGAACCCATCTGGTAGGGACTATAAATTTTTTCATCAGTCCATAAGATTTATTTTAGAATAGATTATTTTTTATATATAATATAGAATTGAGAATTGACCCGATTAAAATACAGATATAATATTATTTTGTCGCGGAAGGTGGAGTTTTGGCTATTTAGGCAAGACAGTCATATTTTGAGTCGGTGGACAAAGCAGGGAAGCTGAATTAAAGAATTCTATCTTGATCTCTATGGTTCCACATCTTTGTCTACTGATGAAGACATTGGAAACTTTGTGGAACCATTAGAACTTCCTAAACTGACGACTGAGCAAAAAAATTATCTTGATTCTGAGATAAACTTGGAGGAGCTTGGCAAGGTAATTAAGGCCTTGCCTACAGACAAGGCTCCGGGGCCAGATGGCTTTGCCGCTGAATCTTTTAGATCTTATGCTACAGAACTGGCTCCACTTTTGTTAGAAGTTTATACAGGAACATTAAAGAATGGAAAGCTTCTGCCAACCATGACACAAGCCCGGATCAGTCTGATTCTTAAAAAGGACGAATATCCAAGCGAGTGTAAGAGTTACTGTCCAATTTCCCTGATCCAGCTAGATGTAAAAATAATTTGTCAAAAATTCTGGCTAACCAATTAAGTTATGACATCTCTCATACATATAGATCAGGTTGGGTTTATTCGGGGCCGCAGCTCTTCTGATAACTTTAGGCGTTTCATCAATATTATGTGGCCAGTGGCGAATGATCAGACTCTGGTCGCGGCCTTCTCACTTGACGCCGAAAAGGCGTTTGATATGGTAGAATGGGATTATTTTAAGATTTTGGAAATATATGGGTTCGGGAATACTTTTATTGGATGGATTAAGTTACTTTATAGTCACCTGGTAGCGGCGGTACAAACAAATGGATTAATTTCAGATTATTTTACTCTGGATTGGGGCACCCGGCAGGGCTGCCCTCTTTCCCCATTATTGTTCTGTCTTGCCCTGGAACCATTAGCAGCTGCGATAAGTAGGGAAGATGATTTTCCAGGGGTGGTGGTGGGAGGTGTGGTGCTTAAGCTTTTGCTTTACTTAGATGATATTTTATTATTCGTCTCTGACCCCATTAGATCTATGCCTTGCCTCCATAGAATTATTAATTGCTTTTCTAAGTTCTCAGGATACAGAGTCAACTGGTCTAAATCCATAGCTTTGGCTCTGACAGCGTACTGCTCAGTAATGGCTTTCCAGCCGGCACCTTCCAGTGGCCCAAACAAGGCATTAAATATTTGGACATTTTAGTCCCAGCAAATTTGTCTGATTTAGTTAGTTAATTTTGACCCCTTCATAACGTTTTCGAGCGATGTAGGCAGGTGGGCTTCATTATATTTATCTATGATTGGGAAGGATAATGTTATTAAAATGAATTGTATTCCAAAATGTAACTACCTGTTACAATCTTTCACTGTAGATGCCCCCCTCTCTTATTTCAAGCAATTTGATAGCATAGCGAAGTTCTTCATTTGGATTGGTAAGCGTCCTAGATTATATTTAAATAAGTTACATAGACCGATTGAAAAAGGTGGGCTAGGCCTACCCTAGATTTTGTTTTATTATTATGCATTCGGTCTTAGACATTTGGCTCATTGGTTGCTTCCACCTGAGAGAGCCTCTCCCTGGTTTTGTATTGAACAGGAAGTTCTTGCCCCTATTTTGCCATTTCTATCAAACTAATCGGAGAAGTTAAGTTACACCCAGTTATCTACCATTTGCACACAATATGGGCAAAAGTGTCCAGAGTGTTTAATTCTGATGTTAATTTAAATGTTGCCTCAAGCGTATGGCTGAACCCTAAATTAGGTATTAATAAGTCCCCTTTCTGCTGGTCAAAGTGGATTGTGAGGGGGGGTTACTACACTCTGTGACCTATATGAGATTGGAGTGTTGAGATCTTTTGAAAATTTGGTTCAACATTTTGGGATTTCCAGATCTCAGTTCTATAGGTATTTACAGCTGCACCACGTACTCTGTATTGTTTTTGGGAGTAGCACACACCCACCTAAAGCAGCAGATACTCTGGGAGAGGTGATTACTGCTTTTGGAAAAGGTCATTAGGCATCAATGTATTACTCCCTGCTAATTCAGGGTCTGGGGGACGGAGCTTTAACTTCTATGAAGAGATTATGGGAGAAAGATATGAACTTGATATTGGAGGAGGGAGTGTGGGCTAGGATTCTAAAAACATCAAGTCTGCATCTAGTGATAGAAGGGTGCACCTTATGCAATTCAAGATTTTACATAGATTCTATTGGACCCCCTCTAGATTGTATAGGCTTGGTCTTAAAGACACACCCACCTGCTGGCGAAGCCAATCAGAAGATGGAGACACAACCCATGTTTTTTTTAGGGGGGTGTTAAGATCCAAGAATTTTGGTTGAAGGTTCAGAGTTTTAGTGATGTTTTGGACACTCAAATTTTACTTTGCCACAGACTCTGTATTTTGGGTGATGGGGTGGTCATAAATTTGGGGGATAAACACATAAAAAAATTGGGTTCTGACCAGTATCATAATTGGCAGGCAAATTATTTTAAGGGGATGGGAGTCGGATGGAGTGCCCTCATTTCTGGAGTGGTGTGTGGAGATGGGGAGGGTGGCAGCTTTCGATGAGGTGGCAAGTAGAAGGCTGGGGCTTTGGGACTTGTTTGATAGGAAATGGGGCAATTGTTTAGCGTTTTTGGGGGACTTGGGGTGGGGGGCGGGGCTGTGGAGAGAGAAGTTTAGTTTAATTATGTATGTTTATTATATATTTTTATTTATTTGTGTGTGTGTGTGTGTGTGTGTGTGTATTATTATATGTGACCACAGGGGTGTTTGTTGGGGATCAGGGTGGGGTTGGTGAATGGGGAAGGGTATTAGTGGGGGTTAAATGTTGATTCGATGTATATGTGTTGTGTTTTTCTTTGTTGTGTATCTATGAATCAATAAAAATATTAATTGGAACACAGCAAATCTCATTCGTGGTAACAGTAAGTCACAGTGATACAGTTGCAATTGAAATTATTCAACCCCCCTGACCAGCAATACATTCTGGTGATGTGAATTAAAACACACCAACTAAAACCTCAGTAAACAGTCAGAGTAAGTTTTTAATACACATCTGAGTGATTTTGAGAACAAAGAGTTCAGTTTACCCAAATTTTAAAATAAAAAATAAGTAATTCTCTCCACAGATGTCATGTCAAAAATATTCAACCCCCAAAGTCAATCATTTGTGGAGCATCTTTTATTCTTAATAACAGCAAATAAATGTTTCAGGTAAGTGTTCTCAGGCTTCGGACACCTCTCTATTAGAATTTTTACACATTTCTCATGAGCAAAAGCTTTCAGCTCATTGACATTCTTTGGTTTCTGTGCGATAGAGATTGTATGGCCAAAGTTCAGGTACATACGTTACTTCCTTGGGCAACAAGGCTACACCTGGGAGCAGCAAGGCTGCAACTAGACGCAGCACATTCTGTCACTGGAAGCAAAGCTTAGAAGGATCTGCGAGGTTTTTAAACTCTCGATGACGTCATGGTTGAGGGACGTGTTCTGTCGTGCATTTCATCCAATAGGAGTTGAGAGTTCTATCCTTCAGAATTTCACACCTAGGTGTAAATTGAGCAAGGTTTGATGGGATCTGTAGTCTGTTTTGGACTACTTTGGTTGATTTTGGCAGCGTTTGTATTATCAGGCTTTGAGTGTTCCTATAGGCCGCAGTCAGCTTTATGACTATGTTGGCTTGCCTTTGTCTCCTATCTGAGTACATGGTTGTCCCACCTTGCGGAACAGCCTTTGTGTCGGGAACATGCATATGATTTCTTAAAATGCTGCCTCCATAGGCTGCTCACTAGGTTTTCAAACAACGCAGGTGTGTGGTAATGCTGCGTCATACAGCAATTTGCTAAACTAATTTGTGCATAGCACTACCCCACTCTGCCCTTATCATAATGGGTTTTGGCTTCACTGTTGTAAGACAGTCTTCATTCATTTACAACGTGGGTGAAGTATGCATATGAAATGACATTTGGAAGACATCGATGGCAAATAAGAGTATGCTGGTTATCTGGGTCAGTGGTCTCTAGAGTTCACACAAATGCCTTAGCGGAGACATCAAACACACTAAGGGCTTCCGCAAGTGTGTGAAGTTTCGTCTAGTCACGGAGTTCCGTGACCAAACAGACTAGCTTTTTGAGGGATCTCAATATTAGTCTTGCTGGCATAATTTGCATGTTGTAAAGTTTGTGTGGGGATAAAATACACCCACAAGGATAGTAAAACCTTAATTCACCTACACTATTTTCACACTAGGAAAACAGCTTAATAATCATATTAAGTAATTTTTTTAATTAAACTCTAAATGCAAAATGGTGAGAGGTAGTGTTAGGGGATAGAGAACATAATTAGCTCTGTATAAAAACAATACAGGTCAACTCAAATTACCCACATAAAAACAAAAATGTTGTTTATATGTGTCTAGATTAGAATAGTTGTGTGTTATGTCTATCATGAATAATTTTTGATCACCATGCCCACAAAGTTGCTAAAAGGACGTGTTCACTTGTACACTATTTCATAAAACCAGCCTTGGACAGCTGCAAGGTCCAGCCACTGTGTGTGTGTGTGTGTGTGTGTGTGTGTGTGTGCGTGCACATCTGCACATGGATGTGCGTGTGCTCATGATCGGATGTGGATTTGGATCAGGTCTTGCCTAAATTGTGGGGACCGGCCAACAGTGACTACAAGAGAAACGGTATAATAAACAAAAATAAATAAGTAAAATCTAAAAATGCAAAAAGGATTCTGTGAGGGTTGGGTTTAGTGCTAAGGGATCGAAAATAGAGCTGCAATTTTGATGATCGATTAATCTAACAATTATTGGAATGATTATTCGACTATTCTGTGATTTATTGCAATGATTAATCATTAGCTCTTAACCAATTATTCAGCTTGTGCCCTGACTTAAAAGGTTGTATTAAACGCGCTCGCTAACAATAAAGAGGACAAAATCATCTTTTAAAAATACCTCTAAATGACATTCATTGAATTAAAGGGAAAGAAATACTTTTAAGCTTAATTATAATAATTCAGTAAAGAAATTCACGAAAATCCTAAAAGAAAATCCTATTGTTATCAAGTGTTTTTGTCTTGTTTTCCATTTAAAATTGTCTAAAAACTTAAAACAAGATACATTTACTTGAGAAGCAACATATAAGATATTTAGACTTGCTTTCAGAGACTGTATCTTAAATATAAGTGTATTTTGTATATAAGTGTATTTTTTCACTTGGTTATACTTCTGCGAGTGCAGTAAAGACAAAATACACTTATATTCAAGATCTATTCTCTAAAAGCAAGTCTAAATATCTTATATGCTGCTTCTCAGATGAATGCATCTTTTTTTAAAGGATTTTTAGATATTTTAAAATATTTGTATTTTTAAATATTATATTCAACATTCTCAGATAACGATTTTTTCTTCTGCAGTATGGCTGCTAAAGAAAATGTACGTTGTTTTAAAGGAGTTTTAGATATTTATATTGGAAAACAAGCCAAAACAAAATCAAATCAAAAACGTTTAGTTGCAGTGTATAATGGAGTGAAGACTACCCTCTCTCACCTTTCTGTTCACTTTAATCCATCTTTAACTCTCAAAAAACAAACTCTCTTTTATTAATAAAGCTGCACATTGCCAATATATTTTCTTTATGATAAGAAAGCACATTGACATATATTATGATTCAATAAGTCACAAACCATCACGTTATAATCTAGCTGCATTAAGCATGCACGCTCAAGGGACGAGCGTCCCCGTGACAGAGTGAGGATCAGCCGGGTGCAGTTTCAATTTCTCCCCCTTAGATCGGGACACTTGCGCAACTCATAGAAGAGGCGCTGACCACACAAAGAAATGCCAGTTTCGGAGTTTGTAGTTATTTACATGATCTGCTTCCGTATTATTTGAACTTTAATAAAGCTATAACACATTACAATTACTGCATTTAAGATGCATCGCCTGGGTGTTTCCTTTAAAGAGTTCCGGCTCCACTTATTCCACAACGAGAGTGCTTCTGTATTTACTTATTTGGTATTTTTTAATAATTCCCTCATACTTTGCGATCTACATCACCTGAAGCTGTTTGGAAAGTTTAGAGTGCATCTGGACTGTGAGCTGTGTAATTCTTCCTCTCCTCAGTCAGGCGCGAACTGCAGTGCTGCTCTCGTGTGTCATCATTAGAGTTTAATGTGATCTCATGTTACGTAAAATGAGATCAAACGGCTATTCGACAACATTTTTTTTTATTGTTGATGTTGTCGATAATGTCGTCTAATCATTTTAGCCGTAATCGAAAATATCATTAGCTCTGCATATAAACAAAAGAAGTAAATGGAAATTCGTGATTAGAAAAACAAACATGTTTGTGTGTATGTGTATTAAACTCTGTTTAACTCTATCTTAAACTTTTCATGAGTAGGGTCTAAATTCCTCTGCAGTGACCCCTGGAGTGAGTTATTTTTGCACGTGACACTGCACCGCTGGTAGAGGGGGGCAGAGTGTAGATAAGCATTTTTTTATTTTATTGAAATTTTTAATTTTAAAAGTATAATTCAGAAGTCTAATAAATTATTCCATGAGACTCATTGTTCTGAAAGCATACAATAAGCTTTGGTGAGAAAGGGGTGTTCAAGCAAAAACTCATTATGTTTATCTAAAAACAAGTCAGCCACAGTGATAGAAACAACAGAACACAACACAGCTGCACACAAACCAGAGAACAGAACTTACTAAACATGTCTGAAGTTTTTAGTCCATTTTCCATCCATGACGAGCAACAGGACATTCTGTAGATCGCTTGGCTTCTATTTGCAGCGTCGCGCCTTGTAACCCTGTCTGCTGTGAACTTGCATTGGTCCAAAAACTTTCTCATAACAGTATATTGAAGCCAGCATTTCACAAAAACTACTTGATTTTGGCAGAGAATATTACACTTACCGAATGTTTCGCTGAGGTATCGCTGTCTTCATGTGGAGTTTTGTCTCACGCACACACCGATTCAGGCTGAACCGTGCAGAACATAAAACACGTGACACACCGGCACCCTCCGTCTCTCCGGTTCATCCAGTTCACTTTCAGTAAGTGAAACATCCAAAACCTCCAAAACACTGCAGTCTCCTGTACTCTCTGTCTGACTCTAGCATCTGGGTGTGTATGTATGGCTGCCTTCAGCCTCCTAGCTCTCTGTTTTATTGAGAACTTGATCTGTTTCAAACAAATAAGGCTGGACGTAGAAATGCATCTGTTCTCTAACAACAAAATATTCAGACATGATTAATAAGTTTGGTTCTCTGGTTTGTGTGCAGCTGTGTTGTGTTCTGTTGTTACTATTGCTGTGGAGGGCCTGTTTTTAGATAAACAAAGAGTTTTCGCTTGAACGCCCCTTCTCACGGGCGGGAGAAGGATGCTGTTGCTCTCGTGCAGTTTCATGAACGTGCACATAAGAGCAATTGTCGGTCAACATTTCACTACATAATACATTAGATTTCGGTTTGTTTCTCACCAAAGCTCATTGCATGCTTACAGAACAATCATGAGTCTCATGAAATAATTTGTTAGACTTCTGAATTATAATTCTTCATCCTTTTGAAGCTTGAAGAGGTGGTCACCATAAACTGCCATTGTATGACATCACTTAACACACAATTTTTTCACAATTTCTCCCTTTGTGTTAAGAAAAAGGAAGTCATATGGGGTTAAAACAACACAGGGGTGAGTAAACAATGACTGAATTTTCATTTTGGGGTGAATTAACCCTTTAAATCTTCCTCGTAGTCATCATCAGTACACCATTTTAGGGAGAGATTGAGAGAGACAGACAGTCTGTGCATCTGAGGGTCCATTGTATGTGAGGTGAAATCTGGTCAGACTCGCTCTCCTCTTTCCAGAAATGACCTCATGTGCCCCAGATTGCAACTGGGGTCCTTCTGTCTGTCTCTCTCTATTTTGCCTGTCACCTTCCCCCACTGAAGTGTTTCCCCTCATCCCCCTTTCAGGAAGTGGCTTTGTCCTCCACAAGTTTCTACATTCAATCTGATCTCTCAGAATCCAAAGGGGCTGTGATTGGATACTCATCTAGCCACGGCAAGAGTGTGAGGTTTCAAATGACACTGTTTTTCTCACCCATATTGCCTTTGCATCTGGTATGGGTTAGTTGGATGTTGTTCTGAAGAACTAGCATCGGCATTATGCTGAAACAAATGTACTTTGCTGCATCACAATTCACAAGTATTTACTTTACTAGTGAAATGGGAAAGTACGTACATTCTGAGCATGTAGTAAGATAGTACGCCAGTACTGGGACCAGAGGGTCAAGGTTTGTCTGTTTAGCTTCGGCAGACAGCCTCTGCTGGTAGTTGGACAAAAAGCATATTTCTCCATTGACGGCCATTCAAAAGTGGCTGCATATTCTGCCGAAATATAGATAGCAACATAAACAGTAAATATTTAAAATGTAGGCCTGATTGTGTTATAGTAAATGTTTCACCAGTGACTTTTTTTTTTTTTTTGGGAGGAGGAATCTTCGCATGGTGAATTAGACTTTAGAAGGGAGTGTACTTAACACAATGTCATTGATGAACAATGTCATCGTTTTCTGAAGTATGTGTTATTGGAAAGCATTTTGGAAACACTCAACAACACAAGTTGCGTACTTCATGCACCAGCCAAGCAACTGCCATTGAGATGAATGGGATTCAATTTTTAGCTTACTACAATTTGAGATGTACCAATCCTAAACTCATAAACTATACGAGTATATGAGTTTAGGATACTTCCCCCAAAATATTTTGATTGGTCGAATGACATGAGTTTTTAAGTGGTTCATTTTTTAATTATTACATTTCGTCCCCACAAACCTGAATACATGGTTGCAGTCTTGGCATTTATATCCCTGTAGAGGGATATACTGAAGCTGCTCAGTAGGTTGATTTAACAGCATGAGGGCTTAGATTAGAGCTACTTTACACCCCATATTAGGTACTTTCTCTCTGTTCTTTTCTGTTCCCATCTTTTTCCCCAGGAAGAGACGTAGATGAGATATCTGCTTTCTCCGGCGTAAACTCATACCAATCATTGTGCACTTATTTGGTGCATAAAAAAGTGGGAGGTAATTCAAGAAACCAGATTTTTCCTTGCTATCGGTTTAAAGCCTCTCCTATTTTAGCCTCCCCTACTGGCAGCGAGCAAGGCAGTTGGCTGCAGGCCCAGTCTGTGGCACTTTTTCATAGAGAGAGCTTGGTGGCTCTGATCCTCAGTACATCACATACTGTACTTCAAATCACAGCCGTGACTTCACTGAAGAAGCTGGAGTTGTTTACAGCCATTGTAGTCGGCTGACCACACATCTGTCATCTCCTCCACGAGCGGTCTGATCTGATGATGGCTGGGTTTAAGATAGAAACTGTGGGATTTTCACCGCTATCCATAGACGATGATATTCTTATAATGGAGATTCAAATATAGGTCAGTCAGGGGAGAGCAGCTCATTTGATTATCAAACATACCTGAAGCTTATTGGTTGGTCAGTTTAGATGCTGTGACTGTAAAGGATTATTTTCAGTAGTAAAATGATTACATTTAACCAACTCTCAGCATCTCTCTCTCTTTCTCTCTCTCTCTCTCTCTCTCTCTCTCTCTCTCTCTCTCTCATCTACCTTTTTTCCCAATTGCTTTTTAAGGGTGCATTCCTACTTGAATGCTGTATTCAACTCCCACATTTTCTATAATATTAGTCAAATTTTTTTCATCATCTGAAAAATCCTGCAACTTAAAGTCCAAAGTGACTTATTTTTATAATTTGTACGTAATTGATGTCAGGTGGTCAAACACACTGCACACCAAAACACACATGCTTACACAAAAAGATGAAAATATCAGTCATAGACATGGTAGTAGCATTTTAAAGTAGCCTTTTCAAAGTATTTTGCCTTCATGAAGTACTTTGAAACCAGTTTAAATATTTCGTTTCATCATAACATTATTGTTAGGGCTGTGTATTGATACAGATTTCCTGACTCAATTCTGATTTTGATTCAATTCGATAATGATTCATATGGGTATATTTCAGTTGAAAGGAATTCTCACAGCTAATGCTATTGATTATACAGGGGACCTTCTAACTAGGTACATTACAAAAATATACATTTTACTAATCCTATTTTATTAGTTTTTCATTATTTTGGTCAGATTTGAGCTTTTTAAAAATGAACAAATCACATTTACAGTACATTTATATTTACATTCAATCATTTAGCAGAAGCTTTTATCCAAAGTGACTTACAAATGATGAACATAGCAAACAATTTGTTTTGTAAAAGTCAACAGTATCTGGAGGATTGCACTGCCAAGTTCTCAGAGTAGAAGGAGTAGTATAGAAGCTATGCGCAGAAGAAAGAGACAGACAAGGATATTTTTATTTATTTATTATTATTGTTGAGGTTAAATAGTAAGTGCAATTAGTGTGGATTGGTTATATTTGCATGAAGTAAAAGGAATAGTTCACAAAAATTAAAATTCTGTTATAATTTACTCACCATCATGTTGTTCAAACCCATATAACACAAAAGTATAAACTTAATGAGTATTACGGTCAGTTTTTTCAATATAATGGCAGTAGATAGGGACACACTTTAATGCTAAAGAACCAAAAAGTATCATATAAGTAGACCATGCCATTCATGCTTTATATTCCAAGTCTTCTGAAGGCATACAGTAGTTTTTGATGTGAAACAACCAAAAATGTAAGTAATGTTTCAGTAAAAATTTTGACATTCATTGTGGGTTCATGAGCACTATGTCATAAGCCTATTCATGGTGGCTTGTGTGTTCATGCTATTAAATTTTGATTCCTCTGCCTTCCACGTAAGAAAGTCATGAGGGTTTGGAATGACACGATGGTAAGTTAATTATGACAGAACTTTCATTTTTGGGTAAACTATCCCTTTTAAACTCTTGCATCACTAACAACTAGTTATGTCACTTAATTAAATTGCCAACTCTCACTGAATATATAAATGACTATTGGATGATTTTACGCTGCAATTAGTTCTCAGTGTGAAAGAGATTTGTGCTGTACTGTCTGAGCTAGATTGACATGTTAAAAGACGGACGCTTGTGAGTCTGTCTAATAAGGAAAGACCATTGTCTCTGCCAGTGTTACTGTATATGCCTTACAAAAGCACAAATAAGTTTTTTCAATCTCAGTTAATCAATTTAAAAGTCCATAAATGCATACAGTACATTATTATATCCATCCAGTTAAAAGTTTTGAGAACAGAAAGAATGAAATGAAAATCAGGTGTCGGTAAAGAGTAAGAGAATATTATGAGACCGAAAGAGAGAGAGTGTATGAGTCCCTAGAAAGAGATTTATCCTTATTAATTAAAGCCCCAGCTAATGTTCCCACTGATTGGTTTGTTTACTTAGACTGCTCAGTGCATCTGCATTTTCTCTCAGTTTGGCCCCATCCTGCTGTCACATGACGAAGTCTTGCCTGGATGAGGAGGACATGAGGCATGGAGGAAGTTGGCTGGCTCTCAAAAAGAGAGAAAAAAACAGGAAATGAGAGTAGTTATCAGCAAATTGCAGGTCATGTTACTGCACTGTATGTGTTTGTGGTTTTCACATGAATGGCTAAACTGTTTGTCTTTGCTTGTACCTGTAGATCTCTTATGTATTTTATTTTTGTCTCCATTTGCATTTTAATTGGTGCTTAGGCTAAATCAAAGTCATACTTTTTATTTATTTATTTATTTATTTATTTTTATCCCCTTTTCTCCCAATTTGGAATGCCCAAATCGCGCTACTTAGTAGGTCCTCATGGTTGTGTTATTACTCACCTCAATCCGGGTGGCGGAGCACAAATCTCAGTTGCCTCCGCTTCTGAGATCATCAGTCCACGCATCTGATCATGTGGCTCATTGTGCATGACACTGCGGAGACTCCGCATGTGGAGGCTCATGCTACTATCCGCAATCCACGCACAACTTACCACGCGCCCCATTGAGAGCAAGAACCACTAATCATGACCACGAGGAGGTTACCCCATGTGACTCTACTCTCCCTAGCAACTGGGCCAATTTGGTTGCTTAGGAGACCTGGTTGGAGTCACTCAGCACACCCTGTATTCGAACTCGCGACTCCAGGGGTGGTAGTCAGCGTCAATACTCGCTGAGCTACCCAGGCCCCTAAAGTCATACTTTTTAACAAAAACAAGGGGGGATAGCCACCCAAAAATGAAGTCTGAAAGTTTCATGTGTCATTCGAACCTGTGTATGTATGATTTTTCTTTCTTCTGTAGAACACAAAATGTGTAATTTGCCAAGTCTAAGTCCAGCTCTTTTCTGTACAATGAAGATGAATTGCATGTGATTTACACTGGTGAGCACCATAAAGGGCATGCTGTAATTCAGTAGTTGTACATGTCCAGGGGAAGGAGACTATATCTGATGCTCACAAACTATCTTTTTTTGAGGAGACAGCTGGTTGCACACTCACTCACTCACATATATAAAAGGCACCTCACCTTTTCTGTGTCCCGCAACATTTCCCTGCCACTCATGATGCACGTGTGTCTGCAAAACATCTTTCACACACAACTTTTCATACGAAACATGCTCTGTTTCGGACTAAACTACCAGTGTGAAAGCCCCCTTAGATTTATTAAAAGGGCTTTTTCTAAGGACCCGTCAATGTACACATGTGTCAGACGTATGCTTTTGGAACGTCTCACTCTGGCTGCGTTGCGTCATAAACTCAGTGTTTTTAGGAAGCTGTGTCAAGTTATAAATAGTTTGAAACTTAGAAAAACAGGTCTGGAGACCCCAGCATTATGAGTTGCACTCTTTCCAGCTGTGTTAAAATGCAAGAACACATCCTCATCTTGTGCTGTCTGCTGTCAGTCTGGTTTATAGCCTGTACAGCTGGATTTGCGCTTACTGCCCCCTGCTGAAAATATGAAGGTGGACCTTCAAGCTTGAATTGCTTCGATGATTGATGATGATGACATTTCTTATTGCGTTAATTTTCTTAACACATTATTTTTATATAATTAATTGCACTGAATTAACACGTTAAATTGACAGCTCTAATTAAAACACATCGCAATAAGTCATTAGACATGCATGAACCTATGATATTTGACATCATTGACATCCAGCCCCTTGTTGGAGGTGCAATGTTTGAATGGGTTTGAATTTGAAGTGTTACTTCTGGTATAAATAGTCCGTGTGTTGTATACTGCATGGATCTGTAGTTTTTCCCCTTAACTGATGACCCAACAAGCGTACACACAGGGCACACACATTCATGTGGTTGAATTCTGACCGCAGTCATTAAAAAAAAACTACTCTCAGATCAGTAGCTGTAGGGTAACTTTATCTGCGCTGTGCTAGACTCTTGGCTCAGCACACCAAAGACAGTTGTTCCCACAGAGTAGAGTAAAGAGCCACGGGAACACTCAAACACTCTTTAAAATTCCCAGAGACACAGTCTTGACAATATGGCAACTCCCTCAGCCAGGGGCCTGGAATCAGATTTTAATTGAGCAGCTGGTGAATGAGGTTGTGGTTGCAGTGAGTAACAAACTGATCCAAGAACAGATCTGCAGTTGGGTTTTAAATGCAAGTCATTACCCTGAGCTGTACAAATATGTGCAGGTCCGATTTCAGTTAGTTGGCCAGAATCTGGCCAATTAACTAAGCGCATTGTAAGTCTTAGCTAAGACATGAATTTCCTGTTTGTGTATGAAATACATTTAAAGACCCCTTGAAATCAAAATTAGAGTAAAATAAAGCATGTGTGTTTGCTTTGAGGCCATGGATATGCTAGTGTGCTTTTAAATGTTGACAAAATGTACTTTTAGCAGATAGACCCATTAAAATTTTCAGCTTGGTCTCATGAAATTTACCTGAACATGACAACATTTTTGCAATTCAAAATTGACGTGCTGTTTTACATGTTTGGCTGCAGTTTTACAGTGAAATGTCCAGCTAGGGGCACCAAAAGCAAGGAAAATGGTGTCGTATTCAGACATGGTTTTAAGGTGAATTTGAGATTTTAGAAACAAAATTCAAACATAACTCCCTAACCTAAAACTTTTGCCTGAACCTAACCAATAGTATTTTAAAATATAAATTAGACGTTTAAAAAAGACATCCTCACCAAATCAACACCTAAACCTAACCGTTAGTGTTTTAAAACGTATACGAGACAATAAAAAAGACATACTTGCCTTATCAATGCCTAAACCTAAAAAGCACCATTTCTGAAGCAACCACACCATTTCGTGCTGCTTCTATGATTTTGTCATCTCATGTGTCAGCTTGAGTTCATGGCTGGTCTTGAATGGCGGTCCTCCAAATCTAAGTCCAATGCCCTATCAGGTGAGCTACTGTGCAAGTTATTCATGTTGGAATAAGCATATATGTAGGTGGGTCTGTAATACAAGCAATAAAATTTATCGTTTTTAAAAGTGTGTCAATATCATAAAATAGCAGGGTCTGAGTAACGGAGAAAAATTAGTATTTATAAAGTCATAATCAGCTATTAAAGTCATGTGAAAGTGAATAAAACACACAGTTGTTTTGGTGCCTCTATTGTTAATTTCACCTGGAAACTGCAGGGTATTGTACCTGGAGACACGTATAACACGTTTTGCAAAAATTTATATTGAGTCATGTTTTCACTATGAGACCAGGTTGAAAGACTGAATTTTTCTCTTCTGAGAAAATAGACAGACAATATTGATGACTCATGTTGCACTAGACAGATTTTTGTCCAGTCAAATGCTCACTATAATGAAAATGTCCCTCCCCAACAACCAACCAGCATGTAGCAAGTCATTGTTCATGGCTGTGATGTAACTGAAGTCTATTAGCTATTTTAAAAGTAGACAATCACTTCGATATTTCCCACCCAAACTTGCTGTTGAAATAAGAACACAGGGCAGAAAACTTTGCTCGTCAAGTAATTTCATGGGGAAATTCATTAAGGAATTCTCACGTTGTCATTGGCACTGTGTTGTAGAGAGTACTGCATGTTCCCATGTTAGTTATAATGTGCTTTATGTGTCTGTATGCCTGATATACTACAGTAGACATAATGGCTTGACGAAACAGTTTTATTGCTAATAAATCTGCCCTGTGTTTGTAGGCTATAACAACTGTGTGACATTCGACTTTGGTTGTTCCACTGTAATAGGAATGTTGCCAGAACAGTCCAGTATACTCTGTTTCTTAAACTAAAAAGACATGCACTAGTGCAGTAAGCAGCTAATGTGATTAAACAAATACCTTAAGGTGGTTAAAACTTCAAAACACTTTGAAACAAGACAGCGTGCAACCAAACAAACAAGCAAATAGAATTTTTAGCAGGAGCATGTAAATATATTACATTTTGTGTTCCTGTAGCTTGACTGATAGAGTATGGCGCAAGCAATTCCCACGTAATTTAAAACGTCTTGGGGGCCGCTCACAATGAACTTGTTTTTGCATCCATCTGTGCTGTTTAATTGTTTTGTCTACGTAAACATGCACTAGACAGACATCTTTGATCATTGCAATTGTGGCATGTCTCGCTGTTTTTTCAGCGTCTTTTGTAGCTGCGTCACATTTTTATGATGCCGTGTCAAATGAAAACTACTTTAAATGAAATGTGTCTTGAGACATATGCTTTCTGTTCCATTAATTGTGCTGCATATAGCTTTTAAGAGCGTGTTTGGTCTGAACAGCCCCTAAAATGTCAAGTTTAAGAAAAAATTCTTCAAGGATTCTCAGTGCAACCAGAAGTCATTCCTTTTTAATATTTATTAGCAACTGCACTCAGCCCTCTACATAGCGAGTAAATCACTCGCATATGCGACTTATTCTATTATTATGCGATATTTCTATTATTTGCCAGTGGCCAGTAAATATTACGATTTTATTCGGCAGTTATTGAGTTGTGTTGTTGCGAAGCACCAACATCCATTTACTGAATAAGAAACTGGCGATTATGAAGCTGGATTCAGTTTCGTCTTTTACAGTGTGTTGTGTCTCGTGAGCGTGCACTGAAAGAAATTGACCTTATTTGGCTGCACTTTTCCATGGACTGTCTGTACGCAGACCAGTAACGTGCATTCCCTGTTGAATGGCTGTTGGAAGTTAAAAGTGTCGCAAAACTCAAGAGCTTGTAGATTTAAATTTGAGAAATTGTACAATAAATATTTGTACAAGCAAGTCAATACATATTATGCACGTAAAAGTTTTCTTTTGGCTCGTTCTGTGTATTTTGTGACCAAAGACGAGACCCAGTTATACCATTTTAATTTCATGTATCTTTTAATATCCCTTCGGTTATTTACAGTCAGTTGGTGATAAAAAAGGAAAAAAATAAACATTAAATCTAATAACACATTGCAGGGATGTGGTAAAAACAACTGCAACTTCTCTTTCGTTAATTTGCGCAGTGCTCATTCAACCGTAAACACTTGCACGCAGAGGTGGCCATTCTCTTACAAAAACATTCACACACACAAAAAAAAAACATAATAATAATAATAATTTAGTAATATAGAAAGCATAAAAAATGTGTAAATACATAAATATTTCAAGACACTCATACATTATGAAATATTTTAACTTCAGAAAACTGTAAATATTAAAGAATTTAACAAATAGGCTCGTGCTGCATCTGTGCAAAGTGTTTGGTAAAAACTTTTTTTTTTTTTTTTTTTGCTTAGTAGTTTTGATATATTAGCACTTAAAATATAATTCTTATAATGTAATTATAAATTGTAATTCTAAAATTATAGCCTAATTATGTGTAATTCTATGTTAATTATTAGCTTCAAACCTTGTAAATATTTGTTAATTTTTTTTAACAAAATTTCAAATAGAGGAAACAACTTTTGCATTTTCATGACATAATTGACAGAATGTGAAATTTTGAAAAAATAAATTAAATACAAATGAAAACAAATACAATAAAATGCACAATCCTGTATACTATATTGTGTGAAGTCATATACAGTATATGAATACTATATACACCGATCAGCCACAACATTAAAACCACCTGCCTAATATTGTGTAGGTCTCCCTCGTGCCGCAAAAACAGCACCAACCCGCATCTCAGAATAGCATTCTGATATGATATTCTTCTCACCGCAATTGTACAGAATGGTTATCTGAGTTACTGTAGACTTTGTCAGTTCAAACCAGTCTGACCATTCTCTGTTGAGCTCTCTCATCAACAAGGCATTTCCATACACAGAACTGCTGCTCACTGGATGTTTTTTGTTTCTGGCACCACTCGGAGTAAATTTTAGAGACTGTTGTGTGTGAAAATCCCAGGAGATCAGCAGGTACAGAAATACTCAAACCAGCCCGTCTGGCAACAACAATCATCCATGTGATTATCTAATTAGCCAATTGTGTGGCTGCAGTGCAGTGCATAAAACCATGCAGATATGGGTCAGGAGCTTCAGTTAATGTTCACATCAACCATCAGAATGGGGAAAAAATGTGATCTAAGTGATTTGGAGCGTGGCATGATTGTTGGTGCCAGATGGGCTGGTTTGAGTATTTCTGTAACTGCTGATCTCCTGGGATTTTCACGAACAACAGTCTCTAGAATTTACTCTGAATGGTGCCAAATACAAAAAACATCCAGTGAGCGGCAGTTCTGTGGAAGTTAGAGCATTCCCTTCAGTTGTTTGCATTAAAGTGCAAGTCCCCTGAGTTTTAATTGAGTCTCTGGGATTGTAATCTGCTGTAGATAAGCGTCGTGCTTATCTGACATAGCGATGCCAAGTCCCTTCTCTATCTTTCTCTCTCTTGTGGTACACAGATGGCTCAGATACGGTAGCAACTAGAGCCATGAAAGTGGAGGAGGTGTTTATGGTGTGTGTGTGTTGTATGTGTACACACATGCTGTGTGCGTGTCCACACATTATGTGTGTAGGATTTGGTCATGTGCAAAATGGAAATAGCATCCTTGTTTTTGGCTGCCGTGTTGATTCAATCTGTTGCTCAAGGTTTTTGGAGTGATCTTGTGAGTGTGTGTGTGTGTGTGTGTGTGTGTGTGTGTGTGTGTGTGCTCTCTCCAGCAATGCAGCATAATTATTTCATGTAGGCTTGGAATCTGCAACTACTACATCTGCAACCTTCTGCTGATCTCAGGACAGTCCTAAAAAATATTTCCATCTCTAAGAGACTCTTTACAGTCCACTACCTGAGGAGCTGCAGGTTTCTTGAATATTCTTCATCCTGACAGTGCAAAGCTTTGCTTTGCTTTTGGACTTATGGTGTTTTTATTTAAATTATTCAAGTGTTAGCCCACATTCGTGATTTTAGGATGTTTGCTATTAGTTACAGATGAAGCTGATGTGCCATGAGTTTTATGAAGCTGCAAATGTACACTGCATGGCCAAAAGTATGTGCACCCTCAAACACTTCACCCATATTTACTTTTGCATTTAATTTTAAAAACCATGGGCATCAAGTTGGTTCTCCCTTCCTGCAATAACAACTTCCCAAAGGTTTTCAGAGGTGTTCAGGTCTGTGTTTTGTGCAGGCCAGTCAAATTCTTCCACATCAGACTCCCATCAGTAAACCATATTACTGGTGGCATCCTATGACAGTGCTACTTTGAACGTCACCGAGCTGTTTGGTATGAAAATTCTACTGAAAATAAACAATTTCTGCAAGGTATGATTTTCAAATACATATTGCATAGTCATGTACTGTATTTTTTTTATTTTTATTGCAGGACATTCATATGATTTTATTCTCTATTTCTTTTTCTCGTGCACAGAAGCACACTGTCTCTTTTTATCTGTGGTATTTGTGTGTGTGTGTGTGTGTGTGTGTGCACTCAGGGAAAGCACTTAGATTAGTTCTTTAAACAGAATATATCCGCTCTGTTCTTAACCATCTGCTGTGTGTGTGGGGGGGGTACAGTACAGTAGGTACTGAAGCTAAAGCTAATTACAGGCAAGTGCATGTTTAATGTGACTGAACTGGGTGTGTGATGTAAATGTGGTCAGCTCCTCAGTCTCTCACTCACACTCAAAACATATTTTACTTATTTCTTGTTTAGTTAAACCTTGTATGCACATGCAGCAACTTCCGGCGACAAAGCGACTTGTTCTCATTCATTTTCAATGAGAGCTGGTGACTTCCGGCGACATGAGCGACAGCGATCTCTGGCGACTAGATGCAGGCGTGACGAGTGACACGACAAATTTGAGAAAAGTTTACCTTTATGCAAATGAGGAGCGACTTTCAGGAGCGACAACCAATAGGCTGCAGGTTATATAAAAACACACTCCCCTGCAGAATATGTAATTTTAGGGACAAGAAAACTGAATCCTTGTCAAAGTATAGTGATATCTTAGTTTCACTGGCAAAATGCCTCATCTGTGATCAGATTTTCAAAAGACATGGCCAGATGTGCAGTCCACCAATAACGCTAGAGCAACATCAGTAGAAACGGCCACTAGAGACTTCACAGTACAGAGACTAGCGACATCAAGCGATAAAGTCGCTACATGTGCGTACGGGGCTTTAAAGACCCCATAAAATGGCTAGATGAGCACTAGGGCTGGGTGATAGGACAATGTAATCAGATATCGACGATATCTGATAAATATCCTGATGCCGATTATGACACTCATTTCCAGATGATGATTGACAACATCAGGACATTACAAAATCATAGAGCTTGGAAGTCACCAAATATATTAAACAGCAGCACAGGGTGTGAAATTAGCACCCATCAGATACGGGTAGCCAATATTATCCGCCACTGTGGCGGGCTAACTGCAAGATGTCTCGGAATGACACATGACAAGAAATGCTGTTAGAAACAAAGACACGTGCTTGAAGAAACACACTTATATATTTTATTATATTTTAAAGATCAGATGAAAGAAAAGCCATTGATGTACATGTCTGTTGCACTGTTTGTTCAGATGCGTGCAGCAGGAGCGTGTCTCGTGGAACATACACATGTAAAGAGTTCTCACTCTTTCTTTTCCAGTCATCTGAAAACTGTTTGCAAGACTAATGTCGTCTATAAGAATTCTGCAAATGACCTCAGACCATCTCAGGAGGTGCTTGAAGTTTAGTTTGTTTTATTTCCATGGAGCTGTTCACGCTTAACACATGCATTGTGAATGCAACTCTGTTGGTTCACTTTATAAATAGCCTATACAGTACATGTGTGATTCAATCATAAAATAATATTAATAAAACACATCCACCTTGAACCTAAAATGTATTTAGATTTCAATTATTATTATCATCATCATTATTATAATTATGTTTACATTTATAATTGTCTCTAGATATTAATGTGTAGTCTGCTAGTAATTTTCCATCTGCTGTCGTTGCCTGTTTGATAATAAATGGAAGAGTGATTATATAAGATTTTTTACCACTTTATTTTAATTGCTTTTTGTTTAGTTTGAAGTGCAATTTGAATTTAGAAATATTTTTGGGTTTAGTTTTTGTTTCAACAAATTAATACAAATTTTCAAAGTAAAATCAATAAAGCAAAAATATTCACCGATCCCTCGGCCGTGGGTTGACGATGTAATCGGATAATGCAATGTTTTTTATATAAAAATATCGTAAACACATTTCTTAGATATTGCCCAGCCCTAATGAACACAGTTTATTTTCTATGTTGACGTATTTCCTACTCTATCAGGAAGTTAGAGCACAACATATTGACGGGCTCGTCACTTTTTTTAAAATAGCCAAAAGCCAATTGAGTGTGTCACAGCCGTGAACCATGATTTACTTGCTATTGTTAATCGGTTGCAGGTGGTGTTAGGGACATTCTCATTCTAAAGAGCATTTGATTGAACAAACATTTTGGGGGTCATGAATAATTTGGGACTGTTTCCCTGGAAGAGAGAGACTGAAAATAAATAAATAAAATCTGCTACAAAACATTTCCCTAGAATTTTCTAGGGAGCGAAAGTTTCAGTGCACTGGAACGGTTTTGCGATTGAAACAGCCCTAGAAATGGCCGACTTCCTGATCAGTGCCCTGACTACTGAACTAGGGAGCTGATTAAGACTTACTCATGGACTAGGAACTTTTTGGTGTCTTTAAAGATGAAGTATGTAAATTTTTTCAACCAGTGGTGTGATTTGGGTTGGGACTGTCTGTTTGTACAACCAATGGGGAAGAGGGAGTCCTTTGCAAAAATTATTGCTGTTTTCAAACAGATTTCAGAAATTCTGTTTGGTGATGGTTGTGGCGCAGAAATTACCAACATGATCACATGGGATGTGATTTGCACGTTGTTTCCGATGCTTCAGGTATCCTAGGATCGGCCACATTTTGCCGACTCACAAGCACCATCTCCTATCAGACATGTTTGCATCGGCTCCAGCATGTTTATTTCCCCTGTGGTGTGACAGGAAGCGCATCACATCAGCAGCATGGGAGACCCCGGTTAACCAGGAAGTAATCGCGTTTGCATAATCAGTGACGACTGTGATTCTGAGGTTGCATTTTTACCTCTAACATTACATTTTTACTTCACTGAGTGTTAGATTTAAGGGGGTACAGTTTTTAAATATGCATTCCTCTTCCCTTTATTGCTGCCTGTGTAGCTGAAAACAACTTGCTTCTCAACTCGCTTTTGGCGCCCCTCTGTGGACATTACACCTGGAAAATGGAGCTCACACATGTCCATACAACCTACCATTTCTGATTTCACTGTGAGATCAGTCTGAAACGACACACTTGAGCTTTAACTTGAAATGTGCTTTTTAGTACTTTTTTATTTGGTTCTTTGGAACTGTGCCTGTTTATTTGCTTTTAAGAGGTTAAATGCAACTGAACCTGCAGAACCATCGGCCGTAGAGAAAGAGAGAGAGGGAGAGGGCAGAGACTGGTCACCATTCCATTAGTGCTTTTATTTCCATTTCCAAAATGTATTGACCTCAATGACACACACACATCCTGCCACTGAGTGACTAAGCATGTATTGTCAACTTCATATATCAATGTCTCCTCTCCTTTCTCCTCTGGTCTCCCTGTCTTTCTCTCTTTCTCTTTCTGTCCTCTGCAGTGTAATGATGATTGACCCTTGTATTTCAGCCCATCCCCTAAAAATCTGATTTTCTCAGCTGCTAGCACACAAATCTTTGATCACCCCATCATGATTTCTCTCAATGTTTACTGAAAACAGTTTGAAAAATGGATTGTAGCTACCAGTACATTTCGTCAAGTTATTAGGTTCCAAAATGTTTTACAGATGGAGTGGAATGTGTGCATTGTGACCAGTGGTTGACAGTTTGCTTGTAAGTCCATTTGATTTTGTATGTATGGTCCGGTCCAGTTTTTGTTTGAAACAGTACACACATTCCATCTTCTTTTAGCTAGTGTACTCAATTACATAATTTAACAAACTACAGATGAACAGTTATTCTGTGTAACACAAAAGGAGATGTTGGGTTGAATGTTCCTCAGTCACCTTTCACTTTCATTGTAAGGAAAAAAGATGTAATGAAAGTGAATTGTAACTGAGGCTAACATTCAACAGCTGTGTTTGCTCAGTATAAAGACTCCAAGAAACACATTGCTCAATTGTCACCACTTTTTATTGTGGAACGGGTGAATTTGTGATTGGTCTAATAACTGAGATCAGTAAAGCTGATTGGACAGCTTACCTGTCACTCAAATATCCTCTCCCATACAGGTGGAATAAATCAATTATGAAAAGTTTTCTTGATCATATATTATAGAAGAAAAGCAAATGTTTCATTTCACAATTGATTTAGAGGGTTAGAAGGAAATGAAGAGAGGAGGGAAAAAGATGGAATTGATTATAACAGAACACCTTTCCTACCTAAGACTGTTTCTTTGTTTTCTTAGTTTTTTGTATGAGTCACAATGCCCATTTTCTCTGTCAAGCTTCTGTATGTGAGTGTGTGTGTGTGTGTGTGTGTGTGTGTGTGTCTATGTGTTTGGCTGGTTGGCAAGAATGTTATCCTGAGGCTTCTCAGCTGCCTTCCGGCCTTCATCACAGCATCTCTAGTGTATGTCTGTGTTTTAAAAATGTGGAAGAGTTGAGAACTTGAGGTATTGTTGATGACAATGTTGACTGTAAGCATTTGTGTGTGTTTGCATGATTGTGGGTGTTTCTTTGTGTTTGTATCAGAGATGTATTTGTTATTATGTAATCTCTCTGGACTGAACAGTGATTGAGATCCCCACTGAATTGTAAGCTCAGTGTTGACACACACACTTGTGGTTGTTTGTAGCTGAATCTCTCAAATAGAAGCAGCTGACTACCAAATCAACAGCAAAAGATCTATGACCTGCTCTGTCCCTCAGTTGGGTGCTAAAAATGAATGCAATTATTATAAAGAGGGATTTTAAAAACCCAGAGTGAGCAAAAGAGAATGAGCATTGGTTATGTTTTCATTTTCTTAGTTTCCTGGACCACAAACAATGCCATAAGTATCCAGATGCATACAAAGCTGATGAACCTGTTGAACCTACAACAGAGAACCTGTTCCAAAACAGAGGCAGCATTTTAAGGCATCATAGATGCCTAATCATTTGTGTTGCATGCAGAGGTCCTACTTCTGTAGATTGTTCCAGATTGACCACTTATGAGGTTTAATGACTCATGACTGTAACAATGACAGCAAGGCGACACTATAGGTTTTGAAACACAGCAGTTAGAGAATCATAGTCACAGTGCACATGCACACTGTATTTTTTTATCAGTTTACTTTTGTTTTATGTTTCCCAACTGTTAGTATGTAGTTGGCCTATGTGGACTGAAAAATATAAATGAATAATGGTGACCTGTAATCACAACACACACACACACACACACACACACACACCATCTGTTCAGTCTTCTCTTTAGTTTGTCTGTGATGAATTTTAACATGTTTAAACAGATGTCGATTGTACGTGGAGGGAGAAGAGCAATGGAGAGAGGACAGGGGACTAAACATACAAAGTGAGAGGTGGTGAAATCAAAGGGGAAGAATGGTGCTGATTTGCCAATAGTCAACTAATTATATTAGAGGTAAACAATTAAATCTGGCTAGGAGTACATTTATCAAACATCAGTGCAAATACTCCCCTAAACACTTTAAACACACTAAACACATGTACTCCAGATTTATGTATGTAATAACGTGAGGGTGAGTAGCCTAAGTACAAGTTGCTTTCTCAGTGTTGCCACAAGGGGCTTTATAGCAGGCATTAGCGAAAACCTTCAATGGTCATATTTGTCTTTTAGATAAATTGTTGTCATGGAGGAACAGTTTAGTACCAGTAAACAGAATAGCACAGACTCCTCAACTTTTGAAACTCTCATTAGTACTGAGGTTTGTCACTGCCACAGTAATGCAAGAATTGAGACCACATACTTACAATGCATTGGCCAAGCATCCTTGTCTGTAAACTTGCATTAAAGGAGAATCTGTCATCTGATGTACGTACGTGTGTAAATGTGTGTGTGAGTTTTTGTGAACATTTGCAGTGAAATGCACTGTCACAAGTTTAACTTACTAATTTTCTGTGCTGGTGTTATTGATCTACATCATCAGCCAGCGAAAGCATCACCAAAATGTAAACCATCTCTTCAAATTCCTTGACTCTGGAAAACATCCTTTCCTTTTTCCTTTTTTCTTTCCCTTTCCTTTCATTCATTTTTGCAGGTTCCTTAATGCAGGAAATTCCCACACACTTTTATTCACTTCACAGTACAACTGAAAATGAGTAAACTAATAAATACAAATGAACAAATCAAATCAATGAACTTGTTTTTGTATCAAACTGTTATTCAAGAAGCTGCATGAGTAAATCCACTCTATCTCTCCCTCTCTCTAAAGTCCAATGTATACTTCGATTTTCGAACTCCATTAGACTGTGCGCGCATACACAGGTGGTTGGTGCATGCCCACTATGACTGTTATAAGACACCGGACTATTTCTCTTCAGGAGTTTAGACCTATAAAAATGTCTTTATATTCCTTCAGACTCGAGTTATACAAATGCAGGTATCTCCTGACCTCCTCACACAAGCGCTCTGATGTGCACATCCACTGTTGTTGTTTTTACCTTCGTCTCCTGTTATTTACGCCGATTACATCTTCTAGCATTTTTTTCATTACAGCAATGGCTCAAATATGAGTATTGCCATCTTGTGGACCAGTAATTCGTGCAAATATTTCCAGGCATATGCGGAGTCTGCACATTCAACAGTGGCAGATCATCTAATGGGTTTTATGGGCATGTGTCCTGGGGGCCAGGCCACTAGAAGGCCCACGTGACCAAAAAAATAAAACTGATGTAAACACAGAGACGGTGTGCAACAGCAAAATTTGGCCGTATAGCTCATGGTTATAGGGTAAAAACATTCCGCTCGCACGCACCAACCCCCTGTACCAGCTGCATGGTGAAGAGAGACACATGAACATCTGTTATGTCTCTCATCTCCATCTCTCAAGAGGTCCATCCAGGGTCGGAAATTAAAAGGGGGTTCTGGGCCAAAATGGCCCTGAAATTCAAAATATGGGGGCAAAAAATGCCCCTGCAAAGAGTTCTTGTTGTCTTATTAATAACATCTGATATGGTTCCAAATACATACATTGCGATTTTCGCCAAACATTATTTGTTTCGTGCTGTCCATTATGCAGATGTTGCCAAGTTAGTGGCGGATGCTCATGACATAAACGAGCACAGACAGGCACTCCGGGTCTCATGCTCTGCATCAGTTCGTGTTGTGCTCCCACACTAAATTACATGACTGTTCGCTCCTTTAATTCAAAATATACTTTTACATTTACATTTATGCGTTTGGCAGATGCTTTTATCCAAAGTGACTTACAGTGCACTAATTGCAGGGACAGTCCCCCCGTAGCAACCTGGAGTTAAGTGCTTTGCTCAAGGACACAATGGTGGTAGCTGTGGGGATCGAATCGGCAACCTTCTGCTTACCAGTTGTGTGCTTTAGCCCACCACGCCACCACCAATCTACTGTTCTAGTTAGTAACACCAAAGTCTTTTTAGTCTCTGGTAACACTGTTGCTCCCTGTGTTATAGCCTACTTCCCTGCCCACTTATCTCACATATGCATCTGTCTGTTTGAAAAGCCTCCTCACCAGCTAGAAGCCGAAAGTGCGGGATGTTATATATTTATATAAGTGGATGTTATATATTTAGTAAGTTAAACAGGTCTGAGAAAACTAAATATAATGTAACCAAATGCTGCAATGTAGTTAATAATAATATTAACAAAAATAATGTCTGGATGTGTTAAATAGCCTTGATGTTAAATAAAACACTATTTATGATACAATAATAATTTTACAGAACATTAGCTACTTTTAGTTTATGAATCATATCTCTGAATAATGTTCATTGTGAAATGTTTATTTTTGCATTGTTTTATTCAATTGGCATGAAGGAGTGGCTAAGTTTTTATTTTATTTTTTATTTTTTATTTTTTTTAAGCTCCTCATTCCAAATCAGGAGATATGTTGTCATCTCCTCTGTGTCGGTGCATTAGTTTAGGCAATGTTAATTTAATAGCCATAATATTTGGAAATATGTGAATGAGAAAAAAAGTTTTGTTACAGTAACAATGCACATTATGCAATGTAGAGATCATGTAATTTTGTAATTATTGAATCATGCAATTTTTTTTAATTGAATTAATTGTTTAAAGTATTTGACATAAAAAGGATGGAGTCATTTTTTAAGGTTAGAAAAGCACTTGTAAATGCCATCCCAGATGTGTATGACTTTCTTTCATCGCTGAACACAAGCAAAGATTTTTAGAAGAATATTTCAGCTATGTGGGTCTATACAGTGCAATTGAATGGGTGCCAAAATATTGAAGCTCCAAAATACACATAAGGGCAACATAAAAGTACTCCACATGTCTCTAACGGTTAAATCCATATCTTCTTAAGCGATATGATAGGTGAGAGCAGAGGTTAAACTGGGATTTCTTAGGTGGGGGAACCCTAAAATCAAAGTAGGTATAGCTGCAGACTGGAGACCTCCAAATGGGGGCGGGATCTCCAAAGAGGGCGGGGTTTGGAGCGACAGCCACTTTTTGGAGCAATACCTGCAGCTATACCCTTCTCCTAAATCGGGCGATGTCGCAACCCTTCATGAAAAATTAAATTAAATAAGAGAGTTTTTTAATAAAATACATGGATATTTAAATATGGATTTATTAATATGCCTGTATGGTATGTAATTCATAGAATTTTTTTTTTCTTTTCTTTCAGATAAATAAACTTTACTGGGATAAAGATATGTCTGTCAATATTTATGGATCTCATTATTCAACTGAAAATACATAATTGCATGGAATATTTGGTTTCTTGTTTTACATTTAGAGGACAAAAAAAACTTGATTAAAAATACCATCAAATGTATTTTATACATTTTATAAAAAGACAGCTGGGACAAGTTAACTTGAGGTTGCATATAACATGCTAATCTTAAATCTAATTATGTTACAATTTTAAAGTAAATACACATTGTTCTCAATGGGGGAAACAAACACCTACTACACAACTACCTTTTACTCAAATTGTAATGAAAACAGTTGCATTAATTTATAAAAGTTTAAAATTCTTCAATCTGGCGTGAAGAAGCATTTTCATTAGTGAATCCCTCTGTACATTTGCTACATTTTTTTTTTCCCAAAAGAAAAAACCACAAACAAAAAACAAAACAAAAAATGCTGAATCAACAAAAATGGAGTACACAAATATAATACAAATAACAGTGAAACATTTTACAATGTGTTGGTCGAGTGGTCTTGATGTCAAGTTGTATAATATATTGATCAATGTTATTGTTGCTTTAGATGTAAGTGATTTCGGATACAAAACCCCTTTGTGTATAAAAAGTTTTAACAAATAAGCAAAATCGTTACTGCATATCAGTGTATCTAAGAAACGGGTGAGCAGTTGATGCAGTTCTTTGAAACAGAGATTGTGTCTATATGCGGGGGCGCGCAATCTCGTGCTGCTCTCATATATGCTGCCTCCACAAGCCCGCAACTGACTAGAGGCATAATGAACTTTAAATATTTTTTACAAGTACACTCGCTAAATAGAGATGGAATGTGTCAAATTAATCAAACAAAATCACATCAGAGAAAACAATAAATGGGATGGATTGACAAACAAGCATTTTTTTCTTTCTTTTTGGAATCGAAGGTGCGGAACGCCATTCCGGACCGTACCGGCCCAATTTAACCCCTGGGTGAGAGTGAGAAACAGATCAATATTTAAGTCCTTTTTTCCTTCACTTTCACTTTCTCCTCCTCCTGTTTTTGGTGATTCTCATTCTTTGTGCATATCGCCCCCAACTGGGCAGGGAGGATAATTTATGATCAAAATAACTTTTAATATTGATCTGTTTCTTACCCACAACTATCATATCATGTCTGAACTGGAGTCATATGTATTACTTTTATGATGCCTTTATGTGGATTTTGGAGCCTCAAAATATTGGCACTCATTCACTTGCATGGACCTACATAGCTGAAATATTCTTCTATACATTTTCATTTGTGTTCTGCAGAAGAAAGTCATACACATCTGGGATGCCAGGAGGGTGAGTAAATGATGAGAGAATTTTCATTTTTGAGTGAACTAACCCTTTAATGGAAAGGTTTCTGCCCCTGGTTCCATCTGACCTATATAGGAATTGAGAAAAGTAGCCCTGGTCAGATTTAGGTGAGTTTGTTGTAAAGTCTTGGCCTGTTTGCCTTGCCTTTTTGAAACTTTTAACAGACTACACAGGAAATCAATTGTGATGCAGTAAACTATTTTGCAGTTTGTGTTTTTGACTGAGAGCGAAGAGTAACTGAGAAGAGCAGCTCATTTAAACACATAGACCCCCTTTACACCTGGCATGCATTTTCTATGTTAATTTCACGCTTGACCACATTAAATGCCAGATGTAAATGCACCCAAAATGCATTGTGAACAGATTGTGATCGGATCACTGAAACCACATTCGGAGGTGGTCTGGGACAGATTCTGATCACATTTATTAAAGGTGTAAATGCAAATGCGTTTTCGTTATCCGGATAGAACTACGCAAATAATTAATTATGTGATGAGGTTGCGTGACAGTTGTCCATCTGTTAGTTCAGCCATCGCAATGTGAAGAACACAACAGACACTGCTGTCTTGCAGTCTTGTTACACGAACAATGAACAATATCCCATGAATTATTCCATTGGAATACACTTGGAATATCACATTTCTCTCCACAAATCCCCACACATGCGTCTCTCTCCTGCATGCGCGTCACACATGAAACCAGTCTTTACTCGCGTGTTTCAGATTAAGCACATTTAGCCAAGCACCGAATGCGAAACAAATATCATGAAATTTGTTTTGCCGACCCAAAAATTTGATTTGTTGGCCACCAAAAAATTTCAATTGAAGGGAAACCCCTGACTGTTAAAGTGTTAGAAAGCATTTGAATTATCCATCAATGTTTTTAAAATTCGCTAAAAGACAGAGAATTTTCAGTTACCACAGTCTCTCATTTAATATGCAAGTAGTGTATTCCATTTTGTGCAGGTAATTTTGATCGGCTCTCTATCCGGTCACAGTGGAGATGCATTTGACTGCAAGGTGTAAATACAATCCAGCTAAAGAATACCCAGATACAATCTGGATACGAAACACATGTTAATGCCAGGTGTAAAGGGGGCCATACACACATAGAGACATGCATGCACATGAACACATGAATGGATAAAAGGGCATATTCAGTGCAAACATGTACAGACATTCACACTTTCACACTTATGAAGAAACTGAGGACATCCACAATTCACAGAAATGGGTTGCGATCTTAAAGCTAAATTATGTCATTACCCCCCCCCCCCCCAAATCCCAGCTTAATATATGGAGATAACTGTAAAGTAATTTGTATTTGTTTGAGCTTACTGGCCAGCCCGATATACCAACATTGGCTCAACCAATGGCATTTTAGGGTTTAGGGCTTTCTTCAGAAATATACAGTACAGCGAGAACTCTTTCAGTTTCAGTCTGAGTACAAATGAAATGAGAAATCCTCGAACATCCTGCTGACCCAGCACACAAGGCCAGAGCAACAGATCCATCACCAGCAGAGCAGCTCATTCCTGTCTGCTCTACATTCCATTGGTTATGACTGCCTCAGGTCTTCCCTTAAGCCACTGTCTCATTATGTGTGGATAACAGATATTCCTGTCAACAGTGTAGGATTGTGTCAGTATGACAGCTCCCTTTGGGAATTACAGTGATTAATATCCACTTCAACCTTTCACATTGTTTTGCCAGGAGGCAGGTTTACTAGAGGTTTAAGGATTAAAGTATAGGCCTATTGTAAATAATGTTTATCGTTTCTATTATTTTAGTGGGATAAAATGTATAGGAACTTTAAAATATATAAAATTAATTCTATTTTTGCTATTTTTAAAGCAATATCACACTCTCATTCATGCTGTGGTAATGAATATCAGCATGTCTGTCATAACAGACAGCCGAATCACAGCCATGCCGAGTACAACAGTATGAATGTGAATGTGATATTGCTTTTATACAACTGCTCTATAAACAAAACATTTATATTGAGTGACTGTCAGCCAGATATTTTATCTATTTTTGCACTGGTAATGAAAATAGTTCCAAACAAAGCCAAACTAACTGTTGTATTATATACAATAAGCACATTTAACAATCTCAAATAAACATGAATCACGATTAATGACATGAAAACTGTTGTTTACGACTAGGGGTGTCGGGGAAAAATAGATTCAGCGATGCATCATGATTCTTTGTCAAACGATTCTGAATCTATTCTCAAAAGAATCAGAATCAATTCTGAGTTCAGTATAAACTGCGGCAGCGCAGTGGCGTGCGTCAGAGATGGATGTAAAAACAAAGTTGCGCGTTAAGCGCATACACTAAAGTCAAGCGCATAAACATGACTATTTGCAGATTATGTGTATCAAACAAATGACCATCGTGCCCGAATGAAACTACAAACCCGAAATTCTTTCACAAACCCACGCACAAAGCAACAGGAGAGTTTATTCATGATAACATGCCAACAAACAACATGGAAGATGAACTCGTGCCAGTTATTGCACTGATTTGCACATAACGGGGAAAAAAACAGCAGAAAATAATGATGTGGCAGTGGTTCAGGAGACATTGTTGATGTTTTCATTTAATATTTTTTTTTCCCCCAATGCCCTTTTCTTGCGCACTCTCCATTTAATTGGCTTTTGCTTATTGCCGGTCACTCAACTGCTAGGACAGTTCGCACACCTGATGATAAGGGTTTGAAATCCATCGTAGCATTTGCAAAAGGGTCGTACAGACTTCATCTTGCAGAGAAAACAGATGGAGCAGTGTATATGAAATGCTCGATACATTTCTGAAGCAGCAACCGTGCTATTTAAACCACTTAACTATCACCTGTGCAGGTGAGGAGGGGAGAAGATGACAGCTGCACTATTACAGAAGCAGATATATCTTTCATCCTGGACCAGGAACTTCCAGTTGTGGTTATAGTTAAAAATTAAGATGAATAGGCATGGAATAGATTAATTTTAAATAATAATTCAATACTATTAAATCATTAACAATGCTTTAAACAATTTTTATATATAATCAGTTAAAGTATTTAATAGTTTTCAGTGTGTTTTGATAGAGAACCAATATTTTCTTTCTTGTGCTTTTAAGAGATTTTTTATAAGGTTCTAAAGAAAGAAACTGAAAAATTTTAATACTCTACTAAACTTTAGAACCATTTATTTAATCTTGTGGATATTCCATGTTTTGTTCACAACTCATACTGAATGTAAAAGGCCAGTTTATGTAATGTGACTTGTTCTGATTTTTGAAAACAGCTGTTAAATAAAAAGCTGAAAGGGAAAAAATAGAGAAAATAAATAAATTTTGAAGAAACTAAAAAAAAAAAAGAACTTGGATGACAAGATGCATCGAGATTCGTTTTATAATCATTACCCTTTGATCAAATCGTGAGGCCAGTGAAGATTCACACCTCTATTTACGACATATCATGAAAGACATATTATGCATATTTCATTGCATATTTTCAATATAAGCAATATAATTTTTGCAATATGTTTAAGTTGTAAGAGCAACCATTTCACACTTTCCAAACATTTTATTTGATCAAGAGTAATAAAACTGGTGGCCTATGATTCTATTACACAGTGATACTAAAATCCTAGTGTTACTCTGGGGTGCTGTAGGCAGGTGAAGTCTGGTTCTGTTGCACTTTACCTTTGTACTTGAAGAGCTGAGAATAAGGGGATAGTCTGACGGAGGAATCCTTGACCTTGCCATGTCAACCATGCTTTCAAAGGCATTGTCATATTGCCTAGCAACCGGCCTTTCATGTACTTCCTCTGCTCGCTGTTTCTTGAATAATAGAAAGGAGGCAACACAACTGAAATCAGTTTGCCTTGCAGTCCATCATCTCCCTGAAAGAAGTACGGAAATATCTGTAAATACATTTAAATGAGAAATGGCAAAATTATATGTTTGAAAGCATTTTATTTATATTTTATTTATGTAGGGAGATGTTAGGCATTATCATAGGTATAATGCCTCAGGCACAATTTACTTTCATTATTTAAAAAAAAAAAAAAAAAAAAAAATAGGATGCAATGAATGTGAATGAAGACCAAGACTACCAAGGAACAGTTACATGGAAGAAATAGTCATTTTGAAACAACATGAGAGTGAGTAAATGATGACAAACTTTTCATTTTTGGGTGAACTGTCTCTTTAAGATGTTGGGCAGAGATAGCTGTGACTGGCCTACATATTGTTCCCTGTCAAGATCGTTTATATAGTAAATTTTCTGTTGAAAGTCTCATTAAGACCTTTTATTGGAGCATGCATGCTGTCTTGGTAGGCTGCTTGCTAGGGTTTGAAACCGTGCCAGAGTCTTTGTGATGTCATTGTCTGACATCCATCACTCCTCTAGCTCTAATGCATTCTTGGCCGGCATTCATGATTAGTGCTTAACACTTTAATGAGTTTGACAGCTTCTCAGATGCGGATTTCCTGTTTCCCTTCTCTGCATGGCCTCTTTTTGTCAGTTGGTAATTTTTAGAGCATGACAATGGAGCCTCTGCTCTGAGTTGAATTGACTCAGTTGAAACCTATCACTTAAAGGCAATATGAAATCAAAATAGACCTCATTTACTTTCAGAATGCACCTTCCTCATTTTATTGTGCACAATTCAGTGTTGCAAGTTATTCCAAATTAGATGCTCCACCCCGAGAAGAATAAAAAACAAAAAAAACATTCCTTTTCAGCTGATGTCACACATTCCCCTTACTTTACAGACCCTCCCCTTTAACCACCTGACTCCATTCTGGTATGTAATGTCCACTTTGCATTTGTAAACAATTCTGGATGGATAAAAGGAAAATTAATGTCTTCTAAAGCGATACAATCACTTTTTTTTTTTCATGGATGACGTTTATGCCGACTGTCTGTGATTTTTGGAGCTTCAAAAGAGAAATCTCCATTCACTTGCATTTTAAAGACCTACTGAGCTTAGACACTTTTCTATTTTTCTTCAAATGTGTTTGGTGAAGAAAGAAAGTCATACACACCTGGGATATCATGAGGGTGAGTAAATTAGAGAATTTTAATTTTTGGGTGAACCATCACTTTAAGTGTAGCCTATACCTAAAATGTACAAATGTACAACATTTGCTAAAATGTTTGTTTTATATAGCAACAGTGTAGAGACAAGAGTAAAGACTGCATTAACGGAAAAGTTCTCACAAAAATTCAAATTTTCTCATCATTTCCATCCATCCACTTTCTTTCTTCTGTAGAACACAAATGAAGATTTTTAGAAGAATATTTCAGCTCTGTAGGTCCACACAATGCAAGTGAATAGTGGCCAGAACTCTGAAGGTCCAGTGTCATATAGAGGCAGCATACAGCTCAGCATTCAATTTACTGACTAATTGCTAATGGCGAGTGGTTGATAATCTAATTCAGTGTCAATACCAGCATGCACAATTAGCAGAGAGACAACTGACTTCTGTGGTTGTTTAGTGTGGAGGTGTAGTCAGTAATGTGTGTGTGTGTGTGTGTGTGTGTGTGTGTGTGTGTGTTATCTTCAGGCTTTTGGATTGCGTTCACTTCTTGTGAACTGATAGAGCTTTAGTGTCCAGTTGAATTTCTGATCTGTCTGAGTTTCCATTATCATGTGACAGTATAAAATTTTTACGTCACGATAATTGCTGAAGCTTTTATCACGGTATATGGTATTATCACGATATTGAATTACATTACAAAAACAGCTAATTGTCTCTTGTAGTGTTGTCTCTTAGTTTTCAAAAACAGTTTGGAAAAACAAGCACAACTGTAACAACTAACCTTTACTTCGCTGAATTGCACGGGATGTCCCGCAGATGAGTGAACATGTTGGAGGGGTTCCCGTGTTTTGCTGCCACTTTTCTGCCACTTGTTTTACAAAAAGGGAAACCATCTCCAACCAAAAGTCCCTCTGCATTTTTATGGAACCCAGAATACTTCCACACTTCCGGCTTAACCCTATTAGAAGGCGGATAAAGGGTCGGCTGCATTCCTCCTTCGGCCTTGCTTCTAGTCCATGCTGATTTGTTTACATCAGAGTGCACGTGTCATTTGTGCTGTGCACATGCAGTGTTGTGAATTTTGATTTGTTTATGGGATAAAACTACTGTGCATTCAAAAAATCTAAACAGTTTGGCTAAAAGGTTATCTAGAATTATTTACGGTATTTTGAAGTGCCCACATGTTAATTACTGTGAAATACTGTATAACGAATACTGTCACATGCCTAGTTTCCATTCAACAGCTTGTATTTGGCCATCAAGTGTTCTCTCTGTATGCTGAGAATTCTTATTGGCCACTGGTAGAAAATGTTCTAGCTATAAAAAAAAATAAAATAAAAAAAAACATATACACTGATGTAAGCCATTTTTGTATTTGAATATGTTGAAAAATGGCAAGGCCACACTGAAGTTTTCCCTTAATATTATTCCAGACACATCCTTATTAGGACTGTCATTACTTTAGTGAAATAACTAAGTTCATTGTCTGTTTTTGCCCTCTGGAGGAAAATTTTTTTTTAAAGCTTTTCTGCCTTTGGCTAATCTCAGATGCCTAGGTCGTTTTGTATTCTTAATATTCATATAAAAACTCATTATCATCTAACAAACAATCTTGCTGCAAAGTTGGAAACTTTCCATGGGAATTAACGGGAATTAAAAAACATCTTGCGCATAATCTTTGTTAAAACAACCAGATTTAATGCAAATTCAGTTGAAATTCTACCCTGCGCATTCCTCAATCACATGCACACATCACACTACTTACTGCAGGCTGCTTACTACAGCAGGACTATTGAAGCCACACTACTGCATTTGAGCCCAAGGACTACATCCAGTCAAGTAAGTTTTGATGATATTACTAGGGTAAATATATTTGATCTATGGTATTAAAGTTTAACTAGCAAATACTAAATCAATTTATTTATACAGTAGCTAGTTAGCCAGTAAATCAGATAAATCAGATAATTTAAGAGGCTAGCTATCATGGTGCTAGCTAGCTCAACTGTGATGCTGTTTCTTCTGCCTTCTGCTAGCCAGTTTTCTGTTATCATACAAGAACGTAGGTTATAGTTTGATTTAGCATGCTGATTTAATATTAGCAAACTATAGTTTTTGGCAAGTTGTTTAGGACATCTACTTTGTGCATGACATGAGTCATTTTTCAAACAATTGTTTACAGACAGATTGTTTCACTTTTAATTGACTATATCACAATTCCAGTGGGTTAGAAGTTTACATATACTAAGTTAACTCTGCCTTTAAGCAGCTTGGAAAATTCCAGAAAATGATGTCAAACCTTTAGACTATTAGCCATTTAGCTTCTGATAGGAGGTGTACTGAATTGGAGGTGTACCTGTGGATGAATTTTAAGGCCTACCTTCAAACTCAGTGCCTCTTTGCTTGACATCATGGGAAAATCAAATGAAATCAGCCAAGACCTCAGAAAAAAATTGTGGACCTCCACAAGTCTGGTTCATCCTTGGGAGCATTTTCCAAACACCTGAAGGTACCACATTTATCTGTACAAACAATAGTACGCAAGTATAAACACCATGGGACCATGCAGCCATCATACCGCTCAGGAAGGAGACGCATTCTGTCTCCTAGAGCAGTGGTTCTCAAACTTTTTTGTCCCAAGGCACACCTTTGTAAATATTAAATTTCCAAGGCACATCATTTTTTTTCTCAAAATACAATGATGCGTACATCCTCATAAATGGGAAATAAATTGTATTAAACCCTATGCTGCCTCTGAAACACAAATCAAAAAATTTAAATGAACTTGAAACCTTGTTTTAACAAAACAAGAACATATTTTATTGTTAATTATATAATTTAAGTGCTTTTAAATGATGAATTGAACAATACAGCATGTTCCATTAACTTTCATTAAGAGCACTAACCCAAGGCCAACAAGGCAACCACACCCATACACACACATTTCAAAGCTCTGATCATTTTAACTCATTAGTGGTGAAACAAAATATTTAGGCTGAAGTGCAAGAAAATGTGTCCTCAGTCTTTCAGGGTTTGGTTAGTGACTGAATTGAGCATGTCTCTGTGAACAGAGTTTCTTGATACATGCAGGAACAACTGACAGTGCCACTCGCATGTCCTCCTCCACCAACAAGCGTTCTCTTCTTTTGTTTTTTATGTACGTCACTGATGAAAAGGCCAGCTCGCACAAGTAGGTTGTCAGGAAAGGTAACAGAATATCAATGAGACGGTCTGAAAGATTTGGGTATTGCTGCACTACCCGCAACCAGAATGTGTCATGGGGCAAATGGGCAAAGTCAATTTTAAGTGTGCAATCTTCCTTCAGTTCTGCAGATTCCTCTTGTTGTCTCAGTGACAGTTTCTGTGCAGATGTGGAAGAGAGTGAATGGAATGGTGCTTGGACCAAATCGTGGTCTTCCTCATTTGCAGAAGGGAAGTAGGTGAGGAAACTCTTTTCCAGTGTGTCCAGGTGTTTGCAAATGAGATTGGTCAATACTGTTTTACCCGCAGTGTGCGCCGATGTTTTTACGGGGAACATTTCAATGGACCCACCAACCACCCTCTCTCACCAGAGGGCCAGTTTTGACTGAAATCCTTGCAGTTTATTTGTTGCAGTCAGAATGATTTCGTTTTCCCCGGCATTTTAATGTTCAGCTCATTCAGGTGGCTGAATATGTCAGCAAGAAATGCCATCTTTGCCCACCATGAGTCATCTCCAATTAGATTCTTTGAGGCAGTTTGTGTTCCATTGCAAAAGCTTTCACCTCATCCCGCAGATCATATAAATGGGACAGCACTTTGCCCCGTGAGAGCCACCTCACCTCTGTGTGCAGTAACAAGGTCTGGTGCTCCACTCCCATCTCTGCACATAGAATGGAAAAGAGTCGGATTTTCAGTGGATGTGATTTAATGAAGTTCACGATCTTCATGCTCTGGTCCAGTACCTCAGTTAATTCAGGTGGCATTGTTTTGGCTAAAAGAGCTTTGCGATACAAGAGGCAGTGAATGGCTTTGATGGCAAGATTCTGTTCCTGCACCTTACTCACAAAGCCTTTGACTTTCCCCATCATCGCAGCTAAATATCTCAGTGCCTGGGCAGCTGCTTACAGAAGAGGAAATTCTCCAAGATTGAATCCCCATCCACATACCTAACATTTGCAATAAGTTGGCAGTATCCACTGAAATCAGCTGACATGTCGATCTGCAGGGAAAACCTGCCACTAGTAATACGTTTATCACATACAACCTCCTCTATGTCAGCCGACATATCGTCAATTCTGCGTTTGACGGTGGAGTTTGAGAGAGGGATTTTCTCAATCTCTTTCCCTTATCTGGCCCCATCATGACACTGACTATTTTCTTGCACGCAGGTAGGATAAGTGTTTCAGCAATGGTGTGTGTTTTTTGTTTTTGTTTCGTGATGAGCTCCGCTGCGAGGTAGCTAACCTCTTGGGCTTTATCTGAAACTCGCATGCAGTCCATCATTCGTTGGTTCTGTCTAATATTGCTTCCCATCAATCGTTTGAAGTACTCAGTGCCTTTCTTTAAAAATGAAGGGTGCTTTGTAGTGAGGTGGCGTTTTAACTTACTGGGTACCATTGAATTGTTTGCCAGCTTCTCTCTACAAATGAGACATTCGGGTTGTGGAGAAGCGGCATCATCCGTCCACGTAAAGCCCAATTCATGAAATAATTAAAAAAGATTATTTAGTTTGTAAGGACAAATTCCACAGCACACCGTTTGAGAACCACTGTCCTAGAGATGAACGTAGTTTGGTGCGAAAAGTGCAAATCAATCCCAGAACAACTGCAAAGGACCTTGTGAAAATGCTGGAGGAATCAAGTAGGCAAGTATCTATATCCACAGTAAAACGAGTCCTATATCAACATAACCTGAAAGGCTGCTCTGCAAGGAAGAAGCCAGTGCTCCAAAACTGCCATAAAAAAGCCAGACTACAGTTTGCAAGTGCACATGGGGACAAAGATCTTACTTTTTGGAGAAATTTCCTGTGGTCTGATGAAACAAAAATGGAACTTTTTGGCCATAATGACCATAGTTATGTATGGAGGAAAAAGGGTGAGGCTTGCAAGCCAAAGAACATCATCCCAACCGTGAAGCATGGGGTTGGCAGCATCATGTTGTGGGGTGCTTTGCTGCAGGAGGGACTGGTGCACTTCACAGAATAGATGGCATCATGAGAAAAGAAAATTATGTGGATATATTGAAGCAACATCTCAAGACATAAGCCAGGAAGTTAAAGCTCAGTTGCAAATGGGTCTTCCAAATGGACAATGACCCCAAGCATACCTCCAAAGTTTTGGCAAAATGGCTTGAGGACAACAAAGTCAAGATATTGGAGTGGCCATCACAAAGCCCTGGCATCAATCTGATAGAAAATTTAGGGAAGGAAGGAAGGGGAGGGAATGGGAAGGAAAAGGAGGCAGGAGGGAGTAGGAAGGAAAAGGAGGCAGGAGGGAATGGAGAGGAAAAGGAGGGAAAGAAGGCAGGCAGGAAGGAAGGAAGGAAACAGGAGGGAATGGGAAGGAAAAGAAGTCAGGAGGGAAAGGGAAGCAAAAGGAGGGAAGGAATGCAGGACGGAAGGAAACAGGAGGTAATGGGAAGGAAAAGGAGACAGGAAGAAATGGGAAGGAAAGGGAGGGAGGGAAGAAAGGAAGGAAACAGGAGGGAATGGTAAGGAAAAGGAGGCAGGAGATAATGGGAAGGAAAAGGAGGGAAACCAGGCAAGCAGGAAGGAAGGAAACGGGAGGGAGGGGAAAGAAGGCACGCAGGAAGGAAGGAAACAGGAGGGAATGGGAAGAAAAAGGAGGGAAGGAAGGCAGGAAGGAAGGAAGGGAATTGGAGAGAATGTGAAGGAAAAGGAGGGAAAGAAAGCAGGCAGGAAGAAAAAGAATAAAGTAAATGGTAGAAAATAAAAGGAAGAAGTGGAATGGATTGGAAAGGAAAGGAAAAGGAGGGAAAGACGGCAGGAAGGAAGAAAAGCAAGGGAGGAAAATGTAGAAAATGAAAGGAAATGGGTAAAAATGGGAAGGAAAATAAGATAAAGAATGTAGGAAAGAAAAGGAAATAAATGGTAGAAAATGAAAGGAAGGAATGAAGAAAGGTGGGAAGGAAGGAAAAGGATGGAAGGAAAAGGTAGGAAGGGAAGTATTTAAAGGGATGGAGAGAGGCTTTAAAATGTATCCATTGATTTATCATCCTACTTAGTGAGATTCATTCTCTGTATCTCTTCTTTCACTATTGCCTTGCTTCAATGTCTCTTAAACATTTGGAGGACATTAGAGGGGAGGTTGTTGGAATGTTGGGAGTACATTAGTGCAACATTTCTTCCTCTTATTAATCAATGTTACTGTTGTACTCCAATAAGCCTCCATCAGCCCAGTTTTAGAACATTACAGATGACAGCAGACTTTCAGTCTCCCTGAGCGTGATATGGCTCTGTATGCACGGATGACCTTGTGTAGAAAAAAAAATCTTAGCAAAACAACATATTGGAAATCATGTAGTCCTGATAACTGAACAGATGGTAGGTCTACAGAAACAACACTGAGCACACCTGAGTTATGTAGATATTGATCTAAATTATTTTAGAAAATAGTGGCATTGTTTGTGTACTTTCTATTAGAGGAAGTTTCCTGTGGTCTAACCCTAAAACAAAAGAGAATGTTTGTGTGTGTAAGTAGTAGGCCTGTCTAAAAATACCCATAACGCACCAGATTCTTGACAGGAAAAGACCTCTGGCAAATACATAAGCAAATATTATTATTTCTACTGCATAACACTGATGTGTGTGTGTGTGTGTGTGTGTGTGTGTGTGTGTGTGTGTGTGTGTGTGTAGGCAGTTTAGTCTGTTCTGTAGAGAGTAGAGGTCGGTCTGTGTGGAGAAAGCGAAAAAAGTACATTTGTTTTCAGTGAAAGGCTGGCAGCATCTCAAAGCTTTAGACAACACCTCCGCAATCACCCACAACCATCTCCCTTGCTCTCTTCTGTCTCTTTCTGTCTCTTTTTCTCCCCCTATCCCTGAATAAACTGTGGCTGTGGTAAAAAAAAAAAAAAAAAAAAAGTTTGTGTACTATGAGCAAAAAAGGTTTTGTTTTAGCACACAGTTCTTACCTTGTGGCTACAGGGAATAACCAATAAAAGAACATCAAGAGTTCATGGACACTCTATTATAATGCAGTATTCATGTTTCTGTGTAATTATTTAAATTAAATTATTCATACTAATGAGGTACAAATGCTTAAAGGAATGTTCCTGTGTTCAATACAAGTTAAGTTTAATCGACAGCATTTGTGGCATTATAATGAATAAAACAAAAAAAAATTTTTTTTTTTTAACTTGTCCCTCTGTTTATTTAAGACTAAGGCAATTACTATGGAAGTGAATGGGGCCAGTCCATAAATGTTAAAATACACACTTTTAAAAGTAAAGTCACAAGACGTAAACTTTAAACATTGTAATGTGATAAAATTGCTTACTAACTTTATCTGTGTAAAGTTAGATTCCAATATTACAACTTCGTTGTCAAGACAATGTAATGCTAGTAAACCCTGTAATCTGGTAAATGCTGTAACACTGTAAATCCCTGACTTTGTCACACTAAAAACATGTGAGACTCGACATGTGAGCCAAAAGTGTCGGAAGGATTGAAAAAAAAGTTTGGTGTTTCTTCAGCAATTGTGTTTTTCATCTCACATTTGCTTTTATGATACTGTAATCTTTTTGGGTGAACATTTATCTTCCTTTTAGTGCCACATAGTGGACATTTCGGAACTGCCGTGATATGTGTAATGAACCACTTAATGTTATAATGCAGAATTGTAGCCACAGCCACATAAATTTAATAAGATCATTATGCATTTGCAACACAGACACTGAACAAAACTGTTACCGAGTTTATATGCTATCTTTTAAATGTTAAATTGATGAATATATGTTGGGTCAGCATGATCACACGGTACGTTGGCATGTTATTTCCGAGAGTTCCAGTACTCTTGGATCGGCCATGTTGTGCCGACTTACTGATAAGCGCCATCTCCCAACTCTCTAACATGTCTAACATCTTCCCTTGTTGCACGACTATAGCGTGTTGCATCAGCAGCGTGGGAGGCTCAGATTTGGGTTGCAATTTTTACCTCTAACGTTACATTTTTACTTCACTGATTGTTAGGTTTAGGTTTGGGATGGGATGGGGATACAGTTTATAAAATATGCATTCCTCTTCACTGTATTACTGCCTGTACAGCTGAAATCAGCTCGCTTCACAACTCGCTTTTGGCACCCCTCCGTGGACGATACACCCAGAAAATGGAGCTCACACGTGCCCATACACCCAACAAAACGTACAGCAGGGCTAGTCAACTGGTAGCCCGCGGGCCAAATCTGGCCTGCCAATCATTTTTGTCGGGCCTCCGACTGATTTTTGATCAAATTGCCTCGCCATCTGAAATACCAGAGCACTCTCTTTGCAAAACTCAGCGTTCGTAGGTGCAAGCTTCAGCAATCAGCGGTGAGTTTAACAATGCTTATTGGCACATGAAACAGCATTCAGTTGTCATCAGTTGTGCGGACCAGAGCGCACATTTGAGCTTTTCTGGTGATAGTTTAGTTACACTGCTTTGCTAAACATAGATCACAGCATTTAGGTGAGCATTTGATTCAATCAAATGTATTTATATAAATTGCTTAGTTGTGTGGAGTGCATCTACAGATGCAAAAAATTATCACCACAGTTGTTACAGAAATGTTGTCAGTAGGGATGTACCGATACCACTTTTTTTTTTCCGATATCGGAAATCTCAGTATCGGCCGATACCGATCCCAAGCCGATACCAGTGATGTTTTTTTGCATAATCAGTTTAGAATATCTTTACATTATTGTGTGGAACTAATTGGGAGTACTCTTTAATATGTAAAAAAACACAAACCTCTAACTACACATTATTTCAATATAAATGTATAGCTTATTAAGAAACACTTTATTATTAACTAGTATACTGGATAATGTAGCAGCAAAATTAACAGTAATTCCAGTCTTCAAGTCTTCAGTAGAAAAGAAAACAGTATTTTATATTTGCCTTTTTTCTTCTTTTTCCCAAAAATGCGTCTGCAAAATTTCAACTTGCATCTTGACTTTAAAGGATTCAGATCTCCTTTTTGTTCAATTTAGTTGTAAGAAATCAGGTCACTTTTCATTCACACAGTTATTTTTTGGAACCCATTCAACTTAAATATTGTTATAAATTGTAAACAAATACTAATGATGACAATAATAATAATAATAATTAAAGCTGCAAGCAGCAATGAATGGGCCCTCGCACCCTGGTGCACGTTGGGGCTGCTGTGCCAGGGGAATTTCACTCCAATTTATTTAGCATTTTTTAGCACTTAAATGTTAAGAGTTTATCACAGTGTAAAACATGTCATTTCCTATTGCCAGTAGGTGGCGCTATGACTATAACTGAATACAGGCATATAGAAGTGTTCAGACCGGGACTCTTATAAAACATGTAAAGTTTGGAGCAGATTGGACATTTTATGTTTGAGTTATAACAACTTCCTGTTTCATGGCGAAACATCGACTTTTGTCAGGCCACCACGGACACACCGTTCAAAGAAAACTCAAAAGCTTCGCAATTTAGCATCGCCAAGGCCTTTAGATTAGACTTCCCGAATGTGATGTTGATCTGATTTAATCTCTAGGAGGAGTTTGTTAAAGTACGAGGCCTGGAAATGGCAAAAACGGAGCAAAAATTGAAGAGAA